>NC_142708.1:77140000-77487500 GCF_055471065.1 Atractosteus spatula
ACATCATGAATGCACATGCAGAAAATGCAGGGAATTCAAAGTTTTGTTTTAAACCACAGTTGCAACAATTAGAAAAATTTAGTTTCAATATTAGTGAAATAATCTCAAACAAATTAAAAAAATCATCCACTGTGTTTATCACAGCATCAAGTGTCCTCACTAAGAAAGCTAACAGCCAGGGTAAAGTAATCATTGAACAAGTATCAGTTAGGAAGAAAATGTTTCAAAAAGGATAACACAGAGAAGTAGTGAATCTGTAAAGGAAGAACACAGTCTCAGGGGATATTTATCCCATACATGCCGGAGCACAAAACAGAAACAAGGAGACAGGCAGCAGAAGGGACAGGGCCTCACTTCTTGGAGTGGATAGCCTTATGGAGATTCCACAGCTTCAGGGTGCCATCCTCGGACGCACTCAGCAGCACGGCCTGGCTGGGGTGAAAGGTCAGGCCTCGGATGGCATCGAAGTGGCTGCGGAGGGTAAAGCGAGGGTTCCACGTCTTCTTGAACTCCTCACGGCTGTCCTGCAGCTGCAGAAAAAGTCACACGTGGGTTTCAACGACGCTTCTGCTACTGTCATCACCACAAGAATATGACAAGGTTCAATACATAAAAGTAAAACCAAGATTTACAACATTTCAAAAGAGACTGCCTTACAAGGCACAAAATAAAGACCACATCCCATGCTTGCGAAGCTTTTCATGCCTACTCCGAACCTGAAGGAAGACTCACATCGATGGTGAGGTCATTATCAACGGTGAGGTCAGCCAGCTCCCCGAGGTTCATGTCTCCGCCCCCCACGGTGTCCAGGATAAACACATCTGAGGAGAAGCCCAGGGCGCCCCCTATAGCACAACAAAGGGGGTACCGGTAGTTATTATTGAACCTGAGCCTCAAGCCGGACTTCGACTGTACCTCTTCTGCACTACATAGCTCAATGTCTTATGCCTACACAGCCTCCAGCAAAGACAGGAGGATGTGTGATTTTTATGCTTTTTATGAACCCACCATCAGAAAGCATTAGCTAGCAAGTTCAAAATCCCAATTAAACTGCACTGTGCTACTGAAAATGATCCTAAACATGGAGAAGAAAGCATATTCACACTAAAAGTCAAGTAATGGAGGAAACTGAGCAATTTTAAGCAAGGCCCAAGTACATGACAATAAAAGGTTTTTAGCTAAGGTGAAAAATACAGGCTGAATTCATGCTGGGTGTGCATAATCCACAACAAACACTTCAATCTAATTACAACCTTAACGCTTCACGTTCAGTTCATGTCATGTGGGGAAAATCTTCACCTTGCCAAAGAACAGTTTAAGACAGGTTTAGGGTTTGAATGTTCAGATGATCTTTTTTATGTTCCATTGACACGTTTTTTAAACCCTTCATACCAACAAGACGTCCACTGCACAGCAGTCTGATCCATGTAATGTTTTATGAGCAGCAGATTCCTTCATAAACTACTGATAAAGTATATATTTTATATATTTAAGGTATGAAAGCTCTATATTTAACATTTAATTCAGAAATCTGTTGTTTTTAATTAAAAAAAAAGCCTATGCATATTGACGCAACTACCTACTTGAACTGTTTAAAATCAACACAACAATCCAACAACCAGTATAAGTTTACATACAAGAGCTTGTTTTTCATAAGACCTGCAATGGATCATACTAGCTAAATACAGACTCATGTGACAAGGGCAGCACATGTGATCTGGCTGACCTACCTTCACTGCCTCTGGACTGGCCTGGGACAGAGGAGGGGATGGCTGATTTGGGTGGGAGCCCATCCACATCACGCAAATCAGACATCATCCCTTGCAACTTGTTCCTCCGGTTTTCTGTTCCACAAACACAGATGCACACAAACAGAGCTGAATGTGCTGACATTTATTACATTTGAATGAGGGAATTCAAATCATACAACCACTGGGTTGTGCACACATTTGTGCACAAGGCTGATGCTGCAGACAGGCATTGGTGTGGACAAGAAAATCCTATACCTAACTCACGTCCATCTCCCGAGATCCTCGCCTCCCCAGCCCCCTCGCCCTCCTCGCCTGATCCCAGGAAGTCGAATTCTCCCAGGGCGTCTTCAGAGTCGTCTTCATCCTCCTCATCATCAGGATCCAGCTCAGCACCAACTGGCTCTGCTCCCAGCTGCACCGATAGACAGAGCATTATGTGAAGCAGGCGTGTTACTAAGGTCTGACCAGAGCGGTGATCCTGGTGCTTTAGAGAAGGAGAGGTCTGAAAGGAGTGTAGCACTGTGAGCTGTGAGAGAAGAATCTGGGCTCTATTGTCTGTTATACTGCTGCGATTTCCTGTGCACTTTGCATTGACATCACCACGCAAGAACAGGTAAATTAATGTTAACAACCGCAAATTTAATTTCTACACCAGCATGAGTTGTGAAATAGTGCATTTTTCTTATTGAAAGTCATGCTGGATGAAGACATTAGTGAAATAATAACAGCTTACCTTCACACGGGACTTTTTGTGCTTGCGGGGCCCATCGATGGAGTCTGTGGCCATGCCCTGGAAATCATCATCTTCATCACTGTCATCTTCCTCCTCTTCCTCACAGCCATGGAGAAAGGGTAGCTTTTCCAGCACGGAGCCACTTAGCCGCTCCTTGGAGCTCTCCTTCCCAGCGTTTCTGGCAGGACACAAACAACACTGCAAAGCTGAGCAGAGCGTCACCAGCCAGCTAGCACCCTATTAGTGGAAATGAGGAACAAGTGTCAATCTACCTTGCACAGGGACCATAGGAGAACACCTCCCTGCCACCCCATCACTCTAAGTGACCTACCTGGGTTTCCCAACTAAGATTCACCCCCGTGATCTCTGGACTGCAGCATCCAGATTGAGTGAGGGGAGGTGTCTACCAACCAGCTTATACTTTATGTAATGATATTATTTTCAACATCCTGCCAAATGTACCCGAACACATGTTCCAGAGCCTTTCAGAATGTCACTTGCTCATGCAACAGCTGAGGTTTAGCATGGATGGTGAAGTTATCTAATGGAATTGCATTCAATTGTCAATAAAAACAAGTATTTGCTGCACACAGTGGTTTATATATACACACATAGTTTCTAAATACATTTCCTCTCACCTCTTGATCTGCTCCTCAATCTGCTTAACCAGCAGAGATTCCCCACCACTGCGGGGCTCTCGCTCTGCAAGAGGAGGTGAGGGTCCCACATCCGGGGGTCCATTGACCTCAGGGCTGCTTCGGCCCAGCAGGGAGCGCACCCTCTTAGAGCGCATGTCCAAGATGGTGTCCGAGTAGCCCACCTCCTCCAGGTACCTGCAAAAAAAGACACAACTCATGGTAAACAGAGCCGGCACACTACAGCATACACACTCTATGCACAACTACCCCTGGAGAGGCACAGGGTGACACTCAGGTTTCACTTGATAGTCTCAAAGAAAGTTTACTTTTTAGATTATTTCTATTTTTATAACCTTCCCATGATGGATTTGACTAACAGCAGTCCATACGGTTCCCTACCGACAGCACAAAGAGCTGCACACTACACGCACGTGGCAGCAGAAATGTGCACCACTGTCATCTGCTGTTTTACACACTTCCGAGTCCTGTGTAAACAATGTTTTTATATTTCATAAAATAAACAGTAACGAGCTGGCCCACACTTTTCGATGAACCTAGGTTTCACTGCTACTTGGCAAACCTCGGAAACTCTTAGTCTTAAGAGCTGCGTTTTGAGGTGCTAATGAGTCGCACATATCTGACTCCACAACACTCTTTGACATCAGCTCCACTGTAGTCTGCCTTTCTCTGTGAGTGCCAGAGGATGCTATAATAATAATAATAATAATAATAATAATAATAATAATAATAATAATAATAAACTTTATTTAATATAGTGCCTTTAAAGGTGGCTTCTCAAAGTGCTATGCTGTTGTGTCCTAGCAGCAATGCTGTACAAAATGTTGCTAATGGACCTTTTAGCACATTTGTAAGTCACTGAAGCAGACGGTTTCCGAAAACAAATGCAGCACAATGAAGATGTACTGTAACAGTGTGTAGGTGTTTCCTAGCAGACCAGCAGGGTCAGGGAAATGGGGCCAGCGACTTCTCCCAAGGGAAACTCTTACTTGCGCAGAAGCTGCCGTCCCTCCTTCCAGGACATTTGATTGGCTGGTGCAGAATCAGAGTCCGCTGGCCCATTGGAAACTGCAAGACAACATGGCATTCCAGCAGAAAAAATATTTAAACACATTTATTCACCAACGCCCATGACCTATGTTACCTTTATTCAAAGAAATCCAACGGTTCACAAGCCTTTTGCCTGGACAACTGGATCAGACCAGACCAACCGGACACTGGCGTCATACCAGGGTAGTACAGTACCTTGCTCTGACTCTCCCGTCTCTTGCTTCTTCTCCCCTGGGTTCTGTTCAGACCCGGCCTTCAGTTTCTGGTGCTTGGCCCTGAGGAAGAGACACACAGGAGTCAGCTCTGGCTCAGCGAAAGGGGGGAGCTCCCCAGTATCTTACCACATAAGAAACTTCTTACAGAAAGGCCCCCAAGCCATCATGGATAATCTTGTTTCCCTGACCGGTGTAGTCAGCTATTTGCAGATGTTTAATTCCCACTGTGACCCCATATTCTTGTAAATGCTGTGATCTTTGTAAGATTGAGCATTACAGTTCTACATGTTGTTTCAGCTGTGCTAATAATACTACATTTTAATTATGTATTTCACAGTCTCTGTATAAAAACAGCTGAACCATTGTTTGTGCCATTACTGGAAAACCAATGAAAGAAAAATGACAGCCATGACACTTTAGCGGCTGTTGCAAAATGTGGAGAGAGCATAGCTCCAATATTTTAAGGAACCCCAACACATTTACCCTTAATGGAAAAAAATGCTTGATTTTCAATATTGACAGCTCTGAAGCCTACAACCATACATTAGAAGAACAAAGAAGAAATAAAAAAGATTTAACAATCTCCTCCTGCTCCCCTTGCCCCAGCAATTCAACGTGACTTTAATGAGTCACAGGCTGTGCAGCCCCATACAGTTTAAGAAGGTTTAGGGGTCTCCGAGAGGGAGCTCAGAGAGCCCTGGACAACTAGTCCCACAACTGTGTTCAACTTCTGAATGCATCTATTTTGTACAATTTTCTAAGTACTTTGGAAACGTACTTCAGTGAGCTCACCTGAGAGAAAACACACCTACCAGAGGTCCATGGAAAGAAGGGCACATTAAATGCTAGAGCAGTAGTAGATGAGGTCTCTCATGCAGGGTCTGTCACTCACCTCTCCTGTTTCAGCGCATACTCCAGCATCTTTATCCTGCGTACCAGGTCCTGCTTCATGTTTTCCTGGCCCTTCCTCTCATTCTGAAGGAACGCCACCTGTGCCTGAAACACACACACAAACATAAGCCCTTTAACCTGACACAGAGAGGACCACAGTTCAAATCAAAGGCAATGTAGTTTCATACTATATTGCTTAATACCCAACACTCCTGCATCAATATCTTCCTGTGTACAGGTCTTAAGCAAGGGAAATTCTGTCCAAACTCAAACCTTCCCAGTAGCCCTCAGCATGCTGTGTATGATTCAGCACACTGGCTGATTTCCAAAGATAGCTTGGTTATTACACAACCTGGACACTGAGCAAATTTCACAAAGTCATACATACTGCACTTGCAACAGGAAAACCAGTTGCAAATTTAAATGACTTAAATGTACTTAGATTTATAATCCCAAGATAAAAACATTTTGTGCCCAGGTCTTACTGAAGAATGTAAAGTGTTTTAATGTGTCAAATAAAAAAATAGTTTTAATTAAATACTACCCCCCATTCAAGTCTGGCTATACGTTTGGTAGTACTCATGTGAAGAACAGTTCTCAGACACACAAGCTGCCACAGAACTCTCCCTCATCTCTCCCTGCAGGCTAACAAATCTGTTAAACCACCCATCAGCCAGGGCAGAGGCCTGCTGAACAAAACAGGCAGACAAGGACAGTGAGACTGACAGAGATCTGATGGAAACTCACTGCTGGCGACATGTGCAGTGAAGACTATCTGAGTCAAGTACAGTCAGTCCTGGTGAACAGCTGTTTACCTGGAGTCTGCCAAGACAGAGCAGACAAAACCCACCCACATACACTGCAGGGATCCATCTCGGAGCTGGTCTCTCTCTGGGACAATTCATTTTCTTTTTAACACCCACTCTACCATCACGGCAACACACACACACAATATTCTGGAATCACCCCTTGATAGTACAAGCTACAGCGACAGGACCTGCACAAGAGAGAACAGACAGGGAACCACAGTGCCCTGTGTTATTCTACCCAGCAGTGCACAGAGGCTGACGAGTCTCACCGATGACATCACTGACGTGGGGGTCTGGCAAACCACAAGTGTGCTACTGTACAGAAACCCTTGCCACTGTGAAGCCTAAAACTACCTAAAGATATATAATACATTTCCTCTGTTAAACAGAACCTTACTGAATCACATTCACATCTGGTTTTCATAAAACTGAATGCCCAATCTCCTTCTGGTGACCAGGCCTTGGTCTGGTCACCCTACCCAGTACTGCTGTTTGTTCCTGCTCTGTTTTGTGCCTGGTGTTGTCCCAAACACACAGCATGCTTATACCGGTACTGCCAGTGAGGTACTGGCAATCTGCTGTGTCAGAAAGTTACTAATGTAGGACACATGGCCCGAGGAGCTACCGATCCCACAGGGGGATGAGCAGACTGTTACTTCGGTGAATCTAGCCCTGGGTTCAGCACAGGCTGGGACCTGCAGTGATTTCACCTTTCTCTGAACGTTCAAAGTCAAATTACTACCGGTCCCAGAGCCACTTGTCCACCAGTTCCAAAGCCAGATCCTATGGCTGAATATGAAACGATCTAGTATGTAGGTTAACTAGACATTTGTTTTTTAAGGATTTTAAAAAAGGAAGCATACAGCTCCTGGGATTAGGCTGTAACTTTATATTTTCCAGTGCCACCATACTGGATGTCATGGTACGATTTTCTGTCTGGTTATCTAAAAAAAAGGCAAAATGCTTTAGATTCTCATCTTCAACTGACACAGCACCACCATGCTCTATAATCTTGGGTACAGTCCTTCTTAGCTTATATGGACAAATTTAGCTCTTTAATCACGGAAGAAAGTTAAGGTTTAATTAGTTACAGTACTTTGAATCGGGAATGTCTTAATTCTGAGAGACCTAAAAATATTTCAATTAAACTAAATTCCTGTTGGGCTGGTGGGCAAATATCACCAGTCGAAGTAACGCTACAGCCATCACATTACAATATCATTATTGCCTCCAAACAGCACACCTCACTGATTATTTCACTCACAGCTGGTCCTCACTCCCCACCGTCCCTCCTCACTGCTGATACCAACCCGGACTGACCCAAACGGGCCAGTGAAGTCACATGAGCAAACTAATTCATCACATGCTCAAGCTATCATACTGGTAGTTTTCGCTCAATAAATTATCTGTTATCTTAAAACACAGACACAAAAACACCTGAACACTGAAAAGAGGTAGCTTTAGAGGTAAAAAGTGCTATATCCCCGATAAAACAGACTTGTATCCAGAGTTGCTTGGCATTACTAAGTCTTGGTTAAACCCTGGTAAATCATTCAACATTTATGTTGTGGTATCTAATATTGTATTACTAATAATAGTTGCTTTGATGCAAAATGAATTTATGAAAAATCAGAATATTATAATACCTAAATACTTTAAAACTGACTTAAAACCTTAATATTATGAACATAAATGTATTGTTGTTGAGGCCCATATGTTGAGAAAAACCTTGAAAATAAGAAATATGGACTATTCGGGCCTCTGTAGCCTGAAGTTGGGCCAGTGTCCATACTGTTAATGCCAGGCCCCATTTTTTTTATGTCAGTCTGGAACTGAAGATGAGTTGAGGTCACTGGCTCTAATGTCTCTGAAGAGATGGCTGACCTGCTGCACAGCTATTTCACTCCCAGCCCTTACCTGTACCTGCACACCTGGAACCTGAGCAACTGGGACAGTGGGATCGACTACTGTCCCACAACACTGACCATGCACAGCTGAACGGCTCAGCGCCTTGTCACCACGCAGTGTTGCCGATGGGCCGAGGGGTCCTTTGAGCACTGCCAGGCTGCATGGTGTAAATACACACACATGCAAGTCCACAGGGAAACGGTGACTGGCCATGGGAATCTACATGTCAGGACACAACTAGCAGACAGTTGCATTCAGAGCTGGCACACTGGCTTCTGAGACCATCTGCATGAGGCCCTGGCCAGTGCTCCCAGTAACACGACTGCACACAGAAAACGAGTACACTGGAGGGCAGTGTTGGAAACAAGCCCTTCGAGATACTTATTTTTAAGGATTAGGCTTCAGTCATTTTACAAACTTTTTAAAAAAGACCACCACTTGACAACGCACTCAACCAACTCTAAAGTCTTTTAGAGCTTAAGCTTAAAAGCATTAAACGCAGTGACTTTTCTGTAAAATCCAGGTTAACTTCGTGAAGTGTTTTTTCACGAGAGTTCAGACGGAGCACCGCCTGATCCTCCCACACTACACCGCAGCCCCCAGCTCGGACACGTCACCCCGTTTTCGGGGTGCCAGCTGACCCCGAGGTCACGCACCCGTGCACAGCTGGAGGGGGACAGTGTCACGACGCAGGAGCGGGGACTGCAGCGCCCTGATTTTGCAAGCCCTTTCATGTGGCGACTGGTGACGATGTTGTTGAGCAGGCTTGCTGACCGTGCGCTCCTGCACGGAGCCCTGCCGTCGGACGACACACAACAATGTACAGACCACCGCCGCCCGAAATCGCACCGCCGCGGCTGCTGCTCTGATTGACCGACCTACACGGAACGACAGCGAGCCGGCCGTGCGCTTCTCCCCCAAAGAAACGGGTTTTCAAGTCCCCATGCGATTACCCTCAGCTCATCTCTCTCGGCTTCCCAGCGGTATTTCTCGGCCTGAAAGCGACCCCATTCGTGCTGGATGAAGTGCAGGATCCCAGGCAGAGAGAGGCCCGCTTCTGCCTCCTGCATGTCCTTTGGCTGGGAAGAGGCAGCCATCGCCCCCGCGTTGGACGGGGAGGGAGACGCCGCCGCTTTGGGCCCGTTGGGGTTCCGTCCAGCACCGCTCCCGCCTGGGCTCGGGTTCGTTGCGCCCGCTCCTCCACAGGACCTGTCCGCCTCCATGATGGAGAACTAGGAGTCGCCAGGATAAACAGGGAGACGATAATATAATCCCCCCCTCCCTCTCCCTCCTCCTCCTCTTTTCAGATCACTACCGCCAGCTACTCTACCACACGCACACACAAGCCTCGCCTGCCAAATAGTGATCTCCGTCGACTTGCATCGTTTTCTTGCGGCGAGTGCTTGGCAGGGCGGTACCTTCCTGCCAAATTGTGAGCCGAGCTGGTTTCCTGCAGTCATTTCCTAACTAAAGCCGCTGGCTCCCGTAGGAATAACAATTCGGGGATTGCGTTTTTGGAAAAAAGGAAAAAAATCTTCTCTGTGGGCCCCGCTTCTTTACGTATGTGCATTTTCCGTTTTATATTGTTACTGTAAAAATGTCTATACGGCGTTTTTTTCCCTCGCAGTTAAACCCTTGCTTCGTGGATTACTAAACAATTGCTATAAATTCAAGCATTACTAGACTAGCATTGCTGAGCAATCTCAACCCATTTTATCGCATGGTAATAGGGGCGTCGTAGTTCCCATAAAGCAGATAACCCGTTTCATAAAAAAAGAAATAGCGATGATATCGTGTCATTGTGTTCTGTATTTTTACGGTTAACACAGTGTAATGATACATAGTCTGTACAATAGGCTCCCGAGTGCGCTTTACTCGTGCTGTCCCTAATTGCTATATTGGCGTGTTTATTTTTTTACTTTTTAAATAAAAATGCGCCAACCAGTTAAACGCACAGCACAAACTTCAAATGGTCACATCGGTATTTTGATAGAGGAAGTCAACGTTTGTGATTCATTCAACAGGAAAATGACAAATGTACATTGCGTGTTTCAGAGTTCGCAAGACGTTATGGAAAACAAAACTGGACGTTGTGATTGAGCCATAGTTTGGCGTGCAATCGCTGCCCCCTGCGGAATAGCGCCCCCGTGTGGGTCTCAGGCCGAGTGGCAGAAGTTCATAATCGATTCCGCAGGTTTATGCAGGGGGAGGTTTCCATGGGAACAGAAGATCTCAGTAGCACACTTTGATAGGTCTCCAGTTACCAAGGAAACGTGGAGATTCAAGAATACTGCTGCCTCAGTCCATGTTTCCAAGAAAATGTTGATCTAGGTGTACAACTGCCAAAGTAGCGACAGAACCCTGTTCAGTATGGACCTAACTTAAAATTTTAATTCCCTATATAAGCTCCTATAAATTACTAATTAATGATTTAGAGAGGTGTTGAATTTACATTGTAATACACACATTAATTGGTATTAGTTTAAAATGGTTTCATTTCAACTGTCCAGTATAAATTTCCATGCACTTTACTTGCAGCACTTCATTATCACACATTCAGCCTTTTGTGTATTTTTGGTTTGCAAAAGAGAAACAAATAGGTATGGCACCTAACCACCGGATTGTTTTTGACAAAAACTACATGTTTTATAAAATATATGTGTTTCTACTTTAACTGTGCTGTTTAAATCTGTGTGAGCTCTCAGTGGAATTCTGGTGACCGAATACACGCCACGCCACGCTGCTCCTGGGTCTTTCTCTAGCTGTGCGTTTCCATGAATAACAGATTGGACCCTGCTGATAGTAGTGGTATAGATGCCCACATCACAGTTTCTTCATTCCATCCACTCCACTCGCCTGCCTGTTCTACTGCTAGCACAGCCACATGGTCTCATCATGTGGTTCATCCAGAAAGATCCTTCAAATACAGGACAGACCCCACCTGGGTGGCGCATGGCCAGCAGACCCACTACAGCCTCATAAGGTGAAAAAGTGAGAATGTTTTTTGCCTGTTGAATTCATAGGGGACTTTAGGGAGACTAGACTGCACAAACAAACCCAGAGTGCAAGTTAGTCCATACACTCTCGTTCTTATGAAGACTGACATGGTGTGGTTAATAAGCAAGTATTAAGGACTTCAAATTCACATCTCATCTGAAAAAGGGCACCTCCTACAACATGGAGTCCTGGTCACCCACTGGGGTGCTGGTTTGGAAATTTGGAACCAGTGGGAGGAGTGCCTCAAAATTTGGTTTTTCTTAGTGATGTCCTATTCCAATATAGGTCTGGTGTCATGGGATCACACAACAGGGTGGTAACGCTGATGTAAAAAATCAGAACAATTTAGTCAGTTGTATTTATCTAAGAGGCACATTGCTCATACTACTAATTCACAGACATAAACACATATAATTGATTGTTATACTGCAGGTAAACAGGGCAGAGGCAGAAAGGTTTTAAAATCAAAATACACTGATCTGTCTAAAAACTTTACAAAGCAGTTTTTCATACCATAAACACAACCTCTTTTTAATTATGAAATATATTTGTTTTATATTCTTTGGCATTTTGACAGTTTGGTTTTAACTTAAATTTAAAATCACATCTGTAGGAGAATGAGAAATTAGACACAATTAGAAAATACTGGTTCATAAGCATGTGAAAACCCATTAATACCTATTTAGAGGAACAAACAACAGAAGGAAAAATGGCCACACTCTATAGCTTTTATCGCATGTCTCTTCTGTGCTTTCAGGTATTCCTGGAGGAAGCCACTAGCACTTTGTGGACAAATGAAGTCTTCCCTTTTGAAACAAAGCACGGTCCTTTGGCGTTCTGATTCAAGCTACCTATAAGCAGACCTGTTTTACACCTGGGAAATGAAGCCCTTCACACCAACACTGGTGACCTGCAATCAGACTCACACATGAAAGACAGAAAGTATTTGGAAAGTGAGAAAAATATGGGCTGCTAAAAATTAATAAAGATCAGCCATTGCAGTGGGATAGTCTTGGTGTGGAAGTGGAATATTTTGTGAAGAAGATGCACTTGAAGCAGTGATGCTTAAAGCGGTTGAGAGCTACACACAGGAGAAGTGAGTGATGTGAAGAACTCAGCTGGACAGTTAAGCCTTCGAGCAGGAAGGATGAGAGTGAGCTTCTGCCAGGGCCTCCTGACTGGGGCCATAGCTCTGAACCTGCTGATCCTCTACTATGTGTCCCGGGCACAGCAGCAGATGATGGAGAAGCGCAGGGAGCCGGGGAAGGGTTTGCCAAAAAAGGCACCCCTGCCCGCAGCTGGGATGAGTATTGGGATGGGCATGGGTATCAGTGGCAATAGCAGGAGCCCTGGTGTCACAGTTCTGTTGCGTGAGTTTGAAGACTTTGAGAACTATGTGCAGGAGGTGGCACATTCTTTCTTGCGACATCGCCCTGAGCTAACGTTCTTGGTGGTGGCAGACACTCTCCCTTACCCACCCCTGCAGCTGCCGGAAGGGGTGCGTCTTGTGGTCCTGAAGCCCGCTCCAGACCAGCCCCCGCAAGTGTCTCGGCCAGAGTTCTTTGTTCAAACGGAGTACGTCCTTCTTGTTCCAGACGGCGTGGAGCTGGACCTGGGGAGACAGTTGGATCGGTTGGTTAGAGAGCTGGAAGGGGAGGGCGGGGGGCCGGTACGACTGGTGGCGGCCCCAGTCCTGTCCCGGTCAGCAGTGCAGTGCCTCCATTTACGAGTGAGCCTGAGGGAGTGGACAGCCACCTACACCCCAGCAGCGTCGGGGAGCAGTGGCAGTGTGTGCACAGCCCTGCGTGGGGATGCTGTAGTCCTGACCCGGACAGAAGACCTCTTCAATCTTTCCAGCCCTCTTGCCCGGCCTCTCATGACCTCTCTGTTCATCCAGACTTCCTTGCGGGGATGGAAGGTCAAGCTTCTGGAGGGGCCCTCTTTCGGCTCGAACCGCAGGCCTCTCTTTGGCTCAGCTCACAACCAGTGGAAGGCTGACAGCCGCCTGAAGGAGTCCACGGCACGGCTGCTACACGAATTCGGAATAAAGCGGGTTATTAATCCAGATGGAAAGGAGCAATGGTTTGGTTGTAACAAGGAGATGCCCCGATGCTTTGGGACAATCCATGATGACACCCCCGAATATCTTTACTTGGAGCGCTGGACACCCCCCTGCTGTCTGCGTGCCCTACGGGAGACAGCTAAGTATGTTATCAACATCTTGGAGAGCTCAGGAGTCCGTTATTGGCTGGAAGGGGGGACTCTCCTGGGTGCTGCCCGCCACCAAGATATTATTCCCTGGGACTTTGACGTAGACCTGGGCATTTACCTTGAGGATGTACCCAACTGCGACTACCTGAAGAACTTGGACTCCGGCTCCCTTGTGGACGCCAATGGCTATGTGTGGGAAAGGGCAGTAGAGGGGGATTTTTACCGGGTTCAGTTCAGCGAGGCCAACCACCTGCATGTGGACCTTTGGCCTTTCTACCCCCGCAACGGTGTGATGACCAAGGACACCTGGATGGACCACAAGCAGGATGTGGAATTCCCTGAGCATTTCCTGCATCCCCTGGTTCCTGTCCAGTTTGCCGGCATAACCGCCTATGCACCCAACAACTACCGTAGCTTCTTGGAACTCAAGTTTGGGGAAGGGGTGATAGAAAACCCCCAGTACCCCAACCCTGCTAAAAAACGACTGGACAGAAGTAGGCTCTGAGTACTTTGAGCAGCAAGACTGTGGTGGTCTTAAAGAGTACTGCAAGATGACTGATATTACTTTCATCAAATGACTTGATCAATGAAAAGATTCTCAGGAGGCTGAGAAATATATAACTGTTAACACTCCTTTCTTATAAGGTCCTCTCAGATTTTTCAGATTGAAATAAGATTCTTACAGTGCTGAACTGGGTTATTACCTTTTTTCAAATTCAGAATTAGAAAGAACATGCTGGCCAGTCTTGGAATATCTGTAAGGTTTCTTTTCCCAGATTCCTGTGTTTTCTGATTCAGAGGACTCTGCTCTGGATCATGAAATCCACCTCCCATGGATGAAGTTCATTCTTCATGACATTTTATTGACTGCATATTTACATTTGTGAAAATAAAAAAACAATAAATAAACCAGTAATCGCATTAGCTGTCAGACAAAGTAGAATGATTAAGTTTACACAAAACTATTCCCTAATCATAAAGTGAAATGTAAAGACTTAATGCTTCTTCCTCTTTACTCAGGAGTGCAGTGTGTCTCAGATGCATAATCAGGCCTCATGTTAAGTCAGTTTTTTTGGTTTCATTGTGATGCTTATTTCAACTTGTACATGCTTAGCTTCTTTTTGAACTGATGTCATATATGGATAGTCACTTTCATCTATCTAATATCTAATGTATGATAGATGTGATAGAGACCGGTCTTTCACTTATTGTATAACTTTTACCCTGAATAATCATGGATGCCAGACTGGGATGGAATAGCTCAGTGGTTCTCAAACTTTTTGGACCAAGTACCACCCCTAATCCAACCAAAGGATCCAAGTACCACCTACAAGTCATCATCTCATAGGAACCCCAGAAATTCTCAATGACCAACATGAGCGCGCGTGCACACACACTCACACATACATATAATAAATATTATAATAATAAACTTTATTTGATATAGTGCCTTTAAAGGTGGCTTCTCAAAGTGTTTTACAGAAAAAAAAACATTAACAACAACTAATAAAAAAGCACCATTTCAGTGAGAGGGGTGAGCCTGTTTAATTGAGCAAAGCAGATGTGAATTAATTTTTCGAGCCTTGATACAATTCAAAACAGAGCCTAACAGATATTAAATCGTCAGGCATTTTCTTGACGGCAAAGGTCTCGCGGTGGATGTTGTAATGCGTACATTAATTTCTAGAGCAACCTCTCTAATTCGTGCAACTACACCGTTATGTCGGCTTGTCATTGCTCTAGCACCGTCTGTACAAACTCAGACGCATTTTATCCAGTCGAGGCCATTCTCTTCGATAAATTCATTCAGAAGCTGAAATATGTGCTCTCCTGTAGTTCCTGTTGGTAGCGGTTTACAGAACAGAAAGTCTTCATGGGACATACACTCAAACTCATATCTAATGTAAACGAGCAAATTGGCCAAATCGACTACAGACTCATCTAATTGCAGTGAAAAACATCTGCTCATCTTAACGCGCTCTATCAGTGTACTTTTGATATAATCCTTCATTTCAATAATTCTGTGAATGACTGTGTCTTTCAGGGGGAGGGGGGCAACAGGTCGAGCTGTTTAGCAGCTTTTTCTCTACACATAATACGTGTCAGCTCTTTTGCCAACGGTAAATAAGGTTCTTCAAAAATAGTGTAGCTTACCTGCTTTAGCAATCTGCAAGCTTGCATTTTTCCGCGTTTCCGTTTTTGTTTCCGTATTTATTTAAAGTTTTTATTTCATGCGCATGGGAGCGAAACACAGAGACACTCTGTGTATTTTTCTCAAATTAGAACAGTTCTTAAATATTTTTCTGTTATTATGCTTTCGTGTGCTCACAAGATTACCTGCGTTCGTAGCACGTATTTCTATGCATTCCTGTGTTTACAACGTTGGCATTGTTCCAAAATCACACACATTCTCCTTTCTTCCTATTTGCTGGAGATACAGTAGCTTTTTTTAAATACCAATTGGTCACTTGCATCCGTAGCACGCATTCCTATAGAGTGGTATAGAATTACAGAGTATCTCTTGTGTCCACTGAAGTATTAGCGCGCACTGTATCATAGTATGTAGGCTGCATATTCGACACGTATTAAAAAACAAAATATGAAAACCTGTCCCGATTTTCAGCGCACACGACACAGTTCCAGGGTCATTTGGCGTACCACCTGGCGGCACTCCACATACCACTGCCGGTACGCGTACCACAGTTTGAGAACCACTGGAATAGCTCATTAATCTTAACTTAAATATCATAAAATCGGCTGCAGAAAACTGCAGTTCAGGTGAAAAGCCAGGATTATGACTGCAGCTCTAACTGCTCAATAGAGCACATGAAAGAGGTTCTTAAGAGACAATTGCTTGTTTGAATTTCCTCTGTGTGGATCTGCAACTTGCATGTGAGATCATTCTAGTTTGTTATCCAATACTGCCATTATTCGCACAAAGTACAGTCTACTGCTAAGGACTGAAATGACCTGCTGAAATCTGAAGCACAGCACCATATCCAGATAGTCCTGCTGGATGTACAATCAGAGATGCTTTTGAAACAGCTGGTTCTAAAAGTGACTTGACTTATTGTAAAATTGTATATGTGCTTTTTTGTCGTACTACTGATGTGAAAAGTTATGAAACCCCAATGTTGAGATAAAACCTTGATGGAAAATTTCAGTTTCTGAAGTTTTGATTTGTAGACACCTGAGAGAAACTTGGCTCCATGGAACATTGTGTTCTGGACACTGCATAGAGCAAAGATCCGAGAGTCTGGTCCTGAAGAACCCTACTTGTCTTGTTTTTGTATCACCTAAGCAAACTAATAACCTACTGGGATCAGTAAGTTTAACTGCGATGAGTCAGCATGCTTTCCCAGCTTTTATCACTGATAGTGTTAAGGTTAAGAGCTATAGGACTGTGGCTTTCCAGGACCACAGTTATAGATAGATAGATACTTTATTGATCCCGTGAGGGAAATTGCAGTGCAACAGCAGCTTAACACACACAACACAGCCACAGTGTAACGAATTATATAATAATAGTACAATACATACAATACAATACAATACAAGAGTTACTCACAGTCCGGACGCACAAGAACAAACTAGAACAGAACAGTACACAGAAAATCGTATCACACTCATATCACACATATGAATATAAATATAGATGTAACTATAGATATAAATATAAATGTATTGCAAGGATTATTATCAAGGATTGTCTTGAAAACAACATTTATAGGCTGAAGATTGCACTAAAGAGAGTTCCACCTATCCTATAATTGAGCTTTCTTATTTTTATGTTATGCATATCCGTTTTACACTTTAAAACTAGCAGGATTTCTAAACCAAATATAAAACACAGAGAGGTACAGTGACATAGATAAGACCACATTTCACTATAGCTTTTGTGTATTTCTTCAGGATTCTGACTGCAGCAAATTTTGGGTTATGTAAGATTATACATTATTATTTATAATTTTCATAGAGTAAAGCAAGTTACATTTATAATTTTTGTTGTAAATAAAGTACTGCTACAGTATAATGTCTGAACAGTCACTTTGGGAGGATAAAAATCTGGAGTGAATTTGTAATTGATTGTAATTTGATTGTTTGTAAACATTAAGAACAAAACTTGTTCTTACCATCTATAAATATCCTCTCAGCCACACTCCGTCCAGCCCAGGCTGTAGCCTCTGTTGAAAAGAACTGTTTGGGTATTAAGCTGCAATTGTAGACCAAAAAGAAAAAGAAAATAGGATTCTAATCAGTGTGTGTCGAAATGAAGGTGCTTCCCCGGTTTTAAAAGAAAATCTCTTCAGATGATCTGCCAATGGTATTAAATCAGAATATGTTATTTCAAATGTCTTGAGAAAACTAATATTAGATTTGCTTTGCATTACATTTAAAAAGTCAGGATAATTTATCCAGGAGAGCACGAGAGCACACCAGCTCCTCTACTTCCTCAGGAGACTCAGGAGATTTGGTACAGTATGTGTTCACAAACACTCGCAAACTTTGACAGATGAACTATAGAAAGAAAATAATCTCACTGGATGCATTACAGTTTGGTACGGCAATTGCTCAGCTCATGAATGTATAAAACTATAGAAGGTTGTGCCAGCTGAGTCCATCACCGGTACAGAACTCCAGATACAGTGAAATTGTCACGGGAGCCTGGGGCTAGCCGTGGAGAGACCGGCAGAACAGGAAGACCCAATGCGAAGCGGCAGGAATGGAGCAAACATGGGGGTTCGCTCCGGGCTCAAGGTATCGGGCGGAGTCGGGGACGAGACACAAGCCCTCAGGTACCGGACGTGGGGCGACCTGGTGAGGCTAGCCTCTCGACAACCGATCCCAATGCCGAGCCAGGAGGAAAGGGAGACCCGGAAATATAAAGACCGAGACAACAAGACACACCGGAAGAACAAGAAAAGCACGGGGAAACTAGGAACAGGACAGAGAAGGAGCGCCCTCTGGATGTAGAGGGCGTGACAGAAATGTGACTATGATAACATTTGCAAGCACACACAATCTGTCTTGTACAAAAACAGGAACACATTTCAAACATATCTGAATGCAGGGCCTTGTAAGCCTAATGAACCTTTGGAGGTTTATGCAGCAGAGATGCATCACCTTATACTGCAAGCTTTCCCAGATTATGGGCAAACTGCCATTCAGCAGAAATCCTGAGGTGTTTCATTGCTGGATTTGACCTTGAGTTACAAACAAAATTATATGAGGTTGGTGTCACCACTTTTGAAGAAGCTCTTAAGGTACCTGGCCAGTGTGAGAGAGCAGGTTCCACATTCCATGGCATCTTCCCAGCTACAGTGTCAATGACTACTCCACCACCTGCTCTCTCCACCCCAGTCCATAACTTGTCTAACACCAGTGATGACAAGCTAGCAGCCTGGCTAGATATACTTACACTTCAAGTGGACAGATTGAAGTCAGCTGTAACATCACTGACTCGCACCCAGGCATGTACCCATTCTCATTCCCCAGAGGTCCAGTCTTCATCCACTGCACGTAGGAGACCACAGTCCCCAGAGGGGCCCTGGGATAGCCACTGCAGTCCTTGCTGTGACTGTCAACGTCAAACAGATTCTACTGTTCTACAGATTCAGTTCTACAGCAGAGGCAGATCTCCTTCACGCAGCTGCATCAGTCAAAGCCGACCTTTTCGCAGCCCCAGTCTTGGTGACAGGTCATACCAGCAACACCACAGCTATAATGAGCCTGTACACTGGGACCAGCAGGTGTCAGGCCATCACCAGCGGGGGAGGTCTGATAGCTATGAAAAAGAGTCTGCAATGTCTCAGCAGAAGTACAGGCATTGTTCAGATGACCCAACCAGCTCAAGTTCCAGATATGAGAGAGACACTTACAGAGGTAAAGAGCACTCCAGACAAGGTTCTCCCAGTCCAACACCATCACGTGTGCATCACCAGGGAAGCGAATGGTAGCTGGAGATGGGGGCATATCACTCTGCAACTCACAACTGGCAACCCACTGAAGCTAAGCAGGTGTGAGCCTGGTCAGTATCTGGATGGGAGACCTCCTGGGAAAAACTAAGGTTGCTGCTGGAAGAGGTGTTAGTGGGGCCAGCAGGGGGTTCTCACCCTGCGGCCCATGTGGGTCCTAATGCCTCAATATAGTGACGGGGACCCTATACTGTAAATAGGCCCCATCCTTCGGAGGAGCCATAAAACCGAGGTCCTGACTCTCTGTGGTCATTAAAAATCCCAGGGCTCTTCTCGAAAAGAAAACTTACCAATCATGGCCTCCTATGAACTGGCTCATCTATGAACTGGCTCCATCACTCTGCTCTCCTCCCCACTAATAGCTGGTGTGTGTGGAGCGTTCTGGCGCACTATGGCTGCTGTCGCATCATCCAGGTGGGGCTGCACACTGGTGGGGGTGGAGGGGATCCCCATTACCTGTAAAGCGCTTTGAGTGGAGTGTCCAGAAAAGCGCTATATAAGTGTAAGCAATTATTATTAAAAGTAAATGCTCTCTTATGTGACAACTGCAATGGTTTCAGTACAAGCCCAACTGATCTTGGCAAAACAGACTTGATCAAACACCCAATTCGGACATCATCTGCATCCCCAATACGTCAACGGGCGTATCGCACCTCTCCCCTAGTTTATTTCCCCTAGTGAAATAAACTGACAAGTGCAACAGTTACTCGATGCTGACCTGATTGAACCTAGCCATAGCCAATGGGCCTCTCCTGTCCTATTAGTTCGCAAAAAGGATGGCTCATACTGATTTTGTATCGACTATAGATGTTTAAATTCAGTCACAATTCAGTTTGGATGCTTTATCTGGAGCCACATCGTTTAGTACACTGGATATGTCAAGTGGCTACTGGCAGATTCAAATGGAGGACAGTGACAAGACAAAACAGCCTTCTCTACAGTTGATTGTTTATATCATTTCAAAGTAATGCCAATGGGCCTGACAAATGACAAATGCACCTCCAACTTTCCAGCGATTAATGGAGTTGGTGTTACGTGGTCTCCATTGGTCCAAAACATTAGTTTATTTAGATGACATCATTGTTTTCAGTTAGACATTCCAGGAACACGTGGACAGCCTCACTGAGGTTTTCAGCAGACTAATGAATGAATTATAATTATTATATAAGTGTAAGAAAATATTTATTATTATTACCTAGCTATAGCCCACATCCTCCAAGTTGTACAGTTTCTACAATCAGTGGCCAGCGATCGCATTTGGCTTGTGTAACTCGTCCGATCCCGTGCGCGAAAGCGCTCGATTTAGGACCCCGCGGAACACGGGAGGATGTGACGTCACGTGGTGGATGCGGCCTGTCGGCTTGAGGAAGCCGCGGTGCAGTAGTGAGCTTCAGAACCGGCCTTCCCTCCTTCTTCCCGTGCTGCTGAGAGAAATGAACTGGCGTTATTATACAGCATTACCGGAGAAATAAGCAAGTTAAATGTAACTATAAAGGCGTGTAGATCTTTTCAGGTAACCAGTTTGTCCTCAACATTTTTACTCTTCAAATGAATAGATTAATTATATTCTCCTAAAATATCTTTAGTTTTGAAGCTATAGGGATGCGATCAAACCACTGAAGTCACCTAAATTCCACAAGAAATTAATGCGGGCTTAATTCAGTGAACTACACACAGACGTTACATGTGAGTTTAATTTGTCAGAATAGTTATTGTAAACGACTGGATTGTCTTGTACATACAATGACGGCAGTTTTGGTAGTTTGTATCGTATGTTTACGTTTGTGCAACTGTTATTCTATTTCCTGTTGAACTGTGTGCAAACATTTGACTATTGAATATACCGAACACCCATGCGCCTTTCCACCTTTGGCAAAACTACATTTAAAGATCTGACATTGGAAACTAACGCATTCAGGGACGAACGGACATTACAGTAATTTGCATCTTTCAAAAAGATAATTTTTCACATAAGAAAATCAAATAAAAATTGGGCTTTATCTGATTAAAGTTTAACTCGATTTAAGGCTCTCTGCGCATTATATAAAACACGAGTTCTAAGTGTCTTGTGAACAGCGGGCAGGTCTTGCCATGCTGGAGTCGGCTGGAACGGTCGTTCGACGTGTAGGCTGCTGCACAATTAATAATAATAATAATAATAATAATAATTGCTTACACTTATATAATTACAATTATATAGCGCTTTTCTGGACACTCCACTGAAAGCGCTTTACAGGTAATGGGGATCCTCTCCACCCCCACCAGTGTGCAGCCCCACCTGGATGATGCACCAGTCTGCTCCCCACACACCAGCTCTCAGTGGGGAGGAGAGCAGAGTGATGAAGCCAGTTCAGAGATGGGGATTATTAGGAGGCCATGATTGGTAAAGGCCAGGGGGGAAATGTGGCCAGGACACTGGGGTAACACCCTTACTCTTCTTGAGAAACGCCCTGGGATTTTTAATGACCACAGAGAGTCAGGACTGTGGTTTTACGTCTCATCTGAAGGACAGTGCCTGTTTACAGTATAGTGTCCCCGTCACTATACTGGGGCATTAGGACAATATTTTTGGGAATTAAGGCATTGGAGTCGTAGTTTGTGTTCCACAAGTTTATACATGCCACCTTCGGGCTTCCTACAAAATGCCTTCAATATACATGACAATTGTGTGAAAGACAATAAAACGACATGTGATAAATAGGTGTGCATTTAAAGCAGCTTTGCATAGAACAGATGAACCCATTTACACTGCGGAGGGCAAGATTTGTCCTCTGTGGTTTTGCTATGGACAACCCTGAACGGGAGCGACAACACTTAAATGTGGGCGTCTGATTGTCTTAGATTATTGTTCCTAGTGCTGTGTACTATTATTTTCTCTTCATATATTACTGATTACATTTGATGTAATATTTATAATATGCTCTGACCACAGATCTTATGGAAATTAGTTTCTTTTAGCCCCACCATCTGCTGGGCCTGCTGCTGCACATCATAGACCTGTGGCAGCTCCTTGGCGCGTCGCCAGCAGAGCTGTCGGAGCGGAGATGGAGTCGCCAGGAAGGAGGCCCAGCACGGGGAGCCGGAGCCGGGACTGGGACTGGGATAGCCCAGAATGCCGAGCCCAGTTAGACAAGGTCTTTTTCCGGGAGCAGGATTATATCCAGGTGGGCAGCTCGGAGCACAGGGAGTTCTGGATGTTTTTTGAGCGCTTCCAGAGGTTCCAGGAGAAGCAGGAGGTAGCAAGCGGCTCTGAAAGAAGTGAGGAGAATCAGGATGACAAAAGCAGGAAGAGGGGTGGAGGAGGGCGTGCGGTTCTGGGCCTGCCCAAGGAATACAGTCCCCGTTACCGGATCAACATCTCAGTGTGCACCAAGGATGTAGAGGAGAGGCTCAGCGGGACAGGGAAGACGAAGCGGGAGAGGGGAAGCAGGGCAGAACCAGGGAGCCGAGAGGTGATGTGTTGCCGTTCGGCACTGCTCCACTTCCTGGACTTCACACAGAAGCAGAGCTTTGGGAAGTTAGCCAAGCTGCGCCAGGAGCAGAGGAGCCTGCCCATTTTCCTGTACCGGGAGAGGGTTGTGGAGCTGGTGCGGTCCCATCCTGTGGTCATAGTGGCGGGTGACACGGGATGCGGGAAGTCCACGCAGGTGCCTCAGTACCTGCTGTCCGCTGGCTTCAGCCACATCTCCTGCACTCAGCCACGCCGCATCGCCTGCATCTCTCTGGCCAAGCGGGTCAGCTTCGAGAGCCTGAACCAGTACGGCTCCAAGGTGAGGGATCGACAGTGAGCTTTGCACCACGGAGCTAAATTAACGGATTGTTAGACTGATCACAGTGTTTCCACGGACAGGGGTTTACAATAGCACAGTGACAGGCTGGCTCTCCTACTCTAGTATAGTAAATTGTGGATCTTATTTTCTATCAGGGGTCTTTAAGTGGCTTAAAGATCAGACTGTCTTCCACTTCGTTTTTTTACAGTGAAGGGAAAATTATCTTTGCCCTGTTCTATTAAAGAGAAAAAAGAAAAAATAGTTTTCTTTCTATTTGCAAATAAGACGTTTTAAGTACTCTCAGTATTTCTCTTGAAAAACTATTTTTATTTAATTATCATGTGAAAATACGTAAATCGTGATTGAAAGGTTGGAGGTGAGAGGACAGCCCTCTTGTGGCTGTTGGCAGAATTACTGGCCACCCTGCCACAGACACAAATACTGAAACTAAAGATAAGCAGGGCTCCAGAATGACTTAGCATGTGAAGGTGTGTAAAGGCTCTGTTTACAGATCAGGTCCAAGTAAGATCAGAGACCTGTGGTTGTCACACAGCACAGTAGAGATAAAAGCAACAATGTGCAACACACAGCAACATACATTCTCCGAAACATGCACTTTAACCCTGATTACATCCCCGACATCTGAGCAGTTTCCAGTGATGGGAAGTCTTTAGGCATCTTGGTCACCCAGAAGGGTTTGCTTATGTACATGTACAGATGCTCAGGTGATGATGCTTTACCCCATTGTGAGCCACTAGCCTCTGGATTGCAGAAGTCAGTTTCTATTGAGTGGAATTCCTTTACTCTGTACACGACTGTAATCTCCCTCTTGTTGCAGGTAGGCTACCAGATCCGTTTTGAGTCAACACGTACCCCTGCCACAAAGCTGGTCTTCCTAACGGAGGGCCTGCTGCTACGGCAGATCCAGCAGGACGGTATGCTGGACCGGTACCAGGTCCTGATCGTGGATGAGGTGCACGAGAGACACTTGCACTGTGACTTCCTTCTGGGCGTCCTCCGCTCTCTGCTGCTCCAGCGCTCCGACCTCAAGCTCATCCTCATGTCGGCCACCATCAACCTCAAGCTCTTCTCCGGATACTTCAGTGACGCCCCTGTGCTGCAGGTCCCAGGCCGCCTCTTCCCCATTCAGGTGAGTTGACAGAGGCGAGCCCTCAAAATGTGCTCCTTTTTCACCAACAGAGGATACCCCGGCAGTGTGATTGACAGGGCCCTTGCCTGATCCAAAAACACCCCTTGGACCATCAACCCAATCAGGAACTCCCACCGTAACAACCGCATTCCTTTGGTGCTTCCCTACCACCCTAACACAGTTCCTATCCCCAGGACTATTAACGACAACAGGATGATCCCTCCATTGGGGCCCTCTTTTCTGATCGCCCCATCATCTCATATCGCCGATCACCTAATCTGCGCAACCTTCTTGTTCACAGCTCCCTTGACCGCCCTCAGCAACCATCCACACCAGGTACTTTCCCTTGCAACAGAGCTCACTGTATCACCTGCAAGTACACATCCAATACCACACTCATTCAAGGCCCCTCAGGACAATTCCGGATCACCCAGATGGCATCTTGTACCTCCAGCAACCTTATTTACTGTATCTCTTGCAGTAAATGCCCAGTTTCTCTCTACATTGGAGAAACAGGAAGGAGACTTGGAGACCGCTTCAGAGAACACGTCATGGCTGTGAAGATTAAAGATCTCTCCAAGCCCATTGTTTCTCATTTCACCTCTGTTGGCCACGACCACTCTAATCTCTCCGTCTGTGTTCTCAAAGATGGTTTTCCGAACTCATACATCAGAAAGACTACCGAAACCAAACTTATCCTGCAGCTAGGACCACAGTTTCATTTCACACCTCTCAACACCTATTCTGACTTCACACCTCTTGATTGGCCTCTCTTTCTGTCCCCTGCTCCCGCCTCTCACCCCTCCTCCCTCCCAGCCTTTGTTCTCCCACTACATTACCTTTGCCTACTGCCTTGTCTCTCTCACACCTGAAGAAGGCTCCACGGCCGAAACGTTGTGTTTTCTCTCTTCTTTTTTTCAGCATGGAATAAACCTATTACTTATCTCTTAATTTATTACTTGATTTGAATGTTTTCTACAATATGTTTTAAATGTGGAAACTTAGATATTCTACTTGTACATGGATGATTAGGCTTAAATAATTTTTTAGTTTATCTCACTAGTAAACCATGTGCCAGAAATAACAATACTGAAAAGACAAGAGGCTAAATTAGGTTATTTGGGGAGTGAAAAGCAAGTCACACAAGTTCAAAGCAGAGCAGAAGAGTTGTATGTCAGGTGTATTTCAAATACAGGTCAAGGAATGATTATCAGCATTGCAATGAAGACAGTTTCAAAGGATCTAAGATTTTGAGGGTTTTTGATAGACATTTTTCAAATTTAAAAGGAGGTAAGATGATCAAAAATACAGAGTGATCAGGAACCCTAACACTACTATACCCATTGTGCTGATGAACCAGAAACTGTGTTGTTCTAAATATTATTTTGTAACTTAAATCTGTCAGTGTAGATTTTGTTGAAAGATGGTAACAAGGTTGAAATATCCTGTGAGTGTACAGTTTGTAAAACCTGAAGGGATCCAAGTGCTGTGCTGTGAGAGTCTTACTGCTGACTCTCTGTGGACAGGTGGTGTACCAGCCCATCCCCGCAGAGGAGCAGCCATCCCGGTCAGAGAAACTGGATCCCCGGCCCTATCTGCGTGTCCTGCAGGGAATTGACCAGCGCTATCCCCCTGAGGAGAGGGGTGACCTTCTGCTCTTCCTGAGTGGTGTGGCAGAGATCAACACCATCCTGGAGGCAGTGCAGACGTACGCTTTGCACACCCATCGCTGGATTGTCCTGCCTCTGCATAGTACCCTGTCCTTGGCACAGCAGGACAAGGTAGAGGCTCACCAGACAGGGCAGTTTTTCTCATGTAGGAGAACCACCTGCTTCAATGTACAAAGTGAAAACCTTTAGAAAATATTGATTTAATACTGTCTTGTAGCTTTGGCCTCACACAAGTCTGGATTTTGTTGTGGGAATCCTAAATGCAGGAGCCATTACTTCATTCCGTGGAAACATTTCCTGTCCCCTTTTGTCTTTGCCAGGTGTTTGACATAGCGCCCCCAGGGGTTCGGAAGTGCATTATTTCCACCAACATCGCTGAGACATCAGTCACCATAGATGGTGTGCGCTTTGTAGTGGACTCGGGTAAGAAACCAAAGAAATGGTGGATAAGCTCTAAACCAGGAATGCTGCACCAAGAAAATTAGTGTGATTCCAATGCGTCCAGATCTCAGAGCTGGTCAGTAATGAGCCGGGAGGCCTCAGATTGCTGCTGTAAGTAGTGTAAGCCCCTCGGTTCAGAACTGCCAAACCCGTGTGGTGACAGCGGGCCATGCTGTAGGTGCAGTCTTTTTGATGAGATGTTATTCGTAAGATTGTGGGTTTTTACTGTTTTACCTCTGTTCCATTCTAGCCCTACGCCGTCTGTGCCGTGGGACCATTTGGGACAATTTGTGGTGTACAAGTGCAAGCATTACTATTAAGTTTATTACTATTTCTATTAATAGCATCATTATTATTAAAATTAAATTACAAACACTTGGCTCAAATTTATAATGCTGTGTTTATTGGAAAAGAAAAAATTATACTTGCTCTTTTAGATGACTTTGTCCCCTTGTGTAACCTGTCTCTGGCAGGGAAAGTGAAGGAGATGAACTTTGACCCCAAGGCCAAGATGCAGCGGCTGCAGGAGTTCTGGATCAGCAGAGCTAGCGCTGAGCAGCGCAAGGGTCGAGCCGGGCGCACTGGGCCTGGCGTCTGCTACCGCCTGTTTGCCGAATCAGATTATGATGCTTTTGCACCGTACCCCATTCCTGAAATCCACAGGGTGGCCTTGGACTCCCTTGTGCTCCAGGTGGGTACGCCTGTTAGGCTGCTTCAGCGTAACTCTTAAAACATGAACTGTATACTATCCTGCAGACAGACAAATAAGGCAATTGTAAAGACGCGCCTAACATGATGTCAGGGCATCTGCTGACTGCCACTGGATTTTCAGTATAGCCTCATACCAGTAATTCTTCAAAACAAGAAAGAAAAATCTGATTAAGCTTACCTCCATGTATATATTAATATTGTTAGGTACTTCATGTCTGGAGAGGTTGTTTTTTAAACAGTATAATAAATTGTAATAACTAATAAGTTGTAATTGCCATTAGGCAAAGTAAAGCAAATTTTTAAACTTTAGTAAAGTTAGCTTTGATTTTGTCATTCTGTGAATGTTTAAAATCATATATATGAAGTGGAGTTCGTCTGCATTTTACAGCAATGTTATTTTATTATTATAAAATTATTCTCTTGTAAAACATTCCAAAATACCTCCAGGTAGAGCACTTTAAACAGATAAGCTGACTTGTTCTTTTAGAGGAAATGAATTCTGTCTACCTAGTTGTACTAGTGTGTTTGAAGATGATGTAGGTTTTATTTCCCATGACAGATGATACGTGTCGCTTGTTTGTGTGCAGATGAAGAGTATGGGCCTGGAAGATCCCCTGTCCTTCCCTTTCATTGACCCCCCACCTGCTTCCAGCATCCAGACTGCCATGCACTATTTAAAGGATCAGGGGGCACTGGACAGCCAGGGGCAGCTCACCACCATAGGCAGTTTGCTGGCACAGTTGCCTGTTGATGTGGTCATTGGTAAGGGATGCCCTAGCTGACAGGACAGTTTCAGCTCAGGTCTGCATGGTCTGAGTTCCATTGCTGAAGTAAAGCTAAATTCACCACAGAAGGACATTGCAGGAGATCTGGAAGACGTGTGACCTAATTCTGTGCATGCCTGTTTTTCCAGGTAAGATACTAGTGCTGGGATGCCTGTTCAGCATAACAGAGCCTGTGCTGACGGTGGCGGCAGCCCTCAGCGTGCAGTCCCCCTTCCTGCGTAGTGCCCACCACAACCCTGATTGTGCCACCGCGCGGCAGCCTCTCCACAGCAGCCAGGGAGATCCTTTCACTCTGCTCAACACCTTCAATGCCTGGGTGCAGGTGAGGGGTGCGGAGAGCTGACCACACAGCTAGGAGGGCATGTTCTTAGGATTGCAAAGTCACAGCATGTGGGGAAAAAAGAACCTTCGCAGTGTTATCTCTCCTTCAAAGAAAAATGTGCTGTAAAGTGCAGGTTTTCCTGATGGCCAGCTATGCTTGTTGTTTATGCAATCAGGTGAAGGCAGAGAGGGGTGGGGCATCGCGTAAGTGGTGCCGGAGACGGGGTCTCGAGGAACAGAGGCTCTATGAGATGGCGAACCTGCGGCGGCAGTTCAAGGTAATTGCTTGTCAGTAACAAAATACATAAAACAGTTACTTTGGTTATGTTGACAAAGATATGAGCTGCCTGCTTTAGGCACTGATTTTTATTTAATTGACTTGATATAACTACTGTGTAAAACAATGCCTGCTTTATTGTTAACATGATGCATGTGTATTAGAGGCTTTAGTCTTTAGCATAATTTGAATTATAACCATACCTGGTTTCCGGCCTCATCAGGAGCTGCTGCAAAGTCACGGCCTGTTGGTGGTGGAGGAGAGCGCCCCCGCCTGGCAGGACCGGGGGCAGCGCCGGCAGAGGCTGGGGGAGCGGAAGCGCCTGCACCAGCTGAAGAGGGAGCATGAGAGACGGGAGAGCGGGCGCCGCAAGGTCCTGAGGCTGCAGGAGGGCGAGGAGGAGGACAGCCCAGGGTCCTCGGACCAGGAGGAGAGTGCAGGGGCAGCTGGGAGAGGGAGGACGGGCAAGGACACCGCGGTCAAGGGCGTCGACATTCAGGTGACAGCGGGGTTCAAGGGACACGAAGCGTTGAGTTTATTCGCACTGTATTAAGTGATCCAGTCGATCATCTCAGAGCTCTTAAGAGAAGCAAAACCACTGTAAAATTTTACATAATGTAAGTTCCTTATGTTGCAAATCGCCTTGATAGCAAAGACCAAATTAATATAACATTTAGATAGATAGATAATACTTTATTAATCCCATAGGGAAATTGATGTGTTACAGCAGTCCAGCCCAAGACAAGCAAAAACAGACATCAGAATAGTTATAAAACAAAAGACAGCAAAATAAATAAAAATAAATAAATAAAAAATAAATACATTGGTGTGTGCAAAATGTGATGATCATAGTCACTGTAAAAACAATAAAATATGTGCAAAATGTGCATAGGTTTATGCAGACTGATTGTCCAAAAAGTACAATGGAGCAAACATGCTGTCCATAGACGAGCAAATGAAGGGCTAACAGTCCTAGCCTAGGGCAGCGTTATACACCCTGACAGCCGCCAGGAGGAAAGACCTGCGGAAACGTTCCCTTGAACACCGTAGCTGGAGCAGTCTGTTGCTAAAAGTGCTCCGCTGCCCAGTAACAGTCCCATGAAGCGGATGAGAGGTGTTGTTCGTGATGGCTGTGAGCTTGGTCAGCATTCTCCTCTCAGCCACCACCTCCATGGGGTCAAGGCTCATCCCCAACACAGAGCCAGCCTTCTTGATAAGTTTATTGAGCCTATTTGCATCTTTTGTCATGATGCTGCTGCCCCGGCACACAACAGCGTAGAAGATGGCCGCCGCCACCACTGATTCATAAAAAATGTGTAGCAGTGTTCCACACACACCAAAGGACCTGAGCCTCCTAAGAAAATAGAGTTGGCTCTGACCTTTCTTGTACAGGGCGTCAGTGTTACCAGACCACTCCAGCTCATCATCCAGGTGTACCCCTAAGTACTTGTAGGAATGTACACCCTCTATGTCCTCACCCTGGATGGAAACAGGGTTCAGCGGAGACTTATTCCTTCGAAAGTCCAAGATCATTTCTTTGGTCTTGCTGGTGTTAAGCTGGAGATGGTTAAGATGACACCACTCCACAAAGTTGGTGATCAAGCTCCTATATTCCTCCTCCCTCCCCTCTCTAATACACCCCACAATTGCAGAGTCATCCGAAAACTTCTGCAGATGACATGTCTCAGAGTTGTACCTGAAACATGTCATCTGCAGAAGTTTTCGGATGACTCTGCAATTGTGGGGTGTATTTGTGCACCTGTTTAACATTTGTGTTGGTGTTCCTCTCTGTTATGAGTATTTGTGAGGATATCCTCACAGTTTGTCCTCATGTGGATAGTGAAACATAAATACTAGTACTAAATGTCCACATAAAATCTATCTTCAAAAATGAAGAGTAGTCAAAATTTTTTTTTAAATCAGTCAGTTAACATGATATTCCCACCCAAAATGATTTTATTAAAAACATTCCTGAAACCAGCAAAGTCAAAACCAGAGTGAAGCGGAAGTATTGGAGTTATTTTGCATTTTGTAATGGCACTTTATTGTTTAGATTTTGCCATGGATATTTGGTAACTTACACAATTTTGATTATTTTACATAACATAAGCCTGTTGCTTTTCCACTTTGAAGATTGCACTTGAATAAAATAACCCTTTTTGAAATCAGGGAATCCTAATACAAATGTTCTCCGTGTGGTGTAAGGATTTGTGCAATATAAAGCTCTGATCTGGAGGTGGGATGTGTGTACGCTGATATGGTACGAAAACGATTATTGTGTTTCAGGATGTGAAATTCCAGCTGCGCCACAGTCTGGAGAAGCTGCAGGAGGCGGCCAGTGCCAGTCAGGACCTGTCCCGACGCCAGCAGGCCCTGCTAAAGCTGGCGCTTTGCCGGGGGCTGTACCCACAGCTGTCCCTGCCTGACGAGCACAACGCCACCCGCAAGGACTCTGAGCAGGTCAGCCAAGGACGCTGCCCACTACTGACCAGCCTGAGATACACGGCTCCAAGTTGTCATTCAGACAGTTGTTAAGTATACACAGGCCTCTACTGTCTATACTTACAAAGTTATAGGGGACATCATTCCAGGCAGAGATTGCCTCTTTAGTACACTTTAGAGTACTAAATTTACGTCCTCTCTCCATGGAGGTTCTCTCTTCATCTATGTCCATGTGTTTTGCTTTTAGCTGAAAGAAGCCAGAACACCTTATCCCCTGCTCCTCAATAAACATTCCTAGATGCTTATTCTTATTCTATATTCTATTTCTTATTCTTATCACTGTAAGATGAGATTGTGTTCTCAAATGACGTAGCTGGTAATTAAGAAAATTGCCAGCATTTAATCAGAAGAAAAACACAATGTTTCGGCTGTGGAGCCTTTTTTGGGTGTGTGAAGGCTCCACAGCCGAAACGTTGTGTTTCTTTTCATCTCTTTTCAGCATGGAATAAACCTTTACTTGTTTCTTTGCAACCTACGCATGCTGATGCAGCTGCCTACTTTTAATCAGGTTTTGTTACCTTTATAAGAACACAGTCGGCTGTGCTTGAGCATATTACAGGCATGTATACACAGGGGTCTTATTCATCTTAACCTACTCCATGTTGCTCTCACTGTCCCTGTCCATGCATGCTGTATCACACTCCACCGCAGCAAGTGGTGAGATTCATTTCATTTGCTTTTTCCATAAGACAGATATAACTTAGAAAGTAGTTTATCATTCAGTTTTTGAAGACTTGGCAAGTTTCTATTTTGTGCCCTGTAATGCTCCTCGCTGTGGGCTTACCTTGCGTTGTGTGCAAAGGTGCTGACATGCTGTCTCATGTGTTTCAGATCTTCCACACACGCACCAAACAGAGTGTGGTGATCCACCCCACCAGCGTCTTTGCCAGTGACCCAGAGGTACTGCATGTCCCTGAGCAGGACTCCACTGAGACAGGTACCAGTAGGACAGCCTACATATGTACAAGTAGTTCAGGTGGGTGGCTGCGTAAGCATGCGTAGGCTGCAAAGGAACAATAGGTTTATTCCATGCTGAAAAGAGAAGAGAGAAAACACAATGTTTCGGCTGTGAAGCCTTCTTCAGGTGTGAGCTCATTACTTATTACTTGTTCCTTTACGCATGTACAAACTGAGCCCTGTTAAAAATAGGCTGGTCATGTGCACCGTGTCCAGATGCTTAAGGCTGTTCCTTATAAGATGCTATTGGAACAAGCCCCTATTATTACATTATATTACATTATGTATTAATAAGTCTATTAATTAGTAATTGATAAGTCTATTATTGCGGAAACCTTTTCTGGTAATATCAGGGATGTGTATTTTTAAAACTAAAAAAACCTATATATTTAAAATAACTTGTCTGTACCTTGTAAACTGCGATCCCTCAATGCGCTTCTCCCTCCACAGGATCCGATAAAGGAAAAAGCAGTAAGCACCAGCTCCTGGCCTTTGTCACCCTGCTGGAGACAAACAAGCCTTATATAGCCAACTGTGTGCGTGTTCCCGCCCTGCAGGTCAGCATGCAGCACTGCGTCTCCCTGTCAAACAGCCCTCCTCAGTGGAGGAGCTGCCAGCTATCCTGGCTTTCTATTCACCTGTGCTCTAATTTACTTTGTTAATCTCATTAATGGATGAACTGGACAAAATGTAACAGTTTAGTCATAGGCTTGAAAATGGACAATCTAAAAAAGAAAAAGAATACTACTTAATTTTCTAATCCTACAGCCATTCTTATAGTAAAATGTTAAAGAAGCCCTTGACAATATTGTATTGATTACTTTGGTAGTTATATCTGGATCAAATCAGGATTTATTATCAAATGCCTGTCAGAATTTAAAACCTCTCAATTTTAAGAATTGACACGGAAAAGCCTGATTTTGACAGTCCATGTGTTTGTTTACAAAATGTTTATAGCTTCCCATATGCTTGGGTTTGTTACCATCATGAAAAAAAACAGGTGCTAACCTTTAATAGTGATAAGTGTTTCATGTAGTTCAGGTGGGTAGCTGCGTCAGCATGCATAGGCTGCAATGGAACTAGTAATAGGTTTATTCCATCCTGAAAAGAGAAGAAAGAAAACACAACATTTCGGCCGTGGAGCCTTCTTCAGGTGTGCCTTCTTCGGGCCTTCTCAGTTATGCCTTCTTCATAAGTGTTTCATGTCTGGATCAGGCTTTGCTGCTAGTGGCGAACTCAGTGGACACAAATGCAGACTGCACGCGTGTGGTGGTGGACAGCTGGCTGGAGCTGTGCTTGGATGATGGGGGCGCTGCTCTGCGTACTCTCTCCATGGCTCTGCAGCTACGGCAGGACTGGGAACGCCTCCTACAGGCCCACCTGGGCCACAGTACTGGAAAGGTGGGGGCTTCCGGAGTCCTGCGGAAAGATCTTGAAAGACTGAGCGATGGCCTGGTCAGGTTCCTGCTCTACACTGAGGTAACCGAAAGTTACAGTTTACTTCCTTTGCTTGACTCGTTTACCCCTTTTCTCATTTGCTCCGAAAAATAATTTCTGGATAGAAGCTAACAAGTCATGTGTTTGCAGCTGATACCCTGGGGATGTTTAGACATGCAAAGTTGTCCAGTGCTACATTTCCTTTATGAGGGTGTTGAGAAACACTACAGATGAATTTAAAAACAGTACAGTACTTTCTCTGCACTTACTAGTAAGCAGGTTTACATACAGTTTGAATAGTGCTGTTTTTTGTAACGCTCTACAGACTATACCATAAACATGGGCAACCATTTAAGTTTGCAAAAGGTCCTGAGTGGTCATGCCTGTTTCTGACATTTTAGTGTACTCACTTTTTGGGTCTGGCATAGCTGACCATGCATATTACATGACAGTAAGCTTTGTGTGTGTTTAATCAGTGCATAGTGAGTTTTTTGTGCATGTGTGATTTGTGGTCCTGGCATGTTTGCAGACTGCAGTGCTGTTCTCTCTGAGTAGGTCAGCTACAGCCTGCGGCGTCTCACTACACTGGAGTCACAGAACCTGTATATCGGCCCCCAGACCCAGGATGGGCTCAATAAGGCCCTAGAACAAAGCTCACTGTTCCCAAGCACAGAGGTTCGGCCTGACCCCAACAAAGGAGGCCTGTGGGTCACAAGCTTCTTCACATACAACTGCCTCTGTGTGAGTATGAGCTTAACAAGTAGTTTAAGTTGGTAGCTGCGTAGGCTGCAAAGGAACAAGTAAAGGTTTATTCCATGCTGAAAAGAGAAGAAAAGAAACAACATTTCAGCTGTGGAGCCTTCTTCGGGTGTGAAGGTTCCACAGCTGAAACGTTGTTTTTTTTCAGCATGGAATGAGCTCAACAAGGAAATGCATGACTCCCAGCTTTACCTGGACTACTATCCTCTGGCACTGTCGCCATGATCAATTTCTCATATACAGTGTTGTGTAAAAGTGTAGGCACTGCTGGTGAAACTGTTTCAGTGATTCTCTAAGTAAAAATAAGTTGACACAACCTCTGCATGGTACAAACTTAGATACGACATCTTTCTGCAACTTTTAAAGCACAGTTAGTATTTACAGTTTTGTAAATATTCAAGATGACAAAACAGTGAATATGACATATACAAAAATTTGGGCAGGCAGTATTAAGTAACACCTCCATTGGCAGAAATCACAGCTTGAAAAAATGTTTACTGAAGCCAGCTAAGAGTCTTTCTGTTCTTGCTTTTGGGCTTTTTCCCACTCTTCCTTGCAGAAACCTTCTAGCTCAGAAATATGCTTAGGTCTTCTTGCATGCACTGCATGTTTGAGATCTCCCCACAGATTTCCAATAATATCCAAGTCTGGGGACAGTAAAGACCATTCCAAACCCTTAATCTTTTGTTCCTGTAAGTACTCCGTGGTTAAATTTGAGGTATGTTTTGGGTTGTCTTGTTGAAATTTACAACCTTTTTTCAGCTGACATATTCAATGTCTTTAATCTTTTCTTCACTGACTCTGGGACATTATCTACTAAGATTTCTTGGTATTTAGTTAAATCCATTCTTCCTTCCACCTGCGCAGTATTTCCTGTGTTACTGGTGGCCACACAACCCCAAAGAATCATTCACCCCCATGCTTAATGGTTGGCAATGTCTTCTTTTCTTCAACTATTTCATTTGTTTTTTTCCAAATGTATCTTCTGTGGTTGTGTCCAAAAAGTTCAATTTTAGTTTCATCAGTCCACAGCACTTTGTTCTAAAAGGTTTCCAGCTAATCTGGTTTGCATTCTCTTTAGATGTTGACTTTTATGATGAAGTAGTAAAGTAGGTTTCCTTCTGACAACTCTCTCGGGCAGATTGTTATTGTCAGCTAAACTTTTCTGCAGATCTTTTGAAGTGACCTGTTGGTTCTGCTTTGCAGATCTAAGTAGTATTTGGTGGTTCTGTAAGATTTTTCTGAATCTTAACACATGATGCCATGACTTCAACAGTTTCCTTTAACTTCTATTTTGTCATTGTGTTTATCATAGTTGAAATTGCTGGAAGCATTTAGAAACATTTTTATAGCCTTTAAGAGTGAATTATTTTTATTATCATGTCCTCAGACAGCTGCTTAGAGGAGCCCCAGGTTGTTGAAAGTAGGCAGAACAATAATCACAACCTGAGAGGTTAGAAGGGTCAGAGTATTTGTTGAACCCTGGAATTGTCTTCACCTGACTTAATTTGAGAGCAATGAAGTTGTGGGACTTTTAGAAATTGCAGAAGTGATAATGAACCAACTGCAAGTGTGCCCAAGCTTTGCATATGCTCTGTTTATTTTTTTACTTTTTTATTTTTCAATCTGTTTAAATTAGCAAATGAACAGTATTTTTGTATTATAATTTGCAGGTGTTGGTTTTAACTCTGTACCATGTAGAGGCAGTCACCTTCTGTTCATCTAGAGATTTTTTAAAACACATTTTAACCCGGCGAGTCTAAACTTTTGCACACATATGTAGTTGTTCAACCTTGCACAGAGTACCTTAATTAACATTCCCAGTCAATTTGGAACTAATTTAATTCATTGCAACGTAATATATATGTATAGTTCTTTTAAGGATTATCTGCTAGCAAACTATGCAAACTTGTTTTGTCATCGAACATTTTATGCTTTAACAAAGAAAGGACTTTGCTATACAACTTTTTACCACATCTTCTCTAACAAATAAAGGAGTAACTATAGTATGAGCTTTTATTAGCTTGGTCAGAGGTGATCATTTAATATGCAGATGAACATTTGTGTGCCTCTTCTTAGGATTCAAAGGACCTATACAGCGAGTGTCTGCGCACATTCTGGAGCTGCCCTCACTGTGACCTGTACATGCCTCTCACACCATTGGAGCGAATGCACCATGAGGCCACCTGCAAGCCAGCTGGGGCTGGGGAAGTGAAGCCTGAGGAAGGTGAGTTCACAGAGTCCGTGCAAATCAGTGGAAAGGCACAGCCCTGCTGAATGTATCGGGAAGTGTGATGGGAAAGTGGAAATTAGCATAGCATTCAGTGGTAAATATTTTGGCGAGGCTCATAACAGAAACTGATCATGTTGGCTGAAGCCCCTGTTTTTACGATGCTGCACCTGTCTCTCTGTAGGCAAGCCAGAAGCTACCGGAGGTAAAGCAGACAGTTCCTCTTCCTCCTCCAGCCTGTCCAGGCTCTATCACTGTGACGTCTGCAACAAGGACCTCTTGCTCACCTCCACAGAGATATTGAAGCACAGGAGACAGCACTAAGCCCATCAGAAACAGCTTGCTGCTGACACTAGCACATAAACACAGAAATCACAGGCTGGTGTTCCTTCAAGGAGAAATTAAACCTCTGTGGGTTCTCTAATGTCTAATGACAGGAAATGACAAAGGCCTAAGACTGAAGAACTACCAAGTGGTTGTTACACTTCACAATGGTAGGGTACTTTATCACCTCTTTGGAACTTTAGTCACAGATGAGATTAAACATTTTCTGGGGAGTTAATGTTTTTTGTAGATTAAATATGTAGATTTGTGTGTGTATAAGTTATGTTAAATATGTTATGTTTTAATATGTTTCAATGTTATGTTATTAGGATAGGAAAGATCCTATTTTGGGGGAAAGTTGACAGTTGACACTACTATTTGCATAACTTTTTTATCCAGTTGCAGTTATTCCCTAAGAATGCATGAACAGCTTTGTCGGTACCTTAAATATGTTACCAATCCAAATTTTCAAAGCATATAAAATGTAAATGGCTGATATGTCTGCACTTCTAGAATTTATGGATTGCTTTGAATATTATAAAGCAGAATTGTTTTGTGTAAATAAACTAATGTTTGAATTGTAAAATAAAAACAATGAATCATGGAACATTCTATGCCAGCATCATGTCTGCATTCAACACAGGGAAGACCTAACCAAGAGGAGGATGTTATGGCAGGTTACTGCCGTGTAAGAGCAAAGGACCCGATAGAGGTGGAACTCTGAAGGAGACCCAACTGAATGAGGGTTAGGATGCTGCAGCAGAAAGGGAAAGTGAGAACAGAAAGACGAAGAAACTGGCCCAGGCGATGCTAGCAGTCTGCATCCCTGGTGACCAGAGAGAGAAAGCTAAGTGCCAGCCTCTACCTGGACTGCTCATTCCAGCCCGCCGGCCTGACCCAGAAGCATCAGCGACTTGGAGTTACCTGTAAGGAAGTAGGTAAAGTGAAAGTGATTTCAGGAACCATTTGCTGATATATGCCGGTGAGCGGTATATTATTTTCTTTGTTTGCCGGCTATTAATTTTTTAAAATGTCGAAACCCTGGATGGTACGCCTCAGGGATTAATAGTGTAATCCAAACAAAAGAGATGCTGGGCACACCGTGATCTTGACATGCAGGTGTAAAGTAGAGTTAACAGCTTCTGTTTTAAAAGATTTTGGATTTGTGTTAAGATTTTTATCAGTTGGAACTGGAAATACAAGGGCAAATATAATTGAGGTTCTAAATCCAAATCAAATCAAAGTTTATTAACAAATGCACAACAATACAGCGTGGAGCAGTAGTTGCTGGCAATGAAATGTCTTTTTCTGCGAGCTCACAAAAATTACAAGAATCACAAAAACACAAAAATCACAAAATTGAGGTTACATTTTTTAAATTGAATAAAACTCAATGTGAGTAGAGCTGTTATGTGTCCATGGTGTATGCAATATATACATGTAGTGCAGTTATACTGAATATAGTGAGAATTGTGTGTCCATGTAGCCATTACAGGTGATTTGCTAAGGAGCTACAGGTTGGCTGTTTAGCAGTCTTATTGCCTGGAGGTAGAAGCTGTTCGGTAGTCTGTTGGACTTGGACCGAATGCTTTGGTACCGTTTACCGGACGGTAGGAGGGAAGGAGGTTCTACTGTTTAAAGTTTAAGCTTTTAAAGTCATGCAATGTCTAAGTTAGGCAGGAACATTAACATTAAAACATTAAAAAATGTTTAAAAAAATCAGCTTCCCTCTTTTACCTTGCTGTTACTATAGTGGGATTGTAGCATATTTGGGGACTCGTTTGTAGTGGTCCTTTGTATTACAGGTATTACGGGTAATTGTGGTTTAGCGGATTTTATTTTGCGCCAGGTTTTGGAGCAGGCTTTGGAGTAGTCCAATTTCATTGTAAATATCTGCATCAATTTGACTCAAAACACAGGAATTTTAAAATGTTCACAACTTTTATATAAACAACATCTAGAAACTGGTTCCAGTTTTAAAAAACCTTATTTTGAATAAAGCAAATAAAGCAAATCCCAGGTGTAAGCGAAACCAGAATTACTAATCCTATGTCTGCGAAACACCTGAACATATACTTAAAGCTTTCAGTGCTTTGTGTATATCCCAATCGCAGCGGGGGGAGGGTGTGTGGGGAAGGTTTAGGCTGCAGTTAAATTTTGGGCTCTGTATTCTTCTCAGCATTTTTTCTCTGAAAGCATTTTTCTTCCCTCTTTAGTTGTTATTTTGCAGCCTACGCATGCTGAGTAGCGTGCTTGCATGCTGATGCAGCTCCTTACGTGAATTCTTGGTTCTTGACTGAGGCTTTGGAGAACTTTACAACCATTTTTATTTTGTTTATGATGCAAGTTTGAAGTATGATGACAAATTAAACCAATTGTAAATATGACATTTACATTTACGTTTTTATTAATTTTGTATATCACAGTATATTTGACATTCACAATCACTTAAGCGTTTGGAGGAGACGCCCCCCCTAGGAAAGACTGAGAAAGCAGTTGGGAAGGATTAAATATCCAGCCATTGCAAAGGGTGCAACTGCAGCAGCCACAAATAAATAAAAAATAATATTTTTTTCTCCTGACCATAATTGTAACAAATTGTCACGTTTCACTTCCTTGTGTACTAACAATCATGACATTCTCATCCAAAGTTTTTTTTTTTAATTTCGAAACCTTGGCTGGTATACCTCATGGACTCAATCACAGAGTAATCCAAACAAAAGAGCTGCTGTGCGCACCGTGATCTTGACATGCAGGTGTGAAGTAGAGTTAACAGCTTCAGTTTTTTAAAGGTTATTAATAATTTCTTCTGTATCGCAATAACATTGGAACGTTCTTGCAAGTGTAAAAAGAGGCGATATACATGTCTTAAGTCTACAGAAAAAATTCCCCAGAGCCGCACAACATTGTCCAACATTGCCCTTCTTTTGTCTAATTTTCAGGGAGTAACCCTGTTACAAAAGGGAACAGCGCATCAGTTCTTGATTATGCTTAAACAGTACATACGATGTCTGGAGTTTCAGCGTTCACTTTTCTGTAATCTGTACAGAACCACGACCTCTCATCAATGTTTGGTACCAATAAACAGGGGGACTCCCTCCTTTGAACAAAACTGCGCTCCAGTAAATAATTTACAGTATATCACCTTCTGCAATGCTTCTAGTTTATCAGGATTTGTGTGATAAGCCCATTGTTTAATGGGGGTGACATTACCCACGCCTATATCACTGTACGACACAGGTTTGAGTCGGCGTGTCTGTTAATAAAACAGAGCACTCTCCATTAAATTTAACTACTGCATGATTTCTTTTTCTGTTTCAGCTAAATGAGGGGAATACAGTGTCAAATCAGGATCTCGGAAGCTAATAAGCGAGTGCTTTAGTGTAAAATATTTCGCGTTGGCATCTAGGCAGTGTACATTAGTAAACAACAGTCACTGGCTCAGTTATGATACGGTTTCAACACATCGATAAGTTGTTCTCTGGATATTGGCAATTGTAAAAATTGCCTTGATTGTTTCTTTCTCATACTTTTTGGTTTGGGGAACATGGATTTTGGGGCCCAAGTCAGGTTTAGGATGAGTGGTTTCTTGCTCCGTTCTGAAAATTTTGTTTTCGGAAAGTCTCTGGGGCCTGGATGGCGCAGTGCACCACTCAGTAATTGTAACCCAAAACTGTGTCAGTTGGACCAAAAGTTGTAACCAAACAGTATTGAATTCAATTGCAAGAGCTTAGATCAACTGTCTTGATTGTTTCCCACTCGTACCTTTTGATTTGGGGAACATATCAAAATCTGATCCCCAGAGAGGCTCAGACATAGATTGCGTAAATGCTCAGTTGACACCCCAGGCAGTGTTAGGGTTAGCATTCAGACACTACTTAGACAATTTATAAGCTTAGCACTGTATTTAGGGACCTAAGTCAGGTTTAGGACTGGTGTTTTTTTGCAGAAGCTCTGGGGGGCTGGATGGGGCGGTAGTTATATCAAGGAACTGAGTCGGTTGGATCAAAAGTTGTCACCAAGCATTATTGAATCACATTCAATTACAAGAGCTTAGATCAGTGGTCTTGATTGACCTCACACCTGAAGAAGGCTCCACAGCCGAAACATTGTGTTTTTTTCTTCTCTTTTCAGCATAGAATAAACCTATTACCTGTTCCTTTGCGGTCTTGATTGTTTCCCACTTGTACCTTTTGATTTGGGGAACATATCAAAATCCCATGACCAGAGAGGCTCAGATGTAGATCGTGGAAATTCTCAGTTAACCCCCGAGGTAGGGTTTGGGTTAGCATTAATACACTACTAAGACAATTTATTAGCTTAGCACTGTATTTTGGGGCCCAAGTTTTAGGTTAGGTTTGGGGCCCAGGTTTAGAACGAGTGGTTTTTGGCCCCTATCTAAAAATTTATTTTTCGATAACTCTAGGGGGCCTGAATGGTGTTGTATCAATTAACTGAGTTGGTTGGATCAGAAGTTGTCACCAAGCATTTTTGAGTCTCATTTAATTACAAGACCTTTGATCAACGGTCTTGATTATTTCACACTTGTGCCTTTTGATTTGGGGAACATGTCAAAATCCCATGACCAGAGAGGCTCATATATAGATAGTGGAAATGGTTAGTTGACACCCCAGGTAGGGTAACGGTTAGCTTTCACAATCTCATATCACAAATCTAATAAACAGTGTTCAATTTTGGGGCCAAAGTCAGGTTTAGAATGAGGTTTTTTTCCTTATCTGAACATTTTTTTTTTCAGAAACTCTGGGGGGCCTGGGTGGCGCGGTGCACCGCGTGATAGTTGTATCAAGAAACTGAGTCGGTCGGATCAAAAGTTGTCATCAAGCATTCCTGAATCTATTTCAATTGCAAGAGCTTTGATCAATGGTCTTAAATGTTTACCCACTCGTGCCTTTTGATTTGGGGAACATGTCAAAATCCCATGACCAGAAAGGCTCATATGTAGATTGCAAAATGCTCAGTTGACACCCCAGGTAAGTTAAGGGTTAGCTTTTACACTCTACTTTGACAAATTATTTGCTTACCACCGTATTTTGGGGCCCAAGTCATATTTAGAACGAGTGTTTTTTTGTACTTAACTGAATTTTTTTTTCAAAAGCTCTGGGGGGCCTGGATGGTGCGGTGCACTGTACCGTAGTTGTATCAAGAAACTGAGTCGGTCGGATCACAAGTTATTGTCACAAAGCATTACTGAATCTCTTCTTCAATATTTCCCACTCGTGCCTTTTTATTTGGGGAACATGTCAAAATCCCATCACCAGAGAGACTCAGATGTAGATCGCAAAAAGCTCAGTTGACAACCCATCTCAGTTGAGGGTTATCTTAGAGTATGAATACTGATCCTTACCCTACCTGGGTGTCAACTGAGCATTTCCACAATCTATATCTGAAGTTCTCTGGATATAGGATTTTTACATGAATTAGAATGTGTTTCAATCACTAGGTACTCGTGTGATCCGACTGACTCAATTTTGGAATACAACTGTCGCGCAGTGCATCGCGACAACCAGGCACCCCGGAGTTTCTGAAAAAAAATGTGTAAATGCTGATCCTTACCCTACCTGGGGTGAACACTTAGCATTTCCGCAAACTCTATCTGAAGTTCTCTGGGTCTAGGATTTTGACATGTTCCCCAAACCAAAAGGAATGAGTGGCAAACGATCAACACCACGGATAGAAGCACTTGCTTATGAATGAGTTTCAAGCATGCTTGGGTATTCGTGTAATCTGAATGACTCAGTTTTGGAGTACAACTGTCGCGTGGTGCACCGCGATATCCAGGCACCCCGGAGTTTCTGAAAAAAAATTTTCTGCGATTTTCACGAAACCACTTTTCTTCAACTTGAATTGGGCTAAAAATCCATCCCTGAAAATAAATATTCTCTGAGTAGTGTGGAAATGCTGATCCTTACCCTACCTGGGGTGTCCACTGAGCATTTCCGCGAACTCTACTTGAAGTTCTCTGGGCATGGGATTTTGACATGTTACCCAAACCAAAAGGAATGAGTGGGAAACAATCAAGACAACAGATAGAAGCACTTGCATTTGAATGAGTTTCAAGCATGCTTGGGTACTCATGTGATCTGAGTGACTCAGTTTTGGAATACAACTGTCGCGTGGTGCACCGCGACCTCCAGGGACCCCTGAGTTTCTGAAAAAATTTTTTCTGCGATTTTCACGAAACCACTTTTCTTCAACTTGAATTGGGCTAAAAATCCATCCCTGAAAATAAAAATTCTCTGAGTAGTGTGCAAATGCTGATCCTTACCCTACCTGGGGTGTCCACTGAGCATTTCCGCGAACTCTACTTGAAGTTCTCTGGGCATGGGATTTTGACATGTTACCCAAAACAAAAGGAACAACAGGGAAACAAAGAAGACCACGGATAGAAGCACTTGCATTTGAATGAGTTTCAAGCATGCTTGGGTTCTCGTGTGATCTGAGTGACTCAGTTTTCGAATACAACTGTTGCGTGGTGCACTGCGACCTCCAGGCACCCCGGAGTTTCTGAAAAAAAAATTTCTGCGATTTTCACGAAACCACTTTTCTTCAACTTGAATTGGGCTAAAAATCCATCCCTGAAAATAAATATTCTCTGAGTAGTGTGGAAATGCTGATCCTTACCCTACCTGGGGTGTCCACTGAGCATTTCCGCGAACTCTACTTGAAGTTCTCTGGGCATGGGATTTTGACATGTTCCCCAAACCAAAAGGAATGAGTGGGAAACAATCAAGACAACAGATAGAAGCACTTGCATTTGAATGAGTTTCAAGCATGCTTGGGTACTCGTGTGATCTGAGTGACTCAGTTTTGGAATACAACTGTCGCGTGGTGCACCGCGACCTCCAGGCACCCCGGAGTTTCTGAAAAAAAATTTTCTGCGATTTTCACGAAACCACTTTTCTTCAACTTGAATTGGGCTAAAAATCCATCCCTGAAAATAAAAATTCTCTGAGTAGTGTGGAAATGCTCATCCTTACCCTACCTGGGGTGTCCACTGAGCATTTCCGCGACCTCTACTTGAAGTTCTCTGGGCATGGGATTTTGACATGTTACGCAAACCAAAAGGAATGAGTGGGAAACAATCGAGAAAAAATAAAGACACTTGCATTTGAATGAGTTTCAAGCATGCTTGGGTACTCGTGTGATCTGAGTGACTCAGTTTTGGAATACAACTATCGCGTGGTGCATCGCGATCTCAAGGCACCCCGGAGTTTCTGAAAAAAAATTTACTGCAATTTTCACGAAACCACTTTTCATCAACTTGAATTGGGCTAAAAATCCATCCCTGAAAATAAATATTCTCTGAGTAGTGTGGAAATGCTGATCCTTACCCTACCTGGGGTGTCCACAGAGCATTTCCGCGAACTCTACCTGAAGTTCTCTGGGCATGGGATTTTGACATGTTACCCAAACCAAAAGGAATGAGTGGGAAACAATCAAGACAACAGATAGAAGCACTTGCATTTGAATGAGTTTCAAGCATGCTTGGGTACTCGTGTGATCTGAGTGACTCAGTTTTGGAATACAACTGTCGCGTGGTGCACCGCGACCTCCAGGCACCCCGGAGTTTCTGAAAAAAAATTTTCTGCGATTTTCACGAAACCACTTTTCTTCAACTTGAATTGGGCTAAAAATCCATCCCTGAAAATAAAAATTCTCTGAGTAGTGTGGAAATGCTCATCCTTACCCTACCTGGGGTGTCCACTGAGCATTTCCGCGACCTCTACTTGAAGTTCTCTGGGCATGGGATTTTGACATGTTACGCAAACCAAAAGGAATGAGTGGGAAACAATCAAGACAACAGATAGAAGCACTTGCATTTGAATGAGTTTCAAGCATGCTTGGGTACTCGTGTGATCTGAGTGACTCAGTTTTGGAATACAACTGTCGCGTGGTGCACCGCGACCTCCAGGCACCCCGGAGTTTCTGAAAAAAAATTTTCTGCGATTTTCACGAAACCACTTTTCTTCAACTTGAATTGGGCTAAAAATCCATACCTGAAAATAAAAATTCTCTGAGTAGTGTGTAAATGCTGATCCTTACCCTGCCTGGGTTGTCCACTGAGCATTTCCGCGAACTCTACCTGAAGTTCTCTGGGCATGGGATTTTGACATGTTCCCCAAACCAAAAGGAATGAGTGGGAAACAATCAAGAAAAAAGATAGAAGCACTTGCATTTGAATGAGTTTCAAGCATGCTTGGGTACTCGTGTGATCTGAGTGACTCAGTTTTGGAATACAACTGTCGCGTGGTGCATCGCGATCTCAAGGCACCCCGGAGTTTCTGAAAAAAAATTTACTGCAATTTTCACGGAACCACTTTCATCAACTTGAATTGGGCTAAAAATCCATCCCTGAAAATAAATATTCTCTGAGTAGTGTGGAAATGCTGATCCTTACCCTACCTGGGGTGTCCACTGAGCATTTCCGCGAACTCTACTTGAAGTTCTCTGGGCATGGGATTTTGACATGTTACCCAAACCAAAAGGAATGAGTGGGAAACAATCAAGACAACAGATAGAAGCACTTGCATTTGAATGAGTTTCAAGCATGCTTGGGTACTAGTGTGATCTGAGTGACTCAGTTTTGGAATACAACTGTCGCGTGGTGCATCGCGACCTCAAGGCACCCCGGAGTTTTTGAAAAAAAATTTTCTGCAATTTTCACAAAACCACTTTTCATCAACTTGAATTGGGCTAAAAATCCATCCCTGAAAATAAATATTCTCTGAGTAGTGTGGAAATGCTGATCCTTACCCTACCTGGGGTGTCCACTGAGCAATTCCGCGAACTCTACTTGAAGTTCTCTGGGCATGGGATTTTGACATGTTACCCAAACCAAAAGGAATGAGTGGGAAACAATCAAGACAACAGATAGAAGCACTTGCATTTGAATGAGTTTCAAGCATGCTTGGGTACTCGTGTGATCTGAGTGACTCAGTTTTGGAATACAACTGTCGCGTGGTGCACCGCGACCTCCAGGCACCCCGGAGTTTCTGAAAAAAAATTTTCTGCGATTTCACGAAACCACTTTTCTTCAACTTGAATTGGGCTAAAAATCCAACACTGAAAATAAAAATTCTCTGAGTAGTGTGGAAATACTGATCCTTACCCTGCCTGGGTTGTCCCCTGAAGATTTCCGCGAGCTCTACCTGAAGTTCTCTGGGCATGGGATTTTGACATGTTCCCCAAACCAAAAGGAATTAGTGGGAAACAATCAAGAAAAGAGATAGAGGCACTTGCATTTGAATGAGTTTCAAGCATGCCTGGGTACTCGTGTGATCTGAGTGACTCAGTTTTGGAATACAACTGTCGCGTGGTGCATCGCGACCTCAAGGCACCCCGGAGTTTCTGAAAAAAAATTTTCTGCAATTTTCACGAAACCACTTTTCATCAACTTGAATTGGGCTAAAAATCCATCCCTGAAAATAAATATTCTCTGAGTAGTGTGGAAATGCTAATCCTTACCCTACCTGGGGTGTCCACTGAGCATTTCCGCGAACTCTACTTGAAGTTCTCTGGGCATGGGATTTTGACATGTTACCCAAACCAAAAGGAATGAGTGGGAAACAATCAAGACAACAGATAGAAGCACTTGCATTTGAATGAGTTTCAAGCATGCTTGGGTACTCGTGTGATCTGAGTGACTCAGTTTTGGAATACAACTGTCGCGTGGTGCACCTCGACCTCCACGCACCCCGGAGTTTCTGAAAAAAAATTTTCTGCGATTTTCACTAAACCACTTTTCTTCAACTTGAATTGGGCTAAAAATCCATCCCTGAAAATAAAAATTCTCTGAGTAGTGTGGAAATGCTCATCCTTACCCTACCTGGGGTGTCCACTGAGCATTTCCGCGACCTCTACTTGAAGTTCTCTGGGCATGGGATTTTGACATGTTCCCCAAACCAAAAGGAATGAGTGGGAAACAATCAAGACAACAGATAGAAGCACTTGCATTTGAATGAGTTTCAAGCATGCTTGGGTACTCGTGTGATCTGAGTGACTCAGTTTTGGAATACAACTTTCGCGTGGTGCACCGCGACCTCCAGGCACCCCGGAGTTTCTGAAAAAAAATTTTCTGCGATTTTCACGAAACCACTTTTCTTCAACTTGAATTGGGCTAAAAATCCATACCTGAAAATAAAAATTCTCTGAGTAGTGTGGAAATACTGATCCTTACCCTGCCTGGGTTGTCCACTGAGCATTTCCGCGAGCTCTACCTGAAGTTCTCTGGGCATGGGATTTTGACATGTTCCCCAAACCAAAAGGAATGAGTGGGAAACAATCAAGACAACAGATAGAAGCACTTGCATTTGAATGAGTTTCAAGCATGCTTGGGTACTCGTGTGATCTGAGTGACTCAGTTTTCGAAAACAACTGTTGCGTGGTGCACCGCGACCTCCAGGCACCCCGGAGTTTCTGAAAAAAAATTTTCTGCGATTTTCACGAAACCACTTTTCTTCAACTTGAATTGGGCTAAAAATCCATCACTGAAAATAAAAATTCTCTGAGTAGTGTGGAAATACTGATCCTTACCCTGCCTGGGTTGTCCACTGAGCATTTCCGCGAGCTCTACCTGAAGTTCTCTGGGCATGGGATTTTGACATGTTCCCCAAACCAAAAGGAATGAGTGGGAAACAATCAAGACAACAGATAGAAGCACTTGCATTTGAATGAGTTTCAAGCATGCTTGGGTACTCGTGTGATCTGAGTGACTCAGTTTTGGAATACAACTGTCGCGTGGTGCATCGCGTCCTCAAGGCACCCCGGAGTTTCTGAAAAAAAATTTTCTGCAATTTTCACGAAACCACTTTTCATCAACTTGAATTGGGCTAAAAATCCATCCCTGAAAATAAATATTCTCTGAGTAGTGTGGAAATGCTGATCCTTACCCTACCTGGGGTGTCCACTGAGCATTTCCGCGAACTCTACTTGAAGTTCTCTGGGCATGGGATTTTGACATGTTACCCAAACCAAAAGGAATGAGTGGGAAACAATCAAGACAACAGATAGAAGCACTTGCATTTGAATGAGTTTCAAGCATGCTTGGGTACTCGTGTGATCTGAGTGACTCAGTTTTGGAATACAACTGTCGCGTGGTGCATCGCGACCTCAAGGCACCCCGGAGTTTTTGAAAAAAAATTTTCTGCAATTTTCACAAAACCACTTTTCATCAACTTGAATTGGGCTAAAAATCCATCCCTGAAAATAAATATTCTCTGAGTAGTGTGGAAATGCTGATCCTTACCCTACCTGGGGTGTCCACTGAGCATTTCCGCGAACTCTACTTGAAGTTCTCTGGGCATGGGATTTTGACATGTTACCCAAACCAAAAGGAATGAGTGGGAAACAATCAAGACAACAGATAGAAGCACTTGCATTTGAATGAGTTTCAAGCATGCTTGGGTACTCGTGTGATCTGAGTGACTCAGTTTTGGAATACAACTGTCGCGTGGTGCACCGCGACCTCCAGGCACCCCGGAGTTTCTGAAAAAAAATTTTCTGCGATTTCACGAAACCACTTTTCTTCAACTTGAATTGGGCTAAAAATCCATCACTGAAAATAAAAATTCTCTGAGTAGTGTGGAAATACTGATCCTTACCCTGCCTGGGTTGTCCCCTGAACATTTCCGCGAGCTCTACCTGAAGTTCTCTGGGCATGGGATTTTGACATGTTCCCCAAACTAAAAGGAATTAGTGGGAAACAATCAAGAAAAGAGATAGAGGCACTTGCATTTGAATGAGTTTCAAGCATGCCTGGGTACTCGTGTGATCTGAGTGACTCAGTTTTGGAATACAACTGTCGCGTGGTGCATCGCGACCTCAAGGCACCCCGGAGTTTCTGAAAAAAACTTTTCTGCAATTTTCACGAAACCACTTTTCATCAACTTGAATTGGGCTAAAAATCCATCCCTGAAAATAAATATTCTCTGAGTAGTGTGGAAATGCTGATCCTTACCCTACCTGGGGTGTCCACTGAGCATTTCCGCGAACTCTACTTGAAGTTCTCTGGGCATGGGATTTTGACATGTTACCCAAACCAAAAGGAATGAGTGGGAAACAATCAAGACAACAGATAGAAGCACTTGCATTTGAATGAGTTTCAAGCATGCTTGGGTACTCGTGTGATCTGAGTGACTCAGTTTTGGAATACAACTGTCGCGTGGTGCATCGCGACCTCAAGGCACCCCGGAGTTTTTGAAAAAAAATTTTCTGCAATTTTCACAAAACCACTTTTCATCAACTTGAATTGGGCTAAAAATCCATCCCTGAAAATAAATATTCTCTGAGTAGTGTGGAAATGCTGATCCTTACCCTACCTGGGGTGTCCACTGAGCATTTCCGCGAACTCTACTTGAAGTTCTCTGGGCATGGGATTTTGACATGTTACCCAAACCAAAAGGAATGAGTGGGAAACAATCAAGACAACAGATAGAAGCACTTGCATTTGAATGAGTTTCAAGCATGCTTGGGTACTCGTGTGATCTGAGTGACTCAGTTTTGGAATACAACTGTCGCGTGGTGCACCGCGACCTCCAGGCACCCCGGAGTTTCTGAAAAAAATTTTTCTGCGATTTCACGAAACCACTTTTCTTCAACTTGAATTGGGCTAAAAATCCATCACTGAAAATAAAAATTCTCTGAGTAGTGTGGAAATACTGATCCTTACCCTGCCTGGGTTGTCCCCTGAACATTTCCGCGAGCTCTACCTGAAGTTCTCTGGGCATGGGATTTTGACATGTTCCCCAAACCAAAAGGAATTAGTGGGAAACAATCAAGAAAAGAGATAGAGGCACTTGCATTTGAATGAGTTTCAAGCATGCCTGGGTACTCGTGTGATCTGAGTGACTCAGTTTTGGAATACAACTGTCGCGTGGTGCATCGCGACCTCAAGGCACCCCGGAGTTTCTGAAAAAAAATTTTCTGCAATTTTCACGAAACCACTTTTCATCAACTTGAATTGGGCTAAAAATCCATCCCTGAAAATAAATATTCTCTGAGTAGTGTGGAAATGCTGATCCTTACCCTACCTGGGGTGTCCACTGAGCATTTCCGCGAACTCTACTTGAAGTTCTCTGGGCATGGGATTTTGACATGTTACCCAAACCAAAAGGAATGAGTGGGAAACAATCAAGACAACAGATAGAAGCACTTGCATTTGAATGAGTTTCAAGCATGCTTGGGTACTCGTGTGATCTGAGTGACTCAGTTTTGGAATACAACTGTCGCGTGGTGCACCTCGACCTCCACGCACCCCGGAGTTTCTGAAAAAAAATTTTCTGCGATTTTCACGAAACCACTTTTCTTCAACTTGAATTGGGCTAAAAATCCATCCCTGAAAATAAAAATTCTCTGAGTAGTGTGGAAATGCTCATCCTTACCCTACCTGGGGTGTCCACTGAGCATTTCCGCGACCTCTACTTGAAGTTCTCTGGGCATGGGATTTTGACATGTTCCCCAAACCAAAAGGAATGAGTGGGAAACAATCAAGACAACAGATAGAAGCACTTGCATTTGAATGAGTTTCAAGCATGCTTGGGTACTCGTGTGATCTGAGTGACTCAGTTTTGGAATACAACTTTCGCGTGGTGCACCGCGACCTCCAGGCATCCCGGAGTTTCTGAAAAAAAATTTTCTGCGATTTTCACGAAACCACTTTTCTTCAACTTGAATTGGGCTAAAAATCCATACCTGAAAATAAAAATTCTCTGAGTAGTGTGGAAATACTGATCCTTACCCTGCCTGGGTTGTCCACTGAGTATTTCCGCGAGCTCTACCTGAAGTTCTCTGGGCATGGGATTTTGACATGTTACGCAAACCAAAAGGAATGAGTGGGAAACAATCAAGACAACAGATAGAAGCACTTGCATTTGAATGAGTTTCAAGCATGCTTGGGTACTCGTGTGATCTGAGTGACTCAGTTTTCGAAAACAACTGTTGCGTGGTGCACCGCGACCTCCAGGCACCCCGGAGTTTCTGAAAAAAAATTTTCTGCGATTTTCACGAAACCACTTTTCTTCAACTTGAATTGGGCTAAAAATCCATCACTGAAAATAAAAATTCTCTGAGTAGTGTGGAAATACTGATCCTTACCCTGCCTGGGTTGTCCACTGAGCATTTCCGCGAGCTCTACCTGAAGTTCTCTGGGCATGGGATTTTGACATGTTCCCCAAACCAAAAGGAATGAGTGGGAAACAATCAAGACAACAGATAGAAGCACTTGCATTTGAATGAGTTTCAAGCATGCTTGGGTTCTCGTGTGATCTGAGTGACTCAGTTTTGGAATACAACTGTCGCGTGGTGCATCGCGACCTCAAGGCACCCCGGAGTTTCTGAAAAAAAATTTTCTGCAATTTTCACGAAACCACTTTTCATCAACTTGAATTGGGCTAAAAATCCATCCCTGAAAATAAATATTCTCTGAGTAGTGTGGAAATGCTGATCCTTACCCTACCTGGGGTGACCACTGAGCATTTCCGCGAACTCTACTTGAAGTTCTCTGGGCATGGGATTTTGACATGTTACCCAAACCAAAAGGAATGAGTGGGAAACAATCAAGACAACAGATAGAAGCACTTGCATTTGAATGAGTTTCAAGCATGCTTGGGTACTCGTGTGATCTGAGTGACTCAGTTTTGGAATACAACTGTCGCGTGGTGCATCGCGACCTCAAGGCACCCCGGAGTTTTTGAAAAAAAAATTTCTGCAATTTTCACAAAACCACTTTTCATCAACTTGAATTGGGCTAAAAATCCATCCCTGAAAATAAATATTCTCTGAGTAGTGTGGAAATGCTGATCCTTACCCTACCTGGGGTGTCCACTGAGCATTTCCGCGAACTCTACTTGAAGTTCTCTGGGCATGGGATTTTGACATGTTACCCAAACCAAAAGGAATGAGTGGGAAACAATCAAGACAACAGATAGAAGCACTTGCATTTGAATGAGTTTCAAGCATGCTTGGGTACTCGTGTGATCTGAGTGACTCAGTTTTGGAATACAACTGTCGCGTGGTGCACCGCGACCTCCAGGCACCCCGGAGTTTCTGAAAAAAAATTTTCTGCGATTTCACGAAACCACTTTTCTTCAACTTGAATTGGGCTAAAAATCCATCACTGAAAATAAAAATTCTCTGAGTAGTGTGGAAATACTGATCCTTACCCTGCCTGGGTTGTCCCCTGAACATTTCCGCGAGCTCTACCTGAAGTTCTCTGGGCATGGGATTTTGACATGTTCCCCAAACCAAAAGGAATTAGTGGGAAACAATCAAGAAAAGAGATAGAGGCACTTGCATTTGAATGAGTTTCAAGCATGCCTGGGTACTCGTGTGATCTGAGTGACTCAGTTTTGGAATACAACTGTCGCGTGGTGCATCGCGACCTCAAGGCACCCCGGAGTTTCTGAAAAAAAATTTTCTGCAATTTTCACGAAACCACTTTTCATCAACTTGAATTGGGCTAAAAATCCATCCCTGAAAATAAATATTCTCTGAGTAGTGTGGAAATGCTGATCCTTACCCTACCTGGGGTGTCCACTGAGCATTTCCGCGAACTCTACTTGAAGTTCTCTGGGCATGGGATTTTGACATGTTACCCAAACCAAAAGGAATGAGTGGGAAACAATCAAGACAACAGATAGAAGCACTTGCATTTGAATGAGTTTCAAGCATGCTTGGGTACTCGTGTGATCTGAGTGACTCAGTTTTGGAATACAACTGTCGCGTGGTGCACCTCGACCTCCACGCACCCCGGAGTTTCTGAAAAAAAATTTTCTGCGATTTTCACGAAACCACTTTTCTTCAACTTGAATTGGGCTAAAAATCCATACCTGAAAATAAAAATTCTCTGAGTAGTGTGGAAATACTGATCCTTACCCTGCCTGGGTTGTCCACTGAGCATTTCCGCGAGCTCTACCTGAAGTTCTCTGGGCATGGGATTTTGACATGTTACGCAAACCAAAAGGAATGAGTGGGAAACAATCAAGACAACAGATAGAAGCACTTGCATTTGAATGAGTTTCAAGCATGCTTGGGTACTCGTGTGATCTGAGTGACTCAGTTTTCGAAAACAACTGTTGCGTGGTGCACCGCGACCTCCAGGCACCCCGGAGTTTCTGAAAAAAAATTTTCTGCGATTTTCACGAAACCACTTTTCTTCAACTTGAATTGGGCTAAAAATCCATCACTGAAAATAAAAATTCTCTGAGTAGTGTGGAAATACTGATCCTTACCCTGCCTGGGTTGTCCACTGAGCATTTCCGCGAGCTCTACCTGAAGTTCTCTGGGCATGGGATTTTGACATGTTCCCCAAACCAAAAGGAATGAGTGGGAAACAATCAAGACAACAGATAGAAGCACTTGCATTTGAATGAGTTTCAAGCATGCTTGGGTACTCGTGTGATCTGAGTGACTCAGTTTTGGAATACAACTGTCGCGTGGTGCATCGCGACCTCAAGGCACCCCGGAGTTTTTGAAAAAAAATTTTCTGCAATTTTCACAAAACCACTTTTCATCAACTTGAATTGGGCTAAAAATCCATCCCTGAAAATAAATATTCTCTGAGTAGTGTGGAAATGCTGATCCTTACCCTACCTGGGGTGTCCACTGAGCATTTCCGCGAACTCTACTTGAAGTTCTCTGGGCATGGGATTTTGACATGTTACCCAAACCAAAAGGAATGAGTGGGAAACAATCAAGACAACAGATAGAAGCACTTGCATTTGAATGAGTTTCAAGCATGCTTGGGTACTCGTGTGATCTGAGTGACTCAGTTTTGGAATACAACTGTCGCGTGGTGCACCGCGACCTCCAGGCACCCCGGAGTTTCTGAAAAAAAATTTTCTGCGATTTCACGAAACCACTTTTCTTCAACTTGAATTGGGCTAAAAATCCATCACTGAAAATAAAAATTCTCTGAGTAGTGTGGAAATACTGATCCTTACCCTGCCTGGGTTGTCCCCTGAACATTTCCGCGAGCTCTACCTGAAGTTCTCTGGGCATGGGATTTTGACATGTTCCCCAAACCAAAAGGAATGAGTGGGAAACAATCAAGAAAAGAGATAGAGGCACTTGCATTTGAATGAGTTTCAAGCATGCCTGGGTACTCGTGTGATCTGAGTGACTCAGTTTTGGAATACAACTGTCGCGTGGTGGATCGCGACCTCAAGGCACCCCGGAGTTTCTGAAAAAAAATTTTCTGCAATTTTCACAAAACCACTTTTCATCAACTTGAATTGGGCTAAAAATCCATCCCTGAAAATAAATATTCTCTGAGTAGTGTGGAAATGCTGATCCTTACCCTACCTGGGGTGTCCACTGAGCATTTCCGCGAACTCTACTTGAAGTTCTCTGGGCATGGGATTTTGACATGTTACCCAAACCAAAAGGAATGAGTGGGAAACAATCAAGACAACAGATAGAAGCACTTGCATTTGAATGAGTTTCAAGCATGCTTGGGTACTCGTGTGATCTGAGTGACTCAGTTTTGGAATACAACTGTCGCGTGGTGCACCTCGACCTCCACGCACCCCGGAGTTTCTGAAATAAAATTTTCTGCGATTTTCACGAAACCACTTTTCTTCAACTTGAATTGGGCTAAAAATCCATACCTGAAAATAAAAATTCTCTGAGTAGTGTGGAAATACTGATCCTTACCCTGCCTGGGTTGTCCACTGAGCATTTCCGCGAGCTCTACCTGAAGTTCTCTGGGCATGGGATTTTGACATGTTACGCAAACCAAAAGGAATGAGTGGGAAACAATCAAGACAACAGATAGAAGCACTTGCATTTGAATGAGTTTCAAGCATGCTTGGGTACTCGTGTGATCTGAGTGACTCAGTTTTCGAATACAACTGTTGCGTGGTGCACCGCGACCTCCAGGCACCCCGGAGTTTCTGAAAAAAAATTTTCTGCGATTTTCACGAAACCACTTTTCTTCAACTTGAATTGGGCTAAAAATCCATCACTGAAAATAAAAATTCTCTGAGTAGTGTGGAAATACTGATCCTTACCCTGCCTGGGTTGTCCACTGAGCATTTCCGCGAGCTCTACCTGAAGTTCTCTGGGCATGGGATTTTGACATGTTCCCCAAACCAAAAGGAATGAGTGGGAAACAATCAAGACAACAGATAGAAGCACTTGCATTTGAATGAGTTTCAAGCATGCTTGGGTACTCGTGTGATCTGAGTGACTCAGATTTGGAATACAACTGTCGCGTGGTGCATCGCGACCTCAAGGCACCCCGGAGTTTCTGAAAAAAAATTTTCTGCAATTTTCACGAAACCACTTTTCATCAACTTGAATTGGGCTAAAAATCCATCCCTGAAAATAAATATTCTCTGAGTAGTGTGGAAATGCTGATCCTTACCCTACCTGGGGTGTCCACTGAGCATTTCCGCGAACTCTACTTGAAGTTCTCTGGGCATGGGATTTTGACATGTTACCCAAACCAAAAGGAATGAGTGGGAAACAATCAAGACAACAGATAGAAGCACTTGCATTTGAATGAGTTTCAAGCATGCTTGGGTACTCGTGTGATCTGAGTGACTCAGTTTTGGAATACAACTGTCGCGTGGTGCACCGCGACCTCCAGGCACCCCGGAGTTTCTGAAAAAAAATTTTCTGCGATTTTCACGAAACCACTTTTCTTCAACTTGAATTGGGCTAAAAATCCATCACTGAAAATAAAAATTCTCTGAGTAGTGTGGAAATACTGATCCTTACCCTGCCTGGGTTGTCCACTGAGCATTTCCGCGAGCTCTACCTGAAGTTCTCTGGGCATGGGATTTTGACATGTTCCCCAAACCAAAAGGAATGAGTGGGAAACAATCAAGACAACAGATAGAAGCACTTGCATTTGAATGAGTTTCAAGCATGCTTGGGTACTCGTGTGATCTGAGTGACTCAGTTTTGGAATACAACTGTCGCGTGGTGCACCGCGACCTCCAGGCACCCCGGAGTTTCTGAAAAAAAATTTTCTGCGATTTTCACGAAACCACTTTTCTTCAACTTGAATTGGGCTTAAAATCCATCCCTGAAAATAAAAATTCTCTGAGTAGTGTGTAAATGCTCATCCTTACCCTACCTGGGGTGTCCACTGAGCATTTCCGCGACCTCTACTTGAAGTTCTCTGGGCATGGGATTTTGACATGTTACGCAAACCAAAAGGAATGAGTGGGAAACAATCAAGACAACAGATAGAAGCACTTGCATTTGAATGAGTTTCAAGCATGCTTGGGTACTCGTGTGATCTGAGTGACTCAGTTTTCGAATACAACTGTTGCGTGGTGCACCGCGACCTCCAGGCACCCCGGAGTTTCTGAAAAAAAATTTTCTGCGATTTTCACGAAACCACTTTTCTTCAATTTGAATTGGGCTAAAAATCCATCACTGAAAATAAAAATTCTCTGAGTAGTGTGGAAATACTGATCCTTACCCTGCCTGGGTTGTCCACTGAGCATTTCCGCGAGCTCTACCTGAAGTTCTCTGGGCATGGGATTTTGACATGTTCCCCAAACCAAAAGGAATAAGTGGGAAACAATCAAGACAACAGATAGAAGCACTTGCATTTGAATGAGTTTCAAGCATGCTTGGGTACTCGTGTGATCTGAGTGACTCAGTTTTGGAATACAACTGTCGCGTGGTGCACCGCGACCTCCAGGCACCCCGGAGTTTCTGAAAAAAAATTTTCTGCGATTTCACGAAACCACTTTTCTTCAACTTGAATTGGGCTAAAAATCCATCACTGAAAATAAAAATTCTCTGAGTAGTGTGGAAATACTGATCCTTACCCTGTCTGGGTTGTCCCCTGAACATTTCCGCGAGCTCTACCTGAAGTTCTCTGGGCATGGGATTTTGACATGTTCCCCAAACCAAAAGGAATTAGTGGGAAACAATCAAGACAACAGATAAAAGCACTTGCATTTGAATGAGTTTCAAGCATGCTTGGGTACTCGTGTGATCTGAGTGACTCAGTTTTGGAATACAACTGTCGCGTGGTGCACCTCGACCTCCACGCACCCCGGAGTTTCTGAAAAAAAATTTTCTGCGATTTTCACTAAACCACTTTTCTTCAACTTGAATTGGGCTAAAAATCCATCCCTGAAAATAAAAATTCTCTGAGTAGTGTGGAAATGCTCATCCTTACCCTACCTGGGGTGTCCACTGAGCATTTCCGCGACCTCTACTTGAAGTTCTCTGGGCATGGGATTTTGACATGTTCCCCAAACCAAAAGGAATGAGTGGGAAACAATCAAGACAACAGATAGAAGCACTTGCATTTGAATGAGTTTCAAGCATGCTTGGGTACTCGTGTGATCTGAGTGACTCAGTTTTGGAATACAACTTTCGCGTGGTGCACCGCGACCTCCAGGCACCCCGGAGTTTCTGAAAAAAAATTTTCTGCGATTTTCACGAAACCACTTTTCTTCAACTTGAATTGGGCTAAAAATCCATCACTGAAAATAAAAATTCTCTGAGTAGTGTGGAAATACTGATCCTTACCCTGCCTGGGTTGTCCACTGAGCATTTCCGCGAGCTCTACCTGAAGTTCTCTGGGCATGGGATTTTGACATGTTACGCAAACCAAAAGGAATGAGTGGGAAACAATCAAGACAACAGATAGAAGCACTTGCATTTGAATGAGTTTCAAGCATGCTTGGGTACTCGTGTGATCTGAGTGACTCAGTTTTGGAATACAACTGTCGCGTGGTGCATCGCGACCTCAAGGCACCCCGGAGTTTCTGAAAAAAAATTTTCTGCGATTTTCACGAAACCACTTTTCATCAACTTGAATTGGGCTAAAAATCCATCCCTGAAAATAAATATTCTCTGAGTAGTGTGGAAATGCTGATCCTTACCCTACCTGGGGTGTCCACTGAGCATTTCCGCGAACTCTACTTGAAGTTCTCTGGGCATGGGATTTTGACATGTTACCCAAACCAAAAGGAATGAGTGGGAAACAATCAAGACAACAGATAGAAGCACTTGCATTTGAATGAGTTTCAAGCATGCTTGGGTACTCGTGTGATCTGAGTGACTCAATTTTGGAATACAACTGTCGCGTGGTGCATCGCGACCTCAAGGCACCCCGGAGTTTTTGAAAAAAAATTTTCTGCAATTTTCACGAAACCACTTTTCATCAACTTGAATTGGGCTAAAAATCCATCCCTGAAAATAAATATTCTCTGAGTAGTGTGGAAATGCTGATCCTTACCCTACCTGGGGTGTCCACTGAGCATTTCCGCGAACTCTACTTGAAGTTCTCTGGGCATGGGATTTTGACATGTTACCCAAACCAAAAGGAATGAGTGGGAAACAATCAAGACAACAGATAGAAGCACTTGCATTTGAATGAGTTTCAAGCATGCTTGGGTACTCGTGTGATCTGAGTGACTCAGTTTTGGAATACAACTGTCGCGTGGTGCACCGCGACCTCCAGGAACCCCGGAGTTTCTGAAAAAAAATTTTCTGCGATTTTCACGAAACCACTTTTCTTCAACTTGAATTGGGCTAAAAATCCATCACTGAAAATAAAAATTCTCTGAGTAGTGTGGAAATACTGATCCTTACCCTGCCTGGGTTGTCCACTGAGCATTTCCGCGAGCTCTACCTGAAGTTCTCTGGGCATGGGATTTTGACATGTTCCCCAAACCAAAAGGAATGAGTGGGAAACAATCAAGACAACAGATAGAAGCACTTGCATTTGAATGAGTTTCAAGCATGCTTGGGTACTCGTGTGATCTGAGTGACTCAGTTTTGGAATACAACTGTCGCGTGGTGCACCGCGACCTCCAGGCACCCCGGAGTTTCTGAAAAAAACTTTTCTGCGATTTTCACGAAACCACTTTTCATCAACTTGAATTGGGCTAAAAATCCATCCCTGAAAATAAATATTCTCTGAGTAGTGTGGAAATGCTGATCCTTACCCTACCTGGGGTGTCCACTGAGCATTTCCGCGAACTCTACTTGAAGTTCTCTGGGCATGGGATTTTGACATGTTACCCAAACCAAAAGGAATGAGTGGGAAACAATCAAGACAACAGATAGAAGCACTTGCATTTGAATGAGTTTCAAGCATGCTTGGGTACTCGTGTGATCTGAGTGACTCAATTTTGGAATACAACTGTCGCGTGGTGCATCGCGACCTCAAGGCACCCCGGAGTTTTTGAAAAAAAATTTTCTGCAATTTTCACGAAACCACTTTTCATCAACTTGAATTGGGCTAAAAATCCATCCCTGAAAATAAATATTCTCTGAGTAGTGTGGAAATGCTGATCCTTACCCTACCTGGGGTGTCCACTGAGCATTTCCGCGAACTCTACTTGAAGTTCTCTGGGCATGGGATTTTGACATGTTACCCAAACCAAAAGGAATGAGTGGGAAACAATCAAGACAACAGATAGAAGCACTTGCATTTGAATGAGTTTCAAGCATGCTTGGGTACTCGTGTGATCTGAGTGACTCAGTTTTGGAATACAACTGTCGCGTGGTGCACCGCGACCTCCAGGCACCCCGGAGTTTCTGAAAAAAAATTTTCTGCGATTTTCACGAAACCACTTTTCTTCAACTTGAATTGGGCTAAAAATCCATCACTGAAAATAAAAATTCTCTGAGTAGTGTGGAAATACTGATCCTTACCCTGCCTGGGTTGTCCACTGAGCATTTCCGCGAGCTCTACCTGAAGTTCTCTGGGCATGGGATTTTGACATGTTCCCCAAACCAAAAGGAATGAGTGGGAAACAATCAAGACAACAGATAGAAGCACTTGCATTTGAATGAGTTTCAAGCATGCTTGGGTACTCGTGTGATCTGAGTGACTCAGTTTTGGAATACAACTGTCGCGTGGTGCACCGCGACCTCCAGGCACCCCGGAGTTTCTGAAAAAAAATTTTCTGCGATTTTCACGAAACCACTTTTCTTCAACTTGAATTGGGCTTAAAATCCATCCCTGAAAATAAAAATTCTCTGAGTAGTGTGTAAATGCTCATCCTTACCCTACCTGGGGTGTCCACTGAGCATTTCCGCGACCTCTACTTGAAGTTCTCTGGGCATGGGATTTTGACATGTTACGCAAACCAAAAGGAATGAGTGGGAAACAATCAAGACAACAGATAGAAGCACTTGCATTTGAATGAGTTTCAAGCATGCTTGGGTACTCGTGTGATCTGAGTGACTCAGTTTTCGAATACAACTGTTGCGTGGTGCACCGCGACCTCCAGGCACCCCGGAGTTTCTGAAAAAAAATTTTCTGCGATTTTCACGAAACCACTTTTCTTCAACTTGAATTGGGCTAAAAATCCATCACTGAAAATAAAAATTCTCTAAGTAGTGTGGAAATACTGATTCTTACCCTGCCTGGGTTGTCCACTGAGCATTTCCGCGAGCTCTACCTGAAGTTCTCTGGGCATGGGATTTTGACATGTTACCCAAACCAAAAGGAATGAGTGGGAAACAATCAAGACAACAGATAGAAGCACTTGCATTTGAATGAGTTTCAAGCATGCTTGGGTACTCGTGTGATCTGAGTGACTCAGTTTTCGAATACAACTGTTGCGTGGTGCACCGCGACCTCCAGGCACCCCGGAGTTTCTGAAAAAAAATTTTCTGCGATTTTCACGAAACCACTTTTCTTCAACTTGAATTGGGCTAAAAATCCATCACTGAAAATAAAAATTCTCTGAGTAGTGTGGAAATACTGATCCTTACCCTGCCTGGGTTGTCCACTGAGCATTTCCGCGAGCTCTACCTGAAGTTCTCTGGGCATGGGATTTTGACATGTTCCCCAAACCAAAAGGAATGAGTGGGAAACAATCAAGACAACAGATAGAAGCACTTGCATTTGAATGAGTTTCAAGCATGCTTGGGTACTCGTGTGATCTGAGTGACTCAGTTTTGGAATACAACTGTCGCGTGGTGCATCGCGACCTCAAGGCACCCCGGAGTTTTTGAAAAAAAATTTTCTGCAATTTTCACGAAACCACTTTTCATCAACTTGAATTGGGCTAAAAATCCATCCCTGAAAATAAATATTCTCTGAGTAGTGTGGAAATGCTGATCCTTACCCTACCTGGGGTGTCCACTGAGCATTTCCGCGAACTCTACTTGAAGTTCTCTGGGCATGGGATTTTGACATGTTACCCAAACCAAAAGGAATGAGTGGGAAACAATCAAGACAACAGATAGAAGCACTTGCATTTGAATGAGTTTCAAGCATGCTTGGGTACTCGTGTGATCTGAGTGACTCAGTTTTGGAATACAACTGTCGCGTGGTGCACCGCGACCTCCAGGCACCCCGGAGTTTCTGAAAAAAAATTTTCTGCGATTTTCACGAAACCACTTTTCTTCAACTTGAATTGGGCTAAAAATCCATCACTGAAAATAAAAATTCTCTGAGTAGTGTGGAAATACTGATCCTTACCCTGCCTGGGTTGTCCACTGAGCATTTCCGCGAGCTCTACCTGAAGTTCTCTGGGCATGGGATTTTGACATGTTCCCCAAACCAAAAGGAATGAGTGGGAAACAATCAAGACAACAGATAGAAGCACTTGCATTTGAATGAGTTTCAAGCATGCTTGGGTACTCGTGTGATCTGAGTGACTCAGTTTTGGAATACAACTGTCGCGTGGTGCACCGCGACCTCCAGGCACCCCGGAGTTTCTGAAAAAAAATTTTCTGCGATTTTCACGAAACCACTTTTCTTCAACTTGAATTGGGCTAAAAATCCATCACTGAAAATAAAAATTCTCTGAGTAGTGTGGAAATACTGATCCTTACCCTGCCTGGGTTGTCCACTGAGCATTTCCGCGAGCTCTACCTGAAGTTCTCTGGGCATGGGATTTTGACATGTTACGCAAACCAAAAGGAATGAGTGGGAAACAATCAAGACAACAGATAGAAGCACTTGCATTTGAATGAGTTTCAAGCATGCTTGGGTACTCGTGTGATCTGAGTGACTCAGTTTTCGAATACAACTGTTGCGTGGTGCACCCACTCATGCATCCCGGAGTTTCTGAAAAAAAATTTTCTGCGATTTTCACGAAACCACTTTTCTTCAACTTGAATTGGGCTAAAAATCCATCACTGAAAATAAAAATTCTCTGAGTAGTGTGGAAATACTGATCCTTACCCTGCCTGGGTTGTCCACTGAGCATTTCCGCGAGCTCTACCTGAAGTTCTCTGGGCATGGGATTTTGACATGTTCCCCATACCAAAAGGAATGAGTGGGAAACAATCAAGACAACAGATAGAAGCACTTGCATTTGAATGAGTTTCAAGCATGCTTGGGTACTCGTGTGATCTGAGTGACTCAGTTTTGGAATACAACTGTCGCGTGGTGCATCGCGACCTCAAGGCACCCCGGAGTTTCTGAAAAAAAATTTTCTGCGATTTTCACGAAACCACTTTTCATCAACTTGAATTGGGCTAAAAATCCATCCCTGAAAATAAATATTCTCTGAGTAGTGTGGAAATGCTGATCCTTACCCTACCTGGGGTGTCCACTGAGCATTTCCGCGAACTCTACTTGAAGTTCTCTGGGCATGGGATTTTGACATGTTACCCAAACCAAAAGGAATGAGTGGGAAACAATCAAGACAACAGATAGAAGCACTTGCATTTGAATGAGTTTCAAGCATGCTTGGGTACTCGTGTGATCTGAGTGACTCAATTTTGGAATACAACTGTCGCGTGGTGCATCGCGACCTCAAGGCACCCCGGAGTTTTTGAAAAAAAATTTTCTGCAATTTTCACGTAACCACTTTTCATCAACTTGAATTGGGCTAAAAATCCATCCCTGAAAATAAATATTCTCTGAGTAGTGTGGAAATGCTGATCCTTACCCTACCTGGGGTGTCCACTGAGCATTTCCGCGAACTCTACTTGAAGTTCTCTGGGCATGGGATTTTGACATGTTACCCAAACCAAAAGGAATGAGTGGGAAACAATCAAGACAACAGATAGAAGCACTTGCATTTGAATGAGTTTCAAGCATGCTTGGGTACTCGTGTGATCTGAGTGACTCAGTTTTCGAATACAACTGTTGCGTGGTGCACCGCGACCTCCAGGCACCCCGGAGTTTCTGAAAAAAAATTTTCTGCGATTTTCACGAAACCACTTTTCTTCAACTTGAATTGGGCTAAAAATCCATCACTGAAAATAAAAATTCTCTGAGTAGTGTGGAAATACTGATCCTTACCCTGCCTGGGTTGTCCACTGAGCATTTCCGCGAGCTCTACCTGAAGTTCTCTGGGCATGGGATTTTGACATGTTCCCCATACCAAAAGGAATGAGTGGGAAACAATCAAGACAACAGATAGAAGCACTTGCATTTGAATGAGTTTCAAGCATGCTTGGGTACTCGTGTGATCTGAGTGACTCAGTTTTGGAATACAACTGTCGCGTGGTGCATCGCGACCTCAAGGCACCCCGGAGTTTCTGAAAAAAAATTTTCTGCAATTTTCACGAAACCACTTTTCATCAACTTGAATTGGGCTAAAAATCCATCCCTGAAAATAAATATTCTCTGAGTAGTGTGGAAATGCTGATCCTTACCCTACCTGGGGTGTCCACTGAGCATTTCCGCGAACTCTACTTGAAGTTCTCTGGGCATGGGATTTTGACATGTTACCCAAACCAAAAGGAATGAGTGGGAAACAATCAAGACAACAGATAGAAGCACTTGCATTTGAATGAGTTTCAAGCATGCTTGGGTACTCGTGTGATCTGAGTGACTCAATTTTGGAATACAACTGTCGCGTGGTGCATCGCGACCTCAAGGCACCCCGGAGTTTTTGAAAAAAAATTTTCTGCAATTTTCACGAAACCACTTTTCATCAACTTGAATTGGGCTAAAAATCCATCCCTGAAAATAAATATTCTCTGAGTAGTGTGGAAATGCTGATCCTTACCCTACCTGGGGTGTCCACTGAGCATTTCCGCGAACTCTACTTGAAGTTCTCTGGGCATGGGATTTTGACATGTTACCCAAACCAAAAGGAATGAGTGGGAAACAATCAAGACAACAGATAGAAGCACTTGCATTTGAATGAGTTTCAAGCATGCTTGGGTACTCGTGTGATCTGAGTGACTCAGTTTTGGAATACAACTGTCGCGTGGTGCACCGCGACCTCCAGGCACCCCGGAGTTTCTGAAAAAAAATTTTCTGCGATTTTCACGAAACCACTTTTCTTCAACTTGAATTGGGCTAAAAATCCATCCCTGAAAATAAAAATTCTCTGAGTAGTGTGGAAATACTGATCCTTACCCTGCCTGGGTTGTCCACTGAGCATTTCCGCGAGCTCTACCTGAAGTTCTCTGGGCATGGGATTTTGACATGTTACGCAAACCAAAAGGAATGAGTGGGAAACAATCAAGACAACAGATAGAAGCACTTGCATTTGAATGAGTTTCAAGCATGCTTGGGTACTCGTGTGATCTGAGTGACTCAGTTTTCGAATACAACTGTTGCGTGGTGCACCCACTCAGGCATCCCGGAGTTTCTGAAAAAAAATTTTCTGCGATTTTCACGAAACCACTTTTCTTCAACTTGAATTGGGCTAAAAATCCATCACTGAAAATAAAAATTCTCTGAGTAGTGTGGAAATACTGATCCTTACCCTGCCTGGGTTGTCCACTGAGCATTTCCGCGAGCTCTACCTGAAGTTCTCTGGGCATGGGATTTTGACATGTTCCCCATACCAAAAGGAATGAGTGGGAAACAATCAAGACAACAGATAGAAGCACTTGCATTTGAATGAGTTTCAAGCATGCTTGGGTACTCGTGTGATCTGAGTGACTCAGTTTTGGAATACAACTGTCGCGTGGTGCATCGCGACCTCAAGGCACCCCGGAGTTTCTGAAAAAAAATTTTCTGCGATTTTCACGAAACCACTTTTCATCAACTTGAATTGGGCTAAAAATCCATCCCTGAAAATAAATATTCTCTGAGTAGTGTGGAAATGCTGATCCTTACCCTACCTGGGGTGTCCACTGAGCATTTCCGCGAACTCTACTTGAAGTTCTCTGGGCATGGGATTTTGACATGTTACCCAAACCAAAAGGAATGAGTGGGAAACAATCAAGACAACAGATAGAAGCACTTGCATTTGAATGAGTTTCAAGCATGCTTGGGTACTCGTGTGATCTGAGTGACTCAATTTTGGAATACAACTGTCGCGTGGTGCATCGCGACCTCAAGGCACCCCGGAGTTTTTGAAAAAAAATTTTCTGCAATTTTCACGAAACCACTTTTCATCAACTTGAATTGGGCTAAAAATCCATCCCTGAAAATAAATATTCTCTGAGTAGTGTGGAAATGCTGATCCTTACCCTACCTGGGGTGTCCACTGAGCATTTCCGCGAACTCTACTTGAAGTTCTCTGGGCATGGGATTTTGACATGTTACCCAAACCAAAAGGAATGAGTGGGAAACAATCAAGACAACAGATAGAAGCACTTGCATTTGAATGAGTTTCAAGCATGCTTGGGTACTCGTGTGATCTGAGTGACTCAGTTTTGGAATACAACTGTCGCGTGGTGCACCGCGACCTCCAGGCACCCCGGAGTTTCTGAAAAAAAATTTTCTGCGATTTTCACGAAACCACTTTTCTTCAACTTGAATTGGGCTAAAAATCTATCACTGAAAATAAAAATTCTCTGAGTAGTGTGGAAATACTGATCCTTACCCTGCCTGGGTTGTCCACTGAGCATTTCCGCGAGCTCTACCTGAAGTTCTCTGGGCATGGGATTTTGACATGTTCCCCAAACCAAAAGGAATGAGTGGGAAACAATCAAGACAACAGATAGAAGCACTTGCATTTGAATGAGTTTCAAACATGCTTGGGTACTCGTGTGATCTGAGTGACTCAGTTTTGGAATACAACTGTCGCGTGGTGCACCGCGACCTCCAGGCACCCCGGAGTTTCTGAAAAAAAATTTTCTGCGATTTTCACGAAACCACTTTTCTTCAACTTGAATTGGGCTTAAAATCCATCCCTGAAAATAAAAATTCTCTGAGTAGTGTGTAAATGCTCATCCTTACCCTACCTGGGGTGTCCACTGAGCATTTCCGCGACCTCTACTTGAAGTTCTCTGGGCATGGGATTTTGACATGTTACGCAAACCAAAAGGAATGAGTGGGAAACAATCAAGACAACAGATAGAAGCACTTGCATTTGAATGAGTTTCAAGCATGCTTGGGTACTCGTGTGATCTGAGTGACTCAGTTTTCGAATACAACTGTTGCGTGGTGCACCGCGACCTCCAGGCACCCCGGAGTTTCTGAAAAAAAATTTTCTGCGATTTTCACGAAACCACTTTTCTTCAACTTGAATTGGGCTAAAACTCCATCACTGAAAATAAAAATTCTCTGAGTAGTGTGGAAATACTGATTCTTACCCTGCCTGGGTTGTCCACTGAGCATTTCCGCGAGCTCTACCTGAAGTTCTCTGGGCATGGGATTTTGACATGTTCCCCAAACCAAAAGGAATGAGTGGGAAACAATCAAGACAACAGATAGAAGCACTTGCATTTGAATGAGTTTCAAGCATGCTTGGGTACTCGTGTGATCTGAGTGACTCAGTTTTCGAATACAACTGTTGCGTGGTGCACCGCGACCTCCAGGCACCCCGGAGTTTCTGAAAAAAAATTTTCTGCGATTTTCACGAAACCACTTTTCTTCAACTTGAATTGGGCTAAAAATCCATCACTGAAAATAAAAATTCTCTGAGTAGTGTGGAAATACTGATCCTTACCCTGCCTGGGTTGTCCACTGAGCATTTCCGCGAGCTCTACCTTAAGTTCTCTGGGCATGGGATTTTGACATGTTCCCCATACCAAAAGGAATGAGTGGGAAACAATCAAGACAACAGATAGAAGCACTTGCATTTGAATGAGTTTCAAGCATGCTTGGGTACTCGTGTGATCTGAGTGACTCAGTTTTGGAATACAACTGTCGCGTGGTGCATCGCGACCTCAAGGCACCCCGGAGTTTCTGAAAAAAAATTTTCTGCAATTTTCACGAAACCACTTTTCATCAACTTGAATTGGGCTAAAAATCCATCCCTGAAAATAAATATTCTCTGAGTAGTGTGGAAATGCTGATCCTTACCCTACCTGGGGTGTCCACTGAGCATTTCCGCGAACTCTACTTGAAGTTCTCTGGGCATGGGATTTTGACATGTTCCCCAAACCAAAAGGAATGAGTGGGAAACAATCAAGACAACAGATAGAAGCACTTGCATTTGAATGAGTTTCAAGCATGCTTGGGTACTCGTGTGATCTGAGTGACTCAATTTTGGAATACAACTGTCGCGTGGTGCATCGCGACCTCAAGGCACCCCGGAGTTTTTGAAAAAAAATTTTCTGCAATTTTCACGAAACCACTTTTCATCAACTTGAATTGGGCTAAAAATCCATCCCTGAAAATAAATATTCTCTGAGTAGTGTGGAAATGCTGATCCTTACCCTACCTGGGGTGTCCACTGAGCATTTCCGCGAACTCTACTTGAAGTTCTCTGGGCATGGGATTTTGACATGTTACCCAAACCAAAAGGAATGAGTGGGAAACAATCAAGACAACAGATAGAAGCACTTGCATTTGAATGAGTTTCAAGCATGCTTGGGTACTCGTGTGATCTGAGTGACTCAGTTTTGGAATACAACTGTCGCGTGGTGCACCGCGACCTCCAGGCACCCCAGAGTTTCTGAAAAAAAATTTTCTGCGATTTTCACGAAACCACTTTTCTTCAACTTGAATTGGGCTTAAAATCCATCCCTGAAAATAAAAATTCTCTGAGTAGTGTGTAAATGCTCATCCTTACCCTACCTGGGGTGTCCACTGAGCATTTCCGCGACCTCTACTTGAAGTTCTCTGGGCATGGGATTTTGACATGTTACGCAAACCAAAAGGAATGAGTGGGAAACAATCAAGACAACAGATAGAAGCACTTGCATTTGAATGAGTTTCAAGCATGCTTGGGTACTCGTGTGATCTGAGTGACTCAGTTTTGGAATACAACTGTCGCGTGGTGCATCGCGACCTCAAGGCACCCCGGAGTTTCTGAAAAAAAATTTTCTGCAATTTTCACGAAACCACTTTTCATCAACTTGAATTGGGCTAAAAATCCATCCCTGAAAATAAATATTCTCTGAGTAGTGTGGAAATGCTGATCCTTACCCTACCTGGGGTGTCCACTGAGCATTTCCGCGAACTCTACTTGAAGTTCTCTGGGCATGGGATTTTGACATGTTACCCAAACCAAAAGGAATGAGTGGGAAACAATCAAGACAACAGATAGAAGCACTTGCATTTGAATGAGTTTCAAGCATGCTTGGGTACTCGTGTGATCTGAGTGACTCAATTTTGGAATACAACTGTCGCGTGGTGCATCGCGACCTCAAGGCACCCCGGAGTTTTTGAAAAAAAATTTTCTGCAATTTTCACGAAACCACTTTTCATCAACTTGATTTGGGCTAAAAATCCATCCCTGAAAATAAATATTCTCTGAGTAGTGTGGAAATGCTGATCCTTACCCTACCTGGGGTGTCCACTGAGCATTTCCGCGAACTCTACTTGAAGTTCTCTGGGCATGGGATTTTGACATGTTACCCAAACCAAAAGGAATGAGTGGGAAACAATCAAGACAACAGATAGAAGCACTTGCATTTGAATGAGTTTCAAGCATGCTTGGGTACTCGTGTGATCTGAGTGACTCAGTTTTGGAATACAACTGTCGCGTGGTGCACCGCGACCTCCAGGCACCCCGGAGTTTCTGAAAAAAAATTTTCTGCGATTTTCACGAAACCACTTTTCTTCAACTTGAATTGGGCTAAAAATCCATCACTGAAAATAAAAATTCTCTGAGTAGTGTGCAAATACTGATCCTTACCCTGCCTGGGTTGTCCACTGAGCATTTCCGCGAGCTCTACCTGAAGTTCTCTGGGCATTGGATTTTGACATGTTCCCCAAACCAAAAGGAATGAGTGGGAAACAATCAAGACAACAGATAGAAGCACTTGCATTTGAATGAGTTTCAAGCATGCTTGGGTACTCGTGTGATCTGAGTGACTCAGTTTTGGAATACAACTGTCGCGTGGTGCACCGCGACCTCCAGGCACCCCGGAGTTTCTGAAAAAAAATTTTCTGCGATTTTCACGAAACCACTTTTCTTCAACTTGAATTGGGCTTAAAATCCATCCCTGAAAATAAAAATTCTCTGAGTAGTGTGTAAATGCTCATCCTTACCCTACCTGGGGTGTCCACTGAGCATTTCCGCGACCTCTACTTGAAGTTCTCTGGGCATGGGATTTTGACATGTTACGCAAACCAAAAGGAATGAGTGGGAAACAATCAAGACAACAGATAGAAGCACTTGCATTTGAATGAGTTTCAAGCATGCTTGGGTACTCGTGTGATCTGAGTGACTCAGTTTTCGAATACAACTGTTGCGTGGTGCACCGCGACCTCCAGGCACCCCGGAGTTTCTGAAAAAAAATTTTCTGCGATTTTCACGAAACCACTTTTCTTCAACTTGAATTGGGCTAAAAATCCATCACTGAAAATAAAAATTCTCTGAGTAGTGTGGAAATACTGATCCTTACCCTGCCTGGGTTGTCCACTGAGCATTTCCGCGAGCTCTACCTGAAGTTCTCTGGGCATGGGATTTTGACATGTTACCCAAACCAAAAGGAATGAGTGGGAAACAATCAAGACAACAGATAGAAGCACTTGCATTTGAATGAGTTTCAAGCATGCTTGGGTACTCGTGTGATCTGAGTGACTCAGTTTTCGAATACAACTGTTGCGTGGTGCACCGCGACCTCCAGGCACCCCGGAGTTTCTGAAAAAAAATTTTCTGCGATTTTCACGAAACCACTTTTCTTCAACTTGAATTGGGCTAAAAATCCATCACTGAAAATAAAAATTCTCTGAGTAGTGTGGAAATACTGATCCTTACCCTGCCTGGGTTGTCCACTGAGCATTTCCGCGAGCTCTACCTGAAGTTCTCTGGGCATGGGATTTTGACATGTTCCCCATACCAAAAGGAATGAGTGGGAAACAATCAAGACAACAGATAGAAGCACTTGCATTTGAATGAGTTTCAAGCATGCTTGGGTACTCGTGTGATCTGAGTGACTCAGTTTTGGAATACAACTGTCGCGTGGTGCATCGCGACCTCAAGGCACCCCGGAGTTTCTGAAAAAAAATTTTCTGCAATTTTCACGAAACCACTTTTCATCAACTTGAATTGGGCTAAAAATCCCTCCCTGAAAATAAATATTCTCTGAGTAGTGTGGAAATGCTGATCCTTACCCTACCTGGGGTGTCCACTGAGCATTTCCGCGAACTCTACTTGAAGTTCTCTAGGCATGGGATTTTGACATGTTACCCAAACCAAAAGGAATGAGTGGGAAACAATCAAGACAACAGATAGAAGCACTTGCATTTGAATGAGTTTCAAGCATGCTTGGGTACTCGTGTGATCTGAGTGACTCAATTTTGGAATACAACTGTCGCGTGGTGCATCGCGACCTCAAGGCACCCCGGAGTTTTTGAAAAAAAAATTTCTGCAATTTTCACGAAACCACTTTTCATCAACTTGAATTGGGCTAAAAATCCATCCCTGAAAATAAATATTCTCTGAGTAGTGTGGAAATGCTGATCCTTACCCTACCTGGGGTGTCCACTGATCATTTCCGCGAACTCTACTTGAAGTTCTCTGGGCATGGGATTTTGACATGTTACCCAAACCAAAAGGAATGAGTGGGAAACAATCAAGACAACAGATAGAAGCACTTGCATTTGAATGAGTTTCAAGCATGCTTGGGTACTCGTGTGATCTGAGTGACTCAGTTTTGGAATACAACTGTCGCGTGGTGCACCGCGACCTCCAGGCACCCCGGAGTTTCTGAAAAAAAATTTTCTGCGATTTTCACGAAACCACTTTTCTTCAACTTGAATTGGGCTAAAAATCCATCACTGAAAATAAAAATTCTCTGAGTAGTGTGGAAATACTGATCCTTACCCTGCCTGGGTTGTCCACTGAGCATTTCCGCGAGCTCTACCTGAAGTTCTCTGGGCATGGGATTTTGACATGTTCCCCAAACCAAAAGGAATGAGTGGGAAACAATCAAGACAACAGATAGAAGCACTTGCATTTGAATGAGTTTCAAGCATGCTTGGGTACTCGTGTGATCTGAGTGACTCAGTTTTGGAATACAACTGTCGCGTGGTGCACCGCGACCTCCAGGCACCCCGGAGTTTCTGAAAAAAAATTTTCTGCGATTTTCACGAAACCACTTTTCTTCAACTTGAATTGGGCTTAAAATCCATCCCTGAAAATAAAAATTCTCTGAGTAGTGTGTAAATGCTCATCCTTACCCTACCTGGGGTGTCCACTGAGCATTTCCGCGACCTCTACTTGAAGTTCTCTGGGCATGGGATTTTGACATGTTACGCAAACCAAAAGGAATGAGTGGGAAACAATCAAGACAACAGATAGAAGCACTTGCATTTGAATGAGTTTCAAGCATGCTTGGGTACTCGTGTGATCTGAGTGACTCAGTTTTGGAATACAACTTTCGCGTGGTGCACCGCAACCTCCAGGCACCCCGGAGTTTCTGAAAAAAAATTTTCTGCGATTTTCACGAAACCACTTTTCTTCAACTTGAATTGGGCTAAAAATCCATCACTGAAAATAAAAATTCTCTGAGTAGTGTGGAAATACTGATCCTTCCCCTGCCTGGGTTGTCCACTGAGCATTTCCGCGAGCTCTACCTGAAGTTCTCTGGGCATGGGATTTTGACATGTTCCCCAAACCAAAAGGAATGAGTGGGAAACAATCAAGACAACAGATAGAAGCACTTGCATTGGAATGAGTTTCAAGCATGCTTGGGTACTCGTGTGATCTGAGTGACTCAGTTTTGGAATACAACTGTCGCGTGGTGCATCGCGACCTCAAGGCACCCCGGAGTTTCTGAAAAAAAATTTACTGCAATTTTCACGAAACCACTTTTCATCAACTTGAATTGGGCTAAAAATCCATCCCTGAAAATAAATATTCTCTGAGTAGTGTGGAAATGCTGATCCTTACCCTACCTGGGGTGTCCACTGAGCATTTCCGCGAACTCTACTTGAAGTTCTCTGGGCATGGGATTTTGACATGTTACCCAAACCAAAAGGAATGAGTGGGAAACAATCAAGACAACAGATAGAAGCACTTGCATTTGAATGAGTTTCAAGCATGCTTGGGTACTCGTGTGATCTGAGTGACTCAGTTTTGGAATACAACTGTCGCGTGGTGCACCGCGACCTCCAGGCACCCCGGAGTTTCTGAAAAAAAATTTTCTGCGATTTTCACGAAACCACTTTTCTTCAACTTGAATTGGGCTAAAAATCCATCACTGAAAATAAAAATTCTCTGAGTAGTGTGGAAATACTGATCCTTACCCTGCCTGGGTTGTCCACAGAGCATTTCCGCGAGCTCTACCTGAAGTTCTCTGGGCATGGGATTTTGACATGTTCCCCAAACCAAAAGGAATGAGTGGGAAACAATCAAGACAAACAGATAGAAGCACTTGCATTTGAATGAGTTTCAAGCATGCTTGGGTACTCGTGTGATCTGAGTGACTCAGTTTTGGAATACAACTGTCGCGTGGTGCACCGCGACCTCCAGGCACCCCGGAGTTTCTGAAAAAAAATTTTCTGCGATTTTCACGAAACCACTTTTCTTCAACTTGAATTGGGCTTAAAATCCATCCCTGAAAATAAAAATTCTCTGAGTAGTGTGTAAATGCTCATCCTTACCCTACCTGGGGTGTCCACTGAGCATTTCCGCGACCTCTACTTGAAGTTCTCTGGGCATGGGATTTTGACATGTTACGCAAACCAAAAGGAATGAGTGGGAAACAATCAAGACAACAGATAGAAGCACTTGCATTTGAATGAGTTTCAAGCATGCTTGGGTACTCGTGTGATCTGAGTGACTCAGTTTTCGAATACAACTGTTGCGTGGTGCACCGCGACCTCCAGGCACCCCGGAGTTTCTGAAAAAAAATTTTCTGCGATTTTCACGAAACCACTTTTCTTCAACTTGAATTGGGCTAAAAATCCATCACTGAAAATAAAAATTCTCTGAGTAGTGTGGAAATACTGATCCTTACCCTGCCTGGGTTGTCCACTGAGCATTTCCGCGAGCTCTACCTGAAGTTCTCTGGGCATGGGATTTTGACATGTTACCCAAACCAAAAGGAATGAGTGGGAAACAATCAAGACAACAGATAGAAGCACTTGCATTTGAATGAGTTTCAAGCATGCTTGGGTACTCGTGTGATCTGAGTGACTCAGTTTTGGAATACAACTGTCGCGTGGTGCATCGCGACCTCAAGGCACCCCGGAGTTTCTGAAAAAAAATTTTCTGCAATTTTCACGAAACCACTTTTCATCAACTTGAATTGGGCTAAAAATCCATCCCTGAAAATAAATATTCTCTGAGTAGTGTGGAAATGCTGATCCTTACCCTACCTGGGGTGTCCACTGAGCATTTCCGCGAACTCTACTTGAAGTTCTCTGGGCATGGGATTTTGACATGTTACCCAAACCAAAAGGAATGAGTGGGAAACAATCAAGACAACAGATAGAAGCACTTGCATTTGAATGAGTTTCAAGCATGCTTGGGTACTCGTGTGATCTGAGTGACTCAGTTTTGGAATACAACTGTCGCGTGGTGCACCGCGACCTCCAGGCACCCCGGAGTTTCTGAAAAAAAATTTTCTGCGATTTTCACGAAACCACTTTTCTTCAACTTGAATTGGGCTAAAAATCCATCACTGAAAATAAAAATTCTCTGAGTAGTGTGGAAATACTGATCCTTACCCTGCCTGGGTTGTCCACTGAGCATTTCCGCGAGCTCTACCTGAAGTTCTCTGGGCATGGGATTTTGACATGTTCCCCAAACCAAAAGGAATGAGTGGGAAACAATCAAGACAACAGATAGAAGCACTTGCATTTGAATGAGTTTCAAGCATGCTTGGGTACTCGTGTGATCTGAGTGACTCAGTTTTGGAATACAACTGTCGCGTGGTGCACCGCGACCTCCAGGAACCCCGGAGTTTCTGAAAAAAAATTTTCTGCGATTTTCACGAAACCACTTTTCTTCAACTTGAATTGGGCTAAAAATCCATCACTGAAAATAAAAATTCTCTGAGTAGTGTGGAAATACTGATCCTTACCCTGCCTGGGGTGTCCACTGAGCATTTCCGCGAGCTCTACCTGAAGTTCTCTGGGCATGGGATTTTGACATGTTACCCAAACCAAAAGGAATGAGTGGGAAACAATCAAGACAACAGATAGAAGCACTTGCATTTGAATGAGTTTCAAGCATGCTTGGGTACTCGTGTGATCTGAGTGACTCAGTTTTGGAATACAACTGTCGCGTGGATCACCGCGACCTCCAGGCACCCCGGAGTTTCTGAAAAAAAATTTTCTGCGATTTTCACGAAACCACTTTTCTTCAACTTGAATTGGGCTAAAAATCCATACCTGAAAATAAAAATTCTCTGAGTAGTGTGTAAATGCTGATCCTTACCCTGCCTGGGTTGTCCACTGAGCATTTCCGCGAACTCTACCTGAAATTCTCTGGGCATGGGATTTTGACATGTTCCCCAAACCAAAAGGAATGAGTGGGAAACAATCAAGACAACAGATAGAAGCACTTGCATTTGAATGAGTTTCAAGCATGCTTGGGTACTCGTGTGATCTGAGTGACTCAGTTTTGGAATACAACTGTCACGTGGTGCACCGCGACCTCCAGGCACCCCGGAGTTTCTGAAAAAAATTTTTCTGCGATTTCACGAAACCACTTTTCTTCAACTTGAATTGGGCTAAAAATCCATCACTGAAAATAAAAATTCTCTGAGTAGTGTGGAAATACTGATCCTTACCCTGTCTGGGTTGTCCCCTGAACATTTCCGCGAGCTCTACCTGAAGTTCTCTGGGCATGGGATTTTGACATGTTCCCCAAACCAAAAGGAATTAGTGGGAAACAATCAAGACAACAGATAGAAGCACTTGCATTTGAATGAGTTTCAAGCATGCTTGGGTACTCGTGTGATCTGAGTGACTCAGTTTTGGAATACAACTGTCGCGTGGTGCACCTCGACCTCCACGCACCCCGGAGTTTCTGAAAAAAAATTTTCTGCGATTTTCACTAAACCACTTTTCTTCAACTTGAATTGGGCTAAAAATCCATCCCTGAAAATAAAAATTCTCTGAGTAGTGTGGAAATGCTCATCCTTACCCTACCTGGGGTGTCCACTGAGCATTTCCGCGACCTCTACTTGAAGTTCTCTGGGCATGGGATTTTGACATGTTCCCCAAACCAAAAGGAATGAGTGGGAAACAATCAAGACAACAGATAGAAGCACTTGCATTTGAATGAGTTTCAAGCATGCTTGGGTACTCGTGTGATCTGAGTGACTCAGTTTTGGAATACAACTGTCACGTGGTGCACCGCGACCTCCAGGCACCCCGGAGTTTCTGAAAAAAAATTTTCTGCGATTTTCACGAAACCACTTTTCTTCAACTTGAATTGGGCTAAAAATCCATCACTGAAAATAAAAATTCTCTGAGTAGTGTGGAAATACTGATCCTTACCCTGCCTGGGTTGTCCACTGAGCATTTCCGCGAGCTCTACCTGAAGTTCTCTGGGCATGGGATTTTGACATGTTACGCAAACCAAAAGGAATGAGTGGGAAACAATCAAGACAACAGATAGAAGCACTTGCATTTGAATGAGTTTCAAGCATGCTTGGGTACTCGTGTGATCTGAGTGACTCAGTTTTCGAATACAACTGTTGCGTGGTGCACCGCGACCTCCAGGCACCCCGGAGTTTCTGAAAAAAAATTTTCTGCGATTTTCACGAAACCACTTTTCTTCAACTTGAATTGGGCTAAAAATCCATCACTGAAAATAAAAATTCTCTGAGTAGTGTGGAAATACTGATCCTTACCCTGCCTGGGTTGTCCACTGAGCATTTCCGCGAGCTCTACCTGAAGTTTTCTGGGCATGGGATTTTGACATGTTCCCCATACCAAAAGGAATGAGTGGGAAACAATCAAGACAACAGATAGAAGCACTTGCATTTGAATGAGTTTCAAGCATGCTTGGGTACTCGTGTGATCTGAGTGACTCAGTTTTGGAATACAACTGTCGCGTGGTGCATCGCGACCTCAAGGCACCCCGGAGTTTCTGAAAAAAAATTTTCTGCAATTTTCACGAAACCACTTTTCATCAACTTGAATTGGGCTAAAAATCCATCCCTGAAAATAAATATTCTCTGAGTAGTGTGGAAATGCTGATCCTTACCCTACCTGGGGTGTCCACTGAGCATTTCCGCGAACTCTACTTGAAGTTCTCTGGGCATGGGATTTTGACATGTTACCCAAACCAAAAGGAATGAGTGGGAAACAATCAAGACAACAGATAGAAGCACTTGCATTTGAATGAGTTTCAAGCATGCTTGGGTACTCGTGTGATCTGAGTGACTCAATTTTGGAATACAACTGTCGCGTGGTGCATCGCGACCTCAAGGCACCCCGGAGTTTTTGAAAAAAATTTTCTGCAATTTTCACGAAACCACTTTTCATCAACTTGAATTGGGCTAAAAATCCATCCCTGAAAATAAATATTCTCTGAGTAGTGTGGAAATGCTGATCCTTACCCTACCTGGGGTGTCCACTGAGCATTTCCGCGAACTCTACTTGAAGTTCTCTGGGCATGGGATTTTGACATGTTACCCAAACCAAAAGGAATGAGTGGGAAACAATCAAGACAACAGATAGAAGCACTTGCATTTGAATGAGTTTCAAGCATGCTTGGGTACTCGTGTGATCTGAGTGACTCAGTTTTCGAATACAACTGTCGCGTGGTGCACCGCGACCTCCAGGCACCCCGGAGTTTTGAAAAAAAATTTTCTGCGATTTTCACGAAACCACTTTTCTTCAACTTGAATTGGGCTAAAAATCCATCACTGAAAATAAAAATTCTCTGAGTAGTGTGGAAATACTGATCCTTACCCTGCCTGGGTTGTCCACTGAGCATTTCCGCGAGCTCTACCTGAAGTTCTCTGGGCATGGGATTTTGACATGTTCCCCAAACCAAAAGGAATGAGTGGGAAACAATCAAGACAACAGATAGAAGCACTTGCATTTGAATGAGTTTCAAGCATGCTTGGGTACTCGTGTGATCTGAGTGACTCAGTTTTCGAATACAACTGTTGCGTGGTGCACCGCGACCTCCAGGCACCCCGGAGTTTCTGAAAAAAAATTTTCTGCGATTTTCACGAAACCACTTTTCTTCAACTTGAATTGGGCTAAAAATCCATCACTGAAAATAAAAATTCTCTGAGTAGTGTGGAAATACTGATCCTTACCCTGCCTGGGTTGTCCACTGAGCATTTCCGCGAGCTCTACCTGAAGTTCTCTGGGCATGGGATTTTGACATGTTACCCAAACCAAAAGGAATGAGTGGGAAACAATCAAGACAACAGATAGAAGCACTTGCATTTGAATGAGTTTCAAGCATGCTTGGGTACTCGTGTGATCTGAGTGACTCAGTTTTGGAATACAACTGTCGCGTGGATCACCGCGACCTCCAGGCACCCCGGAGTTTCTGAAAAAAAATTTTCTGCGATTTTCACGAAACCACTTTTCTTCAACTTGAATTGGGCTAAAAATCCATACCTGAAAATAAAAATTCTCTGAGTAGTGTGTAAATGCTGATCCTTACCCTGCCTGGGTTGTCCACTGAGCATTTCCGCGAACTCTACCTGAAGTTCTCTGGGCATGGGATTTTGACATGTTCCCCAAACCAAAAGGAATAAGTGGGAAACAATCAAGAAAAGAGATAGAGGCACTTGCATTTGAATGAGTTTCAAGCATGCTTGGGTACTCGTGTGATCTGAATGACTCAGTTTTGGAATACAACTGTCGCGTGGGGCATCGCGACCTCAAGGCACCCCGGAGTTTTTGAAAAAAAATTTTCTGCAATTTTCACGAAACCACTTTTCATCAACTTGAATTGGGCTAAAAATCCATCCCTGAAAATAAAAATTCTCTGAGTAGTGTGTAAATGCTCATCCTTACCCTACCTGGGGTGTCCACTGAGCATTTCCGCGACCTCTACTTGAAGTTCTCTGGGCATGGGATTTTGACATGTTACGCAAACCAAAAGGAATGAGTGGGAAACAATCAAGACAACAGATAGAAGCACTTGCATTTGAATGAGTTTCAAGCATGCTTGGGTACTCGTGTGATCTGAGTGACTCAGTTTTCGAATACAACTGTTGCGTGGTGCACCGCGACCTCCAGGCACCCCGGAGTTTCTGAAAAAAAATTTTCTGCGATTTCACGAAACCACTTTTCTTCAACTTGAATTGGGCTAAAAATCCATCACTGAAAATAAAAATTCTCTGAGTAGTGTGGAAATACTGATCCTTACCCTGTCTGGGTTGTCCCCTGAACATTTCCGCGAGCTCTACCTGAAGTTCTCTGGGCATGGGATTTTGACATGTTCCCCAAACCAAAAGGAATTAGTGGGAAACAATCAAGACAACAGATAAAAGCACTTGCATTTGAATGAGTTTCAAGCATGCTTGGGTACTCGTGTGATCTGAGTGACTCAGTTTTGGAATACAACTGTCGCGTGGTGCACCTCGACCTCCACGCACCCTGGAGTTTCTGAAAAAAAATTTTCTGCGATTTTCACTAAACCACTTTTCTTCAACTTGAATTGGGCTAAAAATCCATCCCTGAAAATAAAAATTCTCTGAGTAGTGTGGAAATGCTCATCCTTACCCTACCTGGGGTGTCCACTGAGCATTTCTGCGACCTCTACTTGAAGTTCTCTGGGCATGGGATTTTGACATGTTCCCCATACCAAAAGGAATGAGTGGGAAACAATCAAGACAACAGATAGAAGCACTTGCATTTGAATGAGTTTCAAGCATGCTTGGGTACTCGTGTGATCTGAGTGACTCAGTTTTGGAATACAACTGTCGCGTGGTGCATCGCGACCTCCAGGCACCCCGGAGTTTCTGAAAAAAAATTTTCTGCGATTTTCACGAAACCACTTTTCTTCAACTTGAATTGGGCTAAAAATCCATCACTGAAAATAAAAATTCTCTGAGTAGTGTGGAAATACTGATCCTTACCCTGCCTGGGTTGTCCACTGAGCATTTCCGCGAGCTCTACCTGAAGTTCTCTGGGCATGGGATTTTGACATGTTCCCCAAACCAAAAGGAATGAGTGGGAAACAATCAAGACAACAGATAGAAGCACTTGCATTTGAATGAGTTTCAAGCATGCTTGGGTACTCGTGTGATCTGAGTGACTCAGTTTTGGAATACAACTGTCGCGTGGTGCACCGCGACCTCCAGGCACCCCGGAGTTTCTGAAAAAAAATTTTCTGCGATTTTCACGAAACCACTTTTCTTCAACTTGAATTGGGCTTAAAATCCATCCCTGAAAATAAAAATTCTCTGAGTAGTGTGTAAATGCTCATCCTTACCCTACCTGGGGTGTCCACTGAGCATTTCCGCGACCTCTACTTGAAGTTCTCTGGGCATGGGATTTTGACATGTTACGCAAACCAAAAGGAATGAGTGGGAAACAATCAAGACAACAGATAGAAGCACTTGCATTTGAATGAGTTTCAAGCATGCTTGGGTACTCGTGTGATCTGAGTGACTCAGTTTTCGAATACAACTGTTGCGTGGTGCACCGCGACCTCCAGGCACCCCGGAGTTTCTGAAAAAAAAATTTCTGCGATTTTCACGAAACCACTTTTCTTCAACTTGAATTGGGCTAAAAATCCATCACTGAAAATAAAAATTCTCTGAGTAGTGTGGAAATACTGATCCTTACCCTGCCTGGGTTGTCCACTGAGCATTTCCGCGAGCTCTACCTGAAGTTCTCTGGGCATGGGATTTTGACATGTTACCCAAAGCAAAAGGAATGAGTGGGAAACAATCAAGACAACAGATAGAAGCACTTGCATTTGAATGAGTTTCAAGCATGCTTGGGTACTCGTGTGATCTGAGTGACTCAGTTTTGGAATACAACTGTCGCGTGGTGCATCGCGACCTCAAGGCACCCCGGAGTTTCTGAAAAAAAATTTTCTGCAATTTTCACGAAACCACTTTTCATCAACTTGAATTGGGCTAAAAATCCATCCCTGAAAATAAATATTCTCTGAGTAGTGTGGAAATGCTGATCCTTACCCTACCTGGGGTGTCCACTGAGCATTTCCGCGAACTCTACTTGAAGTTCTCTGGGCATGGGATTTTGACATGTTACCCAAACCAAAAGGAATGAGTGGGAAACAATCAAGACAACAGATAGAAGCACTTGCATTTGAATGAGTTTCAAGCATGCTTGGGTACTCGTGTGATCTGAGTGACTCAGTTTTGGAATACAACTGTCGCGTGGTGCACCGCGACCTCCAGGCACCCCGGAGTTTCTGAAAAAAAATTTTCTGCGATTTTCACGAAACCACTTTTCTTCAACTTGAATTGGGCTTAAAATCCATCCCTGAAAATAAAAATTCTCTGAGTAGTGTGTAAATGCTCATCCTTGCCCTACCTGGGGTGTCCACTGAGCATTTCCGCGAGCTCTACCTGAAGTTCTCTGGGCATGGGATTTTGACATGTTCCCCAAACCAAAAGGAATTAGTGGGAAACAATCAAGACAACAGATAGAAGCACTTGCATTTGAATGAGTTTCAAGCATGCTTGGGTACTCGTGTGATCTGAGTGACTCAGTTTTGGAATACAACTGTCGCGTGGTGCACCTCGACCTCCACGCACCCCGGAGTTTCTGAAAAAAAATTTTCTGCGATTTTCACTAAACCACTTTTCTTCAACTTGAATTGGGCTAAAAATCCATCCCTGAAAATAAATATTCTCTGAGTAGTGTGGAAATGCTGATCCTTACTCTACCTGGGGTGTCCACTGAGCATTTCCGCGAACTCTACTTGAAGTTCTCTGGGCATGGGATTTTGACATGTTACCCAAACCAAAAGGAATGAGTGGGAAACAATCAAGACAACAGATAGAAGCACTTGCATTTGAATGAGTTTCAAGCATGCTTGGGTACTCGTGTGATCTGAGTGACTCAGTTTTGGAATACAACTGTCGCGTGGTGCACCGCGACCTCCAGGCACCCCGGAGTTTCTGAAAAAAAATTTTCTGCGATTTTCACGAAACCACTTTTCTTCAACTTGAATTGGGCTAAAAATCCATCACTGAAAATAAAAATTCTCTGAGTAGTGTGGAAATACTGATCCTTACCCTGCCTGGGTTGTCCACTGAGCATTTCCGCGAGCTCTACCTGAAGTTCTCTGGGCATGGGATTTTGACATGTTCCCCAAACCAAAAGGAATGAGTGGGAAACAATCAAGACAACAGATAGAAGCACTTGCATTTGAATGAGTTTCAAGCATGCTTGGGTACTCGTGTGATCTGAGTGACTCAGTTTTGGAATACAACTGTCGCGTGGTGCACCGCGACCTCCAGGCACCCCAGAGTTTCTGAAAAAAAATTTTCTGCGATTTTCACGAAACCACTTTTCTTCAACTTGAATTGGGCTTAAAATCCATCCCTGAAAATAAAAATTCTCTGAGTAGTGTGTAAATGCTCATCCTTACCCTACCTGGGGTGTCCACTGAGCATTTCCGCGACCTCTACCTGAAGTTCTCTGGGCATGGGATTTTGACATGTTACGCAAACCAAAAGGAATGAGTGGGAAACAATCAAGACAACAGATAGAAGCACTTGCATTTGAATGAGTTTCAAGCATGCTTGGGTACTCGTGTGATCTGAGTGACTCAGTTTTGGAATACAACTGTCGCGTGGTGCATCGCGACCTCAAGGCACCCCGGAGTTTCTGAAAAAAAATTTTCTGCAATTTTCACGAAACCACTTTTCATCAACTTGAATTGGGCTAAAAATCCATCCCTGAAAATAAATATTCTCTGAGTAGTGTGGAAATGCTGATCCTTACCCTACCTGGGGTGTCCACTGAGCATTTCCGCGAACTCTACTTGAAGTTCTCTGGGCATGGGATTTTGACATGTTACCCAAACCAAAAGGAATGAGTGGGAAACAATCAAGACAACAGATAGAAGCACTTGCATTTGAATGAGTTTCAAGCATGCTTGGGTACTCGTGTGATCTGAGTGACTCAATTTTGGAATACAACTGTCGCGTGGTGCATCGCGACCTCAAGGCACCCCGGAGTTTTTGAAAAAAAATTTTCTGCAATTTTCACGAAACCACTTTTCATCAACTTGATTTGGGCTAAAAATCCATCCCTGAAAATAAATATTCTCTGAGTAGTGTGGAAATGCTGATCCTTACCCTACCTGGGGTGTCCACTGAGCATTTCCGCGAGCTCTACCTGAAGTTCTCTGGGCATTGGATTTTGACATGTTCCCCAAACCAAAAGGAATGAGTGGGAAACAATCAAGACAACAGATAGAAGCACTTGCATTTGAATGAGTTTCAAGCATGCTTGGGTACTCGTGTGATCTGAGTGACTCAGTTTTGGAATACAACTGTCGCGTGGTGCACCGCGACCTCCAGGCACCCCGGAGTTTCTGAAAAAAAATTTTCTGCGATTTTCACGAAACCACTTTTCTTCAACTTGAATTGGGCTTAAAATCCATCCCTGAAAATAAAAATTCTCTGAGTAGTGTGTAAATGCTCATCCTTACCCTACCTGGGGTGTCCACTGAGCATTTCCGCGACCTCTACTTGAAGTTCTCTGGGCATGGGATTTTGACATGTTACGCAAACCAAAAGGAATGAGTGGGAAACAATCAAGACAACAGATAGAAGCACTTGCATTTGAATGAGTTTCAAGCATGCTTGGGTACTCGTGTGATCTGAGTGACTCAGTTTTCGAATACAACTGTTGCGTGGTGCACCGCGACCTCCAGGCACCCCGGAGTTTCTGAAAAAAAATTTTCTGCGATTTTCACGAAACCACTTTTCTTCAACTTGAATTGGGCTAAAAATCCATCACTGAAAATAAAAATTCTCTGAGTAGTGTGGAAATACTGATCCTTACCCTGCCTGGGTTGTCCACTGAGCATTTCCGCGAGCTCTACCTGAAGTTCTCTGGGCATGGGATTTTGACATGTTACCCAAACCAAAAGGAATGAGTGGGAAACAATCAAGACAACAGATAGAAGCACTTGCATTTGAATGAGTTTCAAGCATGCTTGGGTACTCGTGTGATCTGAGTGACTCAGTTTTCGAATACAACTGTTGCGTGGTGCACCGCGACCTCCAGGCACCCCGGAGTTTCTGAAAAAAAATTTTCTGCGATTTTCACGAAACCACTTTTCTTCAACTTGAATTGGGCTAAAAATCCATCACTGAAAATAAAAATTCTCTGAGTAGTGTGGAAATACTGATCCTTACCCTGCCTGGGTTGTCCACTGAGCATTTCCGCGAGCTCTACCTGAAGTTCTCTGGGCATGGGATTTTGACATGTTCCCCATACCAAAAGGAATGAGTGGGAAACAATCAAGACAACAGATAGAAGCACTTGCATTTGAATGAGTTTCAAGCATGCTTGGGTACTCGTGTGATCTGAGTGACTCAGTTTTGGAATACAACTGTCGCGTGGTGCATCGCGACCTCAAGGCACCCCGGAGTTTCTGAAAAAAAATTTTCTGCAATTTTCACGAAACCACTTTTCATCAACTTGAATTGGGCTAAAAATCCCTCCCTGAAAATAAATATTCTCTGAGTAGTGTGGAAATGCTGATCCTTACCCTACCTGGGGTGTCCACTGAGCATTTCCGCGAACTCTACTTGAAGTTCTCTAGGCATGGGATTTTGACATGTTACCCAAACCAAAAGGAATGAGTGGGAAACAATCAAGACAACAGATAGAAGCACTTGCATTTGAATGAGTTTCAAGCATGCTTGGGTACTCGTGTGATCTGAGTGACTCAATTTTGGAATACAACTGTCGCGTGGTGCATCGCGACCTCAAGGCACCCCGGAGTTTTTGAAAAAAAAATTTCTGCAATTTTCACGAAACCACTTTTCATCAACTTGAATTGGGCTAAAAATCCATCCCTGAAAATAAATATTCTCTGAGTAGTGTGGAAATGCTGATCCTTACCCTACCTGGGGTGTCCACTGATCATTTCCGCGAACTCTACTTGAAGTTCTCTGGGCATGGGATTTTGACATGTTACCCAAACCAAAAGGAATGAGTGGGAAACAATCAAGACAACAGATAGAAGCACTTGCATTTGAATGAGTTTCAAGCATGCTTGGGTACTCGTGTGATCTGAGTGACTCAGTTTTGGAATACAACTGTCGCGTGGTGCACCGCGACCTCCAGGCACCCCGGAGTTTCTGAAAAAAAATTTTCTGCGATTTTCACGAAACCACTTTTCTTCAACTTGAATTGGGCTAAAAATCCATCACTGAAAATAAAAATTCTCTGAGTAGTGTGGAAATACTGATCCTTACCCTGCCTGGGTTGTCCACTGAGCATTTCCGCGAGCTCTACCTGAAGTTCTCTGGGCATGGGATTTTGACATGTTCCCCAAACCAAAAGGAATGAGTGGGAAACAATCAAGACAACAGATAGAAGCACTTGCATTTGAATGAGTTTCAAGCATGCTTGGGTACTCGTGTGATCTGAGTGACTCAGTTTTGGAATACAACTGTCGCGTGGTGCACCGCGACCTCCAGGCACCCCGGAGTTTCTGAAAAAAAATTTTCTGCGATTTTCACGAAACCACTTTTCTTCAACTTGAATTGGGCTTAAAATCCATCCCTGAAAATAAAAATTCTCTGAGTAGTGTGTAAATGCTCATCCTTACCCTACCTGGGGTGTCCACTGAGCATTTCCGCGACCTCTACTTGAAGTTCTCTGGGCATGGGATTTTGACATGTTACGCAAACCAAAAGGAATGAGTGGGAAACAATCAAGACAACAGATAGAAGCACTTGCATTTGAATGAGTTTCAAGCATGCTTGGGTACTCGTGTGATCTGAGTGACTCAGTTTTGGAATACAACTTTCGCGTGGTGCACCGCAACCTCCAGGCACCCCGGAGTTTCTGAAAAAAAATTTTCTGCGATTTTCACGAAACCACTTTTCTTCAACTTGAATTGGGCTAAAAATCCATCACTGAAAATAAAAATTCTCTGAGTAGTGTGGAAATACTGATCCTTCCCCTGCCTGGGTTGTCCACTGAGCATTTCCGCGAGCTCTACCTGAAGTTCTCTGGGCATGGGATTTTGACATGTTCCCCAAACCAAAAGGAATGAGTGGGAAACAATCAAGACAACAGATAGAAGCACTTGCATTGGAATGAGTTTCAAGCATGCTTGGGTACTCGTGTGATCTGAGTGACTCAGTTTTGGAATACAACTGTCGCGTGGTGCATCGCGACCTCAAGGCACCCCGGAGTTTCTGAAAAAAAATTTACTGCAATTTTCACGAAACCACTTTTCATCAACTTGAATTGGGCTAAAAATCCATCCCTGAAAATAAATATTCTCTGAGTAGTGTGGAAATGCTGATCCTTACCCTACCTGGGGTGTCCACTGAGCATTTCCGCGAACTCTACTTGAAGTTCTCTGGGCATGGGATTTTGACATGTTACCCAAACCAAAAGGAATGAGTGGGAAACAATCAAGACAACAGATAGAAGCACTTGCATTTGAATGAGTTTCAAGCATGCTTGGGTACTCGTGTGATCTGAGTGACTCAGTTTTGGAATACAACTGTCGCGTGGTGCACCGCGACCTCCAGGCACCCCGGAGTTTCTGAAAAAAAATTTTCTGCGATTTTCACGAAACCACTTTTCTTCAACTTGAATTGGGCTAAAAATCCATCACTGAAAATAAAAATTCTCTGAGTAGTGTGGAAATACTGATCCTTACCCTGCCTGGGTTGTCCACAGAGCATTTCCGCGAGCTCTACCTGAAGTTCTCTGGGCATGGGATTTTGACATGTTCCCCAAACCAAAAGGAATGAGTGGGAAACAATCAAGACAACAGATAGAAGCACTTGCATTTGAATGAGTTTCAAGCATGCTTGGGTACTCGTGTGATCTGAGTGACTCAGTTTTGGAATACAACTGTCGCGTGGTGCACCGCGACCTCCAGGCACCCCGGAGTTTCTGAAAAAAAATTTTCTGCGATTTTCACGAAACCACTTTTCTTCAACTTGAATTGGGCTTAAAATCCATCCCTGAAAATAAAAATTCTCTGAGTAGTGTGTAAATGCTCATCCTTACCCTACCTGGGGTGTCCACTGAGCATTTCCGCGACCTCTACTTGAAGTTCTCTGGGCATGGGATTTTGACATGTTACGCAAACCAAAAGGAATGAGTGGGAAACAATCAAGACAACAGATAGAAGCACTTGCATTTGAATGAGTTTCAAGCATGCTTGGGTACTCGTGTGATCTGAGTGACTCAGTTTTCGAATACAACTGTTGCGTGGTGCACCGCGACCTCCAGGCACCCCGGAGTTTCTGAAAAAAAATTTTCTGCGATTTTCACGAAACCACTTTTCTTCAACTTGAATTGGGCTAAAAATCCATCACTGAAAATAAAAATTCTCTGAGTAGTGTGGAAATACTGATCCTTACCCTGCCTGGGTTGTCCACTGAGCATTTCCGCGAGCTCTACCTGAAGTTCTCTGGGCATGGGATTTTGACATGTTACCCAAACCAAAAGGAATGAGTGGGAAACAATCAAGACAACAGATAGAAGCACTTGCATTTGAATGAGTTTCAAGCATGCTTGGGTACTCGTGTGATCTGAGTGACTCAGTTTTGGAATACAACTGTCGCGTGGTGCATCGCGACCTCAAGGCACCCCGGAGTTTCTGAAAAAAAATTTTCTGCAATTTTCACGAAACCACTTTTCATCAACTTGAATTGGGCTAAAAATCCATCCCTGAAAATAAATATTCTCTGAGTAGTGTGGAAATGCTGATCCTTACCCTACCTGGGGTGTCCACTGAGCATTTCCGCGAACTCTACTTGAAGTTCTCTGGGCATGGGATTTTGACATGTTACCCAAACCAAAAGGAATGAGTGGGAAACAATCAAGACAACAGATAGAAGCACTTGCATTTGAATGAGTTTCAAGCATGCTTGGGTACTCGTGTGATCTGAGTGACTCAGTTTTGGAATACAACTGTCGCGTGGTGCACCGCGACCTCCAGGCACCCCGGAGTTTCTGAAAAAAAATTTTCTGCGATTTTCACGAAACCACTTTTCTTCAACTTGAATTGGGCTAAAAATCCATCACTGAAAATAAAAATTCTCTGAGTAGTGTGGAAATACTGATCCTTACCCTGCCTGGGTTGTCCACTGAGCATTTCCGCGAGCTCTACCTGAAGTTCTCTGGGCATGGGATTTTGACATGTTCCCCAAACCAAAAGGAATGAGTGGGAAACAATCAAGACAACAGATAGAAGCACTTGCATTTGAATGAGTTTCAAGCATGCTTGGGTACTCGTGTGATCTGAGTGACTCAGTTTTGGAATACAACTGTCGCGTGGTGCACCGCGACCTCCAGGAACCCCGGAGTTTCTGAAAAAAAATTTTCTGCGATTTTCACGAAACCACTTTTCTTCAACTTGAATTGGGCTAAAAATCCATCACTGAAAATAAAAATTCTCTGAGTAGTGTGGAAATACTGATCCTTACCCTGCCTGGGTTGTCCACTGAGCATTTCCGCGAGCTCTACCTGAAGTTCTCTGGGCATGGGATTTTGACATGTTACCCAAACCAAAAGGAATGAGTGGGAAACAATCAAGACAACAGATAGAAGCACTTGCATTTGAATGAGTTTCAAGCATGCTTGGGTACTCGTGTGATCTGAGTGACTCAGTTTTGGAATACAACTGTCGCGTGGATCACCGCGACCTCCAGGCACCCCGGAGTTTCTGAAAAAAAATTTTCTGCGATTTTCACGAAACCACTTTTCTTCAACTTGAATTGGGCTAAAAATCCATACCTGAAAATAAAAATTCTCTGAGTAGTGTGTAAATGCTGATCCTTACCCTGCCTGGGTTGTCCACTGAGCATTTCCGCGAACTCTACCTGAAATTCTCTGGGCATGGGATTTTGACATGTTCCCCAAACCAAAAGGAATGAGTGGGAAACAATCAAGACAACAGATAGAAGCACTTGCATTTGAATGAGTTTCAAGCATGCTTGGGTACTCGTGTGATCTGAGTGACTCAGTTTTGGAATACAACTGTCACGTGGTGCACCGCGACCTCCAGGCACCCCGGAGTTTCTGAAAAAAATTTTTCTGCGATTTCACGAAACCACTTTTCTTCAACTTGAATTGGGCTAAAAATCCATCACTGAAAATAAAAATTCTCTGAGTAGTGTGGAAATACTGATCCTTACCCTGTCTGGGTTGTCCCCTGAACATTTCCGCGAGCTCTACCTGAAGTTCTCTGGGCATGGGATTTTGACATGTTCCCCAAACCAAAAGGAATTAGTGGGAAACAATCAAGACAACAGATAGAAGCACTTGCATTTGAATGAGTTTCAAGCATGCTTGGGTACTCGTGTGATCTGAGTGACTCAGTTTTGGAATACAACTGTCGCGTGGTGCACCTCGACCTCCACGCACCCCGGAGTTTCTGAAAAAAAATTTTCTGCGATTTTCACTAAACCACTTTTCTTCAACTTGAATTGGGCTAAAAATCCATCCCTGAAAATAAAAATTCTCTGAGTAGTGTGGAAATGCTCATCCTTACCCTACCTGGGGTGTCCACTGAGCATTTCCGCGACCTCTACTTGAAGTTCTCTGGGCATGGGATTTTGACATGTTCCCCAAACCAAAAGGAATGAGTGGGAAACAATCAAGACAACAGATAGAAGCACTTGCATTTGAATGAGTTTCAAGCATGCTTGGGTACTCGTGTGATCTGAGTGACTCAGTTTTGGAATACAACTGTCACGTGGTGCACCGCGACCTCCAGGCACCCCGGAGTTTCTGAAAAAAAATTTTCTGCGATTTTCACGAAACCACTTTTCTTCAACTTGAATTGGGCTAAAAATCCATCACTGAAAATAAAAATTCTCTGAGTAGTGTGGAAATACTGATCCTTACCCTGCCTGGGTTGTCCACTGAGCATTTCCGCGAGCTCTACCTGAAGTTCTCTGGGCATGGGATTTTGACATGTTACGCAAACCAAAAGGAATGAGTGGGAAACAATCAAGACAACAGATAGAAGCACTTGCATTTGAATGAGTTTCAAGCATGCTTGGGTACTCGTGTGATCTGAGTGACTCAGTTTTCGAATACAACTGTTGCGTGGTGCACCGCGACCTCCAGGCACCCCGGAGTTTCTGAAAAAAAATTTTCTGCGATTTTCACGAAACCACTTTTCTTCAACTTGAATTGGGCTAAAAATCCATCACTGAAAATAAAAATTCTCTGAGTAGTGTGGAAATACTGATCCTTACCCTGCCTGGGTTGTCCACTGAGCATTTCCGCGAGCTCTACCTGAAGTTCTCTGGGCATGGGATTTTGACATGTTCCCCAAACCAAAAGGAATGAGTGGGAAACAATCAAGACAACAGATAGAAGCACTTGCATTTGAATGAGTTTCAAGCATGCTTGGGTACTCGTGTGATCTGAGTGACTCAGTTTTGGAATACAACTGTCGCGTGGTGCACCGCGACCTCCAGGCACCCCGGAGTTTCTGAAAAAAAAATTTCTGCGATTTTCACGAAACCACTTTTCTTCAACTTGAATTGGGCTAAAAATCCATCACTGAAAATAAAAATTCTCTGAGTAGTGTGGAAATACTGATCCTTACCCTGCCTGGGTTGTCCACTGAGCATTTCCGCGAGCTCTACCTGAAGTTCTCTGGGCATGGGATTTTGACATGTTACCCAAACCAAAAGGAATGAGTGGGAAACAATCAAGACAACAGATAGAAGCACTTGCATTTGAATGAGTTTCAAGCATGCTTGGGTACTCGTGTGATCTGAGTGACTCAGTTTTGGAATACAACTGTCGCGTGGTGCATCGCGACCTCAAGGCACCCCGGAGTTTCTGAAAAAAAATTTTCTGCAATTTTCACGAAACCACTTTTCATCAACTTGAATTGGGCTAAAAATCCATCCCTGAAAATAAATATTCTCTGAGTAGTGTGGAAATGCTGATCCTTACCCTACCTGGGGTGTCCACTGAGCATTTCCGCGAACTCTACTTGAAGTTCTCTGGGCATGGGATTTTGACATGTTACCCAAACCAAAAGGAATGAGTGGGAAACAATCAAGACAACAGATAGAAGCACTTGCATTTGAATGAGTTTCAAGCATGCTTGGGTACTCGTGTGATCTGAGTGACTCAGTTTTGGAATACAACTGTCGCGTGGTGCACCGCGACCTCCAGGCACCCCGGAGTTTCTGAAAAAAAATTTTCTGCGATTTTCACGAAACCACTTTTCTTCAACTTGAATTGGGCTTAAAATCCATCCCTGAAAATAAAAATTCTCTGAGTAGTGTGTAAATGCTCATCCTTGCCCTACCTGGGGTGTCCACTGAGCATTTCCGCGACCTCTACTTGAAATTCTCTGGGCATGGGATTTTGACATGTTACGCAAACCAAAAGGAATGAGTGGGAAACAATCAAGACAACAGATAGAAGCACTTGCATTTGAATGAGTTTCAAGCATGCTTGGGTACTCGTGTGATCTGAGTGACTCAGTTTTCGAATACAACTGTTGCGTGGTGCACCGCGACCTCCAGGCACCCCGGAGTTTCTGAAAAAAAATTTTCTGCGATTTTCATGAAACCACTTTTCTTCAACTTGAATTGGGCTAAAAATCCATCACTGAAAATAAAAATTCTCTGAGTAGTGTGGAAATACTGATCCTTACCCTGCCTGGGTTGTCCACTGAGCATTTCCGCGAGCTCTACCTGAAGTTCTCTGGGCATGGGATTTTGACATGTTACCCAAACCAAAAGGAATGAGTGGGAAACAATCAAGACAACAGATAGAAGCACTTGCATTTGAATGAGTTTCAAGCATGCTTGGGTACTCGTGTGATCTGAGTGACTCAGTTTTGGAATACAACTGTCGCGTGGATCACCGCGACCTCCAGGCACCCCGGAGTTTCTGAAAAAAAAATTTCTGCGATTTTCACGAAACCACTTTTCTTCAACTTGAATTGGGCTAAAAATCCATACCTGAAAATAAAAATTCTCTGAGTAGTGTGTAAATGCTGATCCTTACCCTGCCTGGGTTGTCCACTGAGCATTTCCGCGAACTCTACCTGAAATTCTCTGGGCATGGGATTTTGACATGTTCCCCAAACCAAAAGGAATAAGTGGGAAACAATCAAGACAACAGATAGAAGCACTTGCATTTGAATGAGTTTCAAGCATGCTTGGGTACTCGTGTGATCTGAGTGACTCAGTTTTGGAATACAACTGTCACGTGGTGCACCGCGACCTCCAGGCACCCCGGAGGTTCTGAAAAAAAATTTTCTGCGATTTCACGAAACCACTTTTCTTCAACTTGAATTGGGCTAAAAATCCATCACTGAAAATAAAAATTCTCTGAGTAGTGTGGAAATACTGATCCTTACCTTGTCTGGGTTGTCCCCTGAACATTTCCGCGAGCTCTACCTGAAGTTCTCTGGGCATGGGATTTTGACATGTTCCCCAAACCAAAAGGAATTAGTGGGAAACAATCAAGACAACAGATAGAAGCACTTGCATTTGAATGAGTTTCAAGCATGCTTGGGTACTCGTGTGATCTGAGTGACTCAGTTTTGGAATACAACTGTCGCGTGGTGCACCTCGACCTCCACGCACCCCGGAGTTTCTGAAAAAAAATTTTCTGCGATTTTCACTAAACCACTTTTCTTCAACTTGAATTGGGCTAAAAATCCATCCCTGAAAATAAATATTCTCTGAGTAGTGTGGAAATGCTGATCCTTACTCTACCTGGGGTGTCCACTGAGCATTTCCGCGAACTCTACTTGAAGTTCTCTGGGCATGGGATTTTGACATGTTACCCAAACCAAAAGGAATGAGTGGGAAACAATCAAGACAACAGATAGAAGCACTTGCATTTGAATGAGTTTCAAGCATGCTTGGGTACTCGTGTGATCTGAGTGACTCAATTTTGGAATACAACTGTCGCGTGGTGCATCGCGACCTCAAGGCACCCCGGAGTTTTTGAAAAAAAATTTTCTGCAATTTTCACGAAACCACTTTTCATCAACTTGAATTGGGCTAAAAATCCATCCCTGAAAATAAATATTCTCTGAGTAGTGTGGAAATGCTGATCCTTACCCTACCTGGGGTGTCCACTGAGCATTTCCGCGAACTCTACTTGAAGTTCTCTGGGCATGGGATTTTGGCATGTTACCCAAACCAAAAGGAATGAGTGGGAAACAATCAAGACAACAGATAGAAGCACTTGCATTTGAATGAGTTTCAAGCATGCTTGGGTACTCGTGTGATCTGAGTGACTCAGTTTTGGAATACAACTGTCGCGTGGTGCACCGCGACCTCCAGGCACCCCGGAGTTTCTGAAAAAAAATTTTCTGCGATTTTCACGAAACCACTTTTCTTCAACTTGAATTGGGCTAAAAATCCATCACTGAAAATAAAAATTCTCTGAGTAGTGTGGAAATACTGATCCTTACCCTGCCTGGGTTGTCCACTGAGCATTTCCGCGAGCTCTACCTGAAGTTCTCTGGGCATGGGATTTTGACATGTTCCCCAAACCAAAAGGAATAAGTGGGAAACAATCAAGAAAAGAGATAGAGGCACTTGCATTTGAATGAGTTTCAAGCATGCTTGGGTACTCGTGTGATCTGAATGACTCAGTTTTGGAATACAACTGTCGCGTGGGGCATCGCGACCTCAAGGCACCCCGGAGTTTTTGAAAAAAAATTTTCTGCAATTTTCACGAAACCACTTTTCATCAACTTGAATTGGGCTAAAAATCCATCCCTGAAAATAAATATTCTCTGAGTAGTGTGGAAATGCTGATCCTTACCCTACCTGGGGTGTCCACTGAGCATTTCCGCGTACTCTACTTGAAGTTCTCTGGGCATGGGATTTTGACATGTTACCCAAACCAAAAGGAATGAGTGGGAAACAATCAAGACAACAGATAGAAGCACTTGCATTTGAATGAGTTTCAAGCATGCTTGGGTACTCGTGTGATCTGAGTGACTCAGTTTTGGAATACAACTGTCGCGTGGTGCACCGCGACCTCCAGGCACCCCGGAGTTTCTGAAAAAAAATTTTCTGCGATTTTCACGAAACCACTTTTCTTCAACTTGAATTGGGCTAAAAATCCATCACTGAAAATAAAAATTCTCTGAGTAGTGTAGAAATACTGATCCTTCCCCTGCCTGGGTTGTCCACTGAGCATTTCCGCGAGCTCTACCTGAAGTTCTCTGGGCATGGGATTTTGACATGTTCCCCAAACCAAAAGGAATGAGTGGGAAACAATCAAGACAACAGATAGAAGCACTTGCATTGGAATGAGTTTCAAGCATGCTTGGGTACTCGTGTGATCTGAGTGACTCAGTTTTGGAATACAACTGTCGCGTGGTGCATCGCGACCTCAAGGCACCCCGGAGTTTCTGAAAAAAAATTTACTGCAATTTTCACGAAACCACTTTTCATCAACTTGAATTGGGCTAAAAATCCATCCCTGAAAATAAATATTCTCTGAGTAGTGTGGAAATGCTGATCCTTACCCTACCTGGGGTGTCCACTGAGCATTTCCGCGAACTCTACTTGAAGTTCTCTGGGCATGGGATTTTGACATGTTACCCAAACCAAAAGGAATGAGTGGGAAACAATCAAGACAACAGATAGAAGCACTTGCATTTGAATGAGTTTCAAGCATGCTTGGGTACTCGTGTGATCTGAGTGACTCAGTTTTGGAATACAACTGTCGCGTGGTGCACCGCGACCTCCAGGCACCCCGGAGTTTCTGAAAAAAAATTTTCTGCGATTTTCACGAAACCACTTTTCTTCAACTTGAATTGGGCTTAAAATCCATCCCTGAAAATAAAAATTCTCTGAGTAGTGTGTAAATGCTCATCCTTACCCTACCTGGGGTGTCCACTGAGCATTTCCGCGACCTCTACTTGAAATTCTCTGGGCATGGGATTTTGACATGTTACGCAAACCAAAAGGAATGAGTGGGAAACAATCAAGACAACAGATAGAAGCACTTGCATTTGAATGAGTTTCAAGCATGCTTGGGTACTCGTGTGATCTGAGTGACTCAGTTTTCGAATACAACTGTTGCGTGGTGCACCGCGACCTCCAGGCACCCCGGAGTTTCTGAAAAAAAATTTTCTGCGATTTTCATGAAACCACTTTTCTTCAACTTGAATTGGGCTAAAAATCCATCACTGAAAATAAAAATTCTCTGAGTAGTGTGGAAATACTGATCCTTACCCTGCCTGGGTTGTCCACTGAGCATTTCCGCGAGCTCTACCTGAAGTTCTCTGGGCATGGGATTTTGACATGTTCCCCAAACCAAAAGGAATGAGTGGGAAACAATCAAGACAACAGATAGAAGCACTTGCATTTGAATGAGTTTCAAGAATGCTTGGGTACTCGTGTGATCTGAGTGACTCAGTTTTGGAATACAACTGTCGCGTGGTGCACCGCGACCTCCAGGCACCCCAGAGTTTCTGAAAAAAAATTTTCTGCGATTTTCACGAAACCACTTTTCTTCAACTTGAATTGGGCTAAAAATCCATACCTGAAAATAAAAATTCTCTGAGTAGTGTGTAAATGCTGATCCTTACCCTGCCTGGGTTGTCCACTGAGCATTTCCGCGAACTCTACCTGAAGTTCTCTGGGCATGGGATTTTGACATGTTCCCCAAACCAAAAGGAATGACTGGGAAACAATCAAGAAAAGAGATAGAGGCACTTGCATTTGAATGAGTTTCAAGCATGCCTGGGTACTCGTGTGATCTGAGTGACTCAGTTTTGGAATACAACTGTCGCGTGGTGCATCGCGACCTCAAGGCACCCCGGAGTTTCTGAAAAAAAATTTTCTGCAATTTTCACGAAACCACTTTTCATCAACTTGAATTGGGCTAAAAATCCATCCCTGAAAATAAATATTCTCTGAGTAGTGTGGAAATGCTGATCCTTACCCTACCTGGGGTGTCCACTGAGCATTTCCGCGAACTCTACTTGAAGTTCTCTGGGCATGGGATTTTGACATATTACCCAAACCAAAAGGAATGAGTGGGAAACAATCAAGACAACAGATAGAAACACTTGCATTTGAATGAGTTTCAAGCATGCTTGGGTACTCGTGTGATCTGAGTGACTCAGTTTTGGAAAACAACTGTCGCGTCGTGCACCGCGACCTCCAGGCACCCCGGAGTTTCTGAAAAAAAATTTTCTGCGATTTTTACGAAACCACTTTTCTTCAACTTGAATTGGGCTAAAAATCCATCCCTGAAAATAAAAATTCTCTGAGTAGTGTGGAAATGCTCATCCTTACCCTACCTGGGGTGTCCACTTAGCATTTCCGCGACCTCTACTTGAAGTTCTCTGGGCATGGGATTTTGACATGTTACGCAAACCAAAAGGAATGAGTGGGAAACAATCAAGACAACAGATAGAAGCACTTGCATTTGAATGAGTTTCAAGCATGCTTGGGTACTCGTGTGATCTGAGTGACTCAGTTTTCGAATACAACTGTTGCGTGGTGCACCGCAACCTCCAGGCACCTCGGAGTTTCTGAAAAAAAATTTTCTGCGATTTTCACGAAACCACTTTTCTTCAACTTGAATTGGGCTAAAAATCCATCACTGAAAATAAAAAGTCTCTGAGTAGTGTGGAAATACTGATCCTTACCCTGCCTGGGTTGTCCACTGACCATTTCCGCAAGCTCTACCTGAAGTTCTCTGGGTATGGGATTTTGACATGTTCCCCAAACCAAAAGGAATGAGTGGGAAACAATCAAGACAACAGATAGAAGCACTTGCATTTGAATGAGTTTCAAGCATGCTTGGGTACTCGTGTGATCTGAGTGACTCAGTTTTGGAATACAACTGTCGCGTGGTGCACCGCGACCTCCAGGCACCCCGGAGGTTCTGAAAAAAAATTTTCTGCGATTTTCACGAAACCACTTTTCTTCAACTTGAATTGGGCTAAAAATCCATCCCTGAAAATAAAAATTCTCTGAGTAGTGTGTAAATGCTCATCCTTACCCTACCTGGGGTGTCCACTGAGCATTTCCGCGACCTCTACTTGAAGTTCTCTGGGCATGGGATTTTGACATGTTACGCAAACCAAAAGGAATGAGTGGGAAACAATCAAGACAACAGATAGAAGCACTTGCATTTGAATGAGTTTCAAGCATGCTTGGGTACTCGTGTGATCTGAGTGACTCAGTTTTCGAATACAACTGTAGCGTGGTGCACCGCGACCTCCAGGCACCCCGGAGTTTCTGAAAAAAAATTTTCTGCGATTTTCACGAAACCACTTTTCTTCAACTTGAATTGGGCTAAAAATCCATCACTGAAAATAAAAATTCTCTGAGTAGTGTGGAAATGCTGATCCTTACCCTACCTGGGTTGTCCACTGAGCATTTCCGCGAGCTCTACCTGAAGTTCTTTGGGCATGGGATTTTGACATGTTCCCCAAACCAAAAGGAATGAGTAGGAAACAATCAAGACAACAGATAGAAGCACTTGCATTTGAATGAGTTTCAAGCATGCTTGGGTACTCGTGTGATCTGAGTGACTCAGTTTTGGAATACAACTGTCGCGTGGTGCACCGCGACCTCCAGGCACCCCGGAGTTTCTGAAAAAAAATTTTCTGCGATTTTCACGAAACCACTTTTCTTCAACTTGAATTGGGCTAAAAATCCATCCCTGAAAATAAAAATTCTCTGAGTAGTGTGTAAATGCTGATCCTTACCCTGCCTGGGTTGTCCACTGAGCATTTCCGCGACCTCTATCTGAAGTTCTCTGGGCATGGGATTTTGACATGTTCCCCAAACAAAAGGAATGAGTGGGAAACAATCAAGACAACAGGATGAAGCACTTGCATTTGAATGAGTTTCAAGAATGCTTGGGTACTCGTGTGATCTGAGTGACTCAGTTTTGGAATACAACTGTCGCGTGGTGCACCGCGACCTCCAGGCACCCCAGAGTTTCTGAAAAAAAATTTTCTGCGATTTTCACGAAACCACTTTTCTTCAACTTGAATTGGGCTAAAAATCCATCCCTGAAAATAAAAATTCTCTGAGTAGTGTGTAAATGCTGATCCTTACCCTGCCTGGGTTGTCCACTGAGCATTTCCGCCAACTCTACCTGAAGTTCTCTGGGCATGGGATTTTGACATGTTCCCCAAACCAAAAGGAATGACTGGGAAACAATCAAGAAAAGAGATAGAGGCACTTGCATTTGAATGAGTTTCAAGCATGTTTTGGTACTCGTGTGATCTGAGTGACTCAGTTTTGGAATACAACTGTCGCGTGGTGCACCGCGACCTCCAGGCACCCCGGAGTTTCTGAAAAAAAATTTTCTGCGATTTTCACGAAACCACTTTTCTTCAACTTGAATTGGGCTAAAAATCCATCACTGAAAATAAAAATTCTCTGAGTAGTGTGGAAATGCTGATCCTTACCCTACCTGGGTTGTCCACTGAGCATTTCCGCGAGCTCTACCTGAAGTTCTTTGGGCATGGGATTTTGACATGTTCCCCAAACCAAAAGGAATGAGTAGGAAACAATCAAGACAACAGATAGAAGCACTTGCATTTGAATGAGTTTCAAGCATGCTTGGGTACTCGTGTGATCTGAGTGACTCAGTTTTGGAATACAACTGTCGCGTGGTGCACCGCGACCTCCAGGCACCCCGGAGTTTCTGAAAAAAAATTTTCTGCGATTTTCACGAAACCACTTTTCTTCAACTTGAATTGGGCTAAAAATCCATCCCTGAAAATAAAAATTCTCTGAGTAGTGTGTAAATGCTGATCCTTACCCTGCCTGGGTTGTCCACTGAGCATTTCCGCGACCTCTATCTGAAGTTCTCTGGGCATGGGATTTTGACATGTTCCCCAAACAAAAGGAATGAGTGGGAAACAATCAAGACAACAGGATGAAGCACTTGCATTTGAATGAGTTTCAAGAATGCTTGGGTACTCGTGTGATCTGAGTGACTCAGTTTTGGAATACAACTGTCGCGTGGTGCACCGCGACCTCCAGGCACCCCAGAGTTTCTGAAAAAAAATTTTCTGCGATTTTCACGAAACCACTTTTCTTCAACTTGAATTGGGCTAAAAATCCATCCCTGAAAATAAAAATTCTCTGAGTAGTGTGTAAATGCTGATCCTTACCCTGCCTGGGTTGTCCACTGAGCATTTCCGCCAACTCTACCTGAAGTTCTCTGGGCATGGGATTTTGACATGTTCCCCAAACCAAAAGGAATGACTGGGAAACAAACAAGAAAAGAGATAGAGGCACTTGCATTTGAATGAGTTTCAAGCATGTTTTGGTACTCGTGTGATCTGAGTGACTCAGTTTTGGAATACAACTGTCGCGTGGTGCACCGCGACCTCCAGGCACCCCGGAGTTTCTGAAAAAAAATTTTCTGCGATTTTCACGAAACCACTTTTCTTCAACTTGAATTGGGCTTAAAATCCATCCCTGAAAATAAAATTTCTCTGAGTAGTGTGTAAATGCTCATCCTTACCCTACCTGGGGTGTCCACTGAGCATTTCCGCGACCTCTACTTGAAGTTCTCTGGGCATGGGATTTTGACATGCTACGCAAACCAAAAGGAATGAGTGGGAAACAATCAAGACAACAGATAGAAGCACTTGCATTTGAATGAGTTTCAAGCATGCTTGGGTACTCGTGTGATCTGAGTGACTCAGTTTTCGAATACAACTGTTGCGTGGTGCACCGCGACCTCCAGGCACCCCGGAGTTTCTGAAAAAAAATTTTCTGCGATTTTCACGAAACCACTTTTCTTCAACTTGAATTGGGCTAAAAATCCATCACTGAAAATAAAAATTCTCTGAGTAGTGTGGAAATACTGATCCTTACCCTGCCTGGGTTGTCCACTGAGCATTTCCTCGAGCTCTACCTGAAGTTCTCTGGGCATGGGATTTTGACATGTTCCCCAAACCAAAAGGAATGAGTGGGAAACAATCAAGACAACAGATAGAAGCACTTGCATTTGAATGAGTTTCAAGCATGCTTGGGTACTCGTGTGATCTGAGTGACTCAGTTTTGGAATACAACTGTCGAGTGGTGCACCGCGACCTCCAGGCACCCCGGAGTTTCTGAAAAAAAATTTTCTGCGATTTTCACGAAACCACTTTTCTTCAACTTGAATTGGGCTAAAAATCCATCACTGAAAATAAAAAGTCTCTGAGTAGTGTGGAAATACTGATCCTTACCCTGCCTGGGTTCTCCACTGAGCATTTCCGCGAGCTCTACCTGAAGTTCTCTGGGCATGGGATTTTGACATGTTCCCCGAACCAAAAGGAATGAGTGGGAAACAATCAAGACAACTGATAGAAGCACTTGCATTTGAATGAGTTTCAAGCATGCTTGGGTACTCGTGTGATCTGAGTGACTCAGTTTTGGAATACAACTGTCGCGTGGTGCACCGCGACCTCCAGGCACCCCGGAGTTTCTGAAAAAAAATTTTCTGCGATTTTCACGACACCACTTTTCTTCAACTTGAATTGGGCTAAAAATCCATCCCTGAAAATAAAAATTCTCTGAGTAGTGTGTAAATGCTGATCCTTACCCTACCTGGGGTGTCCACTGAGCATTTCCGCGAACTCTACTTGAAGTTCTCTGGGCATGGGATTTTGACATGTTACCCAAACCAAAAGGAATGAGTGGGAAACAATCAAGACAACAGATAGAAGCACTTGCATTTGAATGAGTTTCAAGCATGCTTGGGTACTCGTGTGATCTGAGTGACTCAGTTTTGGAATACAACTGTTGCGTGGTGTACCGCGACCTCCAGGCACCCCGGAGTTTCTGAAAAAAAATTTTCTGCGATTTTCACGAAACCACTTTTCTTCAACTTGAATTGGGCTAAAAATCCATACCTGAAAATAAAAATTCTCTGAGTAGTGTGTAAATGCTGATCCTTACCCTGCCTGGGTTGTCCACTGAGCATTTCCGCGACCTCTACCTGAAGTTCTCTGGGCATGGGATTTTGACATGTTCCCCAAACCAAAAGGAATGAGTGGGAAACAATGAAGACAACAGATAGAAGCACTTGCATTTGAATGAGTTTCAAGCATGCTTGGGTACTCGTGTGATCTGAGTGACTCAGTTTTGGAAAACAACTGTCGCGTGGTGCACCGCGACCTCCAGGCACCCCGGAGTTTCTGAAAAAAAATTTTCTGCGATTTTCACGAAACCACTTTTCTTCAACTTGAATTGGGCTAAAAATCCATCCCTGAAAATAAAAATTCTCTGAGTAGTGTGGAAATGCTCATCCTTACCCTACCTGGGGTGTCCACTTAGCATTTCCGCGACCTCTACTTGAAGTTCTCTGGGCATGGGATTTTGACATGTTACGCAAACCAAAAGGAATGAGTGGGAAACAATCAAGACAACAGATAGAAGCACTTGCATTTGAATGAGTTTCAAGCATGCTTGGGTACTCGTGTGATCTGAGTGACTCAGTTTTCGAATACAACTGTTGAGTGGTGCACCGCGACCTCCAGGCACCTCGGAGTTTCTGAAAAAAAATTTTCTGCGATTTTCACGAAACCACTTTTCTTCAACTTGAATTGGGCTAAAAATCCATCCCTGAAAATAAAAAGTCTCTGAGTAGTGTGGAAATACTGATCCTTACCCTGCCTGGGTTGTCCACTGAGCATTTCCGCGAGCTCTACCTGAAGTTCTCTGGGCATGGGATTTTGACATGTTCCCCAAATCAAAAGGAATGAGTGGGAAACAATCAAGACAACTGATAGAAGCACTTGCATTTGAATGAGTTTCAAGCATGCTTGGGTACTCGTGTGATCTGAGTGACTCAGTTTTGGAATACAACTGTCGCGTGGTGCACCGCGACCTCCAGGCACCCCGGAGTTTCTGAAAAAAAATTTTCTGCGATTTTCACGAAACCACTTTTCTTCAACTTGAATTGGGCTAAAAATCCATCCCTGAAAATAAAAATTCTCTGAGTAGTGTGTAAATGCTGATCCTTACCCTACCTGGGGTGTCCACTGAGCATTTCCGCGAACTCTACTTGAAGTTCTCTGGGCATGGGATTTTGACATGTTACCCAAACCAAAAGGAATGAGTGGGAAACAATCAAGACAACAGATAGAAGCACTTGCATTTGAATGAGTTTCAAGCATGCTTGGGTAGTCGTGTGATCTGAGTGACTCAGTTTTGGAATACAACTGTCGCGTGGTGCACCGCGACCTCCTGGCACCCCGGAGTTTCTGAAAAAAAATTTTCTGCGATTTTCACGAAACCACTTTTCTTCAACTTGAATTGGGCTAAAAATCCATCACTGAAAATAAAAATTCTCTGAGTAGTGTGGAAATACTGATCCTTACCCTGCCTGGGTTGTCTACTGAGCATTTCCGCGAGCTCTACCTTAAGTTCTCTGGGCATGGGATTTTGACATGTTACCTAAACCAAAAGGAATGAGTGGGAAACAATCAAGACAACAGATAGAAGCACTTGCATTTGAATGAGTTTCAAGCATGCCTGGGTACTCGTGTGATCTGAGTGACTCAGTTTTGGAATACAACTGTCGCGTGGTGCACCGCGACCTCCAGGCACCCCGGAGTTTCTGAAAAAACATTTTCTGCGATTTTCACGAAACCACTTTTCTTCAACTTGAATTGGGCTAAAAATCCATCACTGAAAATAAAAATTCTCTGAGTAGTGTGGAAATAATGATCCTTACCCTGCCTGGGTTGTCCACTGAGCATTTCCGCGAGCTCTACCTGAAGTTCTCTGGGCATGGGATTTTGACATGTTCCCCAAACCTAAAGGAATGAGTGGGAAACAATCAAGACAACAGATAGAAGCACTTGCCTTTGAATGAGTTTCAAGCATGCTTGGGTACTCGTGTGATCTGAGTGACTCAGTTTTGGAATACAACTGTCGCGTGGTGCACCGCGACCTCCAGGCACCCCGGAGTTTCTGAAAAAAAATTTTCTGCGATTTTCACGAAACCACTTTTCTTCAACTTGAATTGGGCTAAAAATCCATCCCTGAAAATAAAAATTCTCTGAGTAGTGTGTAAATGCTCATCCTTACCCTGCCTGGGTTGTCCACTGAGCATTTCCGCGAACTCTACCTGAAGTTCTCTGGGCATGGGATTTTGACATGTTCCCCAAACCAAAAGGAATGAGTGGGAAACAATCAAGAAAAGAGATAGAGGCACTTGCATTTGAATGAGTTTCAAGCATGCCTGGGTACTCGTGTGATCTGAGTGACTCAGTTTTGGAATACAACTGTCGCGTGGTGCGTCGCGACCTCAAGGCACCCCGGAGTTTCTGAAAAAAAATTTACTGCAATTTTCACGAAACCACTTTTCATCAACTTGAATTGGGCTAAAAATCCATCCCTGAAAATAAATATTCTCTGAGTAGTGTGGAAATGCTGATCCTTACCCTACCTGGGGTGTCCACTGAGCATTTCCGCGAACTCTACTTGAAGTTCTCTGGGCATGGGATTTTGACATGTTACCTAAACCAAAAGGAATGAGTGGGAAACAATCAAGACAACAGATAGAAGCTCTTGCATTTGAATGAGTTTCAAGCATGTTTGGGTACTCGTGTGATCTGAGTGACTCAGTTTTGGAATACAACTGTCGCGTGGTGCATCGCGACCTCAAGGCACCCCGGAGTTTCTGAAAAAAAATTTTCTGCAATTTTCACGAAACCACTTTTCATCAACTTGAATTGGGCTAAAAATCCATCCCTGAAAATAAAAATTCTCTGAGTAGTGTGTAAATGCTGATCCTTACCCTACCTGGGGTGTCCACTGAGCATTTCCGCGAACTCTACTTGAAGTTCTCTGGGCATGGGATTTTGACATGTTACCTAAACCAAAAGGAATGAGTGGGAAACAATCAAGACAACAGATAGAAGAACTTGCATTTGAATGAGTTTCAAGCATGCTTGGGTACTCGTGTGATCTGAATGACTCAGTTTTGGAATACAACTGTCGCATGGTGCATCGCGACCTCAAGGCACCCCAGAGTTTTTGAAAGAAAATTTTCTGCAATTTTCACGAATCCATTTTTCATCAACTTGAATTGGGCTAAAAATCCATCCCTGAAAATAAATATTCTCTGAGTAGTGTGGAAATGCTGATCCTTACCCTGCCTGGGTTGTCCACTGAGCATTTCCGCGAGCTCTACCTGAAGTTCTCTGGGCATGGGATTTTGACATGTACCCCAAACCAAAAGGAATGAGTGGGAAACAATGAAGACAACAGATAGAAGCACTTGCATTTGAATGAGTTTCAAGCATGCTTGGGTACTCGTGTGATCTGAGTGACTCAGTTTTGGAAAACAACTGTCGCGTGGTGCACCGCGACCTCCAGGCACCCCGGAGTTTCTGAAAAAAAATTTTCTGCGATTTTCACGAAACCACTTTTCTTCAACTTGAATTGGGCTAAAAATCCATCCCTGAAAATAAAAATTCTCTGAGTAGTGTGGAAATGCTCATCCTTACCCTACCTCTGGTGTCCACTTAGCATTTCCGCGACCTCTACTTGAAGTTCTCTGGGCATGGGATTTTGACATGTTACGCAAACCAAAAGGAATGAGTGGGAAACAATCAAGACAACAGATAGAAGCACTTGCATTTGAATGAGTTTCAAGCATGCTTGGGTACTCGTGTGATCTGAGTGACTCAGTTTTCGAATACAACTGTTGAGTGGTGCACCGCGACCTCCAGGCACCTCGGAGTTTCTGAAAAAAAATTTTCTGCGATTTTCACGAAACCACTTTTCTTCACCTTGAATTGGGCTAAAAATCCATCCCTGAAAATAAAAAGTCTCTGAGTAGTGTGGAAATACTGATCCTTACCCTGCCTGGGTTGTCCACTGAGCATTTCCGCGAGCTCTACCTGAAGTTCTCTGGGCATGGGATTTTGACATGTTCCCCAACCCAAAAGGAATGAGTGGGAAACAATCAAGACAACTGATAGAAGCACTTGCATTTGAATGAGTTTCAAGCATGCTTGGGTACTCGTGTGATCTGAGTGACTCAGTTTTGGAATACAACTGTCGCGTGGTGCACCGCGACCTCCAGGCACCCCGGAGTTTCTGAAAAAAAATTTTCTGCGATTTTCACGAAACCACTTTTCTTCAACTTGAATTGGGCTAAAAATCCATCACTGAAAATAAAAATTCTCTGAGTAGTGTGGAAATACTGATCCTTACCCTGCCTGGGTTGTCTACTGAGCATTTCCGCGAGCTCTACCTGAAGTTCTCTGGGCATGGGATTTTGACATGTTACCTAAACCAAAAGGAATGAGTGGGAAACAATCAAGACAACAGATAGAAGCACTTGCATTTGAATGAGTTTCAAGCATGCCTGGGTACTCGTGTGATCTGAGTGACTCAGTTTTGGAATACAACTGTCGCGTGGTGCATCGCGACCTCAAGGCACCCCGGAGTTTCTGAAAAAAAAATTTCTGCAATTTTCACGAAACCACTTTTCATCAACTTGAATTGGGCTAAAAATCCATCCCTGAAAATAAAAATTCTCTGAGTAGTGTGTAAATGCTGATCCTTACCCTACCTGGGTTGTCCACTGAGCATTTCCGCGAACTCTACTTGAAGTTCTCTGGGCATGGGATTTTGACATGTTACCTAAACCAAAAGGAATGAGTGGGAAACAATCAAGACAACAGATAGAAGAACTTGCATTTGAATGAGTTTCAAGCATGCTTGGGTACTCGTGTGATCTGAATGACTCAGTTTTGGAATACAACTGTCGCATGGTGCATCGCGACCTCAAGGCACCCCGGAGTTTTTGAAAGAAAATTTTCTGCAATTTTCACGAAACCATTTTTCATCAACTTGAATTGGGCTAAAAATCCATCCCTGAAAATAAATATTCTCTGAGTAGTGTGGAAATGCTGATCCTTACCCTACCTGGGGTGTCCACTGAGCATTTCCGCGAACTCTACTTGACGTTCTCTGGGCATGGGATTTTGACATGTTACCTAAACCAAAAGGAATGAGTGGGAAACAATCAAGACTACAGATAGAAGCACTTGCATTTGAATGAGTTTCAAGCATGCTTGGGTAGTCGTGTGATCTGAGTGACTCAGTTTTGGAATACAACTGTCGCGTGGTGCACCGCGACCTCCAGGCACCCCGGAGTTTCTGAAAAAAAATTTTCTGCGATTTTCACGAAACCACTTTTCTTCAACTTGAATTGGGCTTAAAATCCATCACTGAAAATAAAAATTCTCTGAGTAGTGTGGAAATATTGATCCTTACCCTGCCTGGGTTGTCCACTGAGCATTTCCGCGAGCTCTACCTGAAGTTCTCTGGGCATGGGATTTTGACATGTTCCCCAAACCAAAAGGAATGAGTGGGAAACAATCAAGACAACAGATAGAAGCACTTGCATTTGAATGAGTTTCAAGCATGCTTGGGTACTCGTGTGATCTGAGTGACTCAGTTTTGGAATACAACTGTCGCGTGGTGCATCGCGACCTCAAGGCACCCCGGAGTTTTTGAAAAAAAATTTTCTGCAATTTTCACGAAACCACTTTTCATCAAATTGAATTGGGCTAAAAATCCATCCCTGAAAATAAATATTCTCTGAGTAGAGTGGAAATGCTGATCCTTACCCTACCTGGGGTGTCCACTGAGCATTTCCGCGAACTCTACTTGAAGTTCTCTGGGCATGGGATTTGGACATGTTACCCAAACCAAAAGGAATGAGTGGGAAACAATCAAGACAACAGATAGAAGCACTTGCATTTGAATGAGTTTCAAGCATGCTTGGGTACTCGTGTGATTTGAGTGACTCAGTTTTGGAATACAACTGTCGCGTGGTGCACCGCGACCTCCAGGCACCCCGGAGTTTCTGAAAAAAAATTTTCTGCGATTTTCACGAAATCACTTTTCTTCAACTTGAATTGGGCTTAAAATCCATCCCTGAAAATAAAAATTCTCTGAGTAGTGTGTAAATGCTCATCCTTACCCTACCTGGGGTGTCCACTGAGCATTTCCGCGACCTCTACTTGAAGTTCTCTGGGCATGGGATTTTGACATGTTACGCAAACCAAAAGGAATGAGTGGGAAACAATCAAGACAACAGATAGAAGCACTTGCATTTGAATGAGTTTCAAGCATGCTTGGGTACTCGTGTGATCTGAGTGACTCAGTTTTCGAATACAACTGTTGCGTGGTGCACCGCGACCTCCAGGCACCCCGGAGTTTCTGAAAAAAAATTTTCTGCGATTTTCACGAAACCACTTTTCTTCAACTTGAATTGGGCTAAAAATCCATCACTGAAAATAAAAATTCTCTGAGTAGTGTGGAAATACTGATCCTTACCCTGCCTGGGTTGTCCACTGAGCATTTCCTCGAGCTCTACCTGAAGTTCTCTGGGCATGGGATTTTGACATGTTCCCCAAACCAAAAGGAATGAGTGGGAAACAATCAAGACAAGAGATAGAAGCACTTGCATTTGAATGAGTTTCAAGCATGCTTGGGTACTCGTGTGATCTGAGTGACTCAGTTTTGGAATACAACTGTCGCGTGGTGCACCGCGACCTCCAGGCACCCCGGAGTTTCTGAAAAAAAATTTTCTGCGATTTTCACGAAACCACTTTTCTTCAACTTGAATTGGGCTAAAAATGCATACCTGAAAATAAAAATTCTCTGAGTAGTGTGTAAATGCTGATCCTTACCCTGCCTGGGTTGTCCACTGAGCATTTCCGCGACCTCTACCTGAAGTTCTCTGGGCATGGGATTTTGACATGTTCCCCAAACCAAAAGGAATGAGTGGGAAACAATGAAGACAACAGATAGAAGCACTTGCATTTGAATGAGTTTCAAGCATGCTTGGGTACTCGTGTGATCTGAATGACTCAGTTTTGGAATACAACTGTCGCATGGTGCATCGCGACCTCAAGGCACCCCGGAGTTTTTGAAAGAAAATTTTCTGCAATTTTCACGAAACCATTTTTCATCAACTTGAATTGGGCTAAAAATCCATCCCTGAAAATAAATATTCTCTGAGTAGTGTGGAAATGCTGATCCTTACCCTACCTGGGGTGTCCACTGAGCATTTCCGCGAACTCTACTTGACGTTCTCTGGGCATGGGATTTTGACATGTTACCTAAACCAAAAGGAATGAGTGGGAAACAATCAAGACTACAGATAGAAGCACTTGCATTTGAATGAGTTTCAAGCATGCTTGGGTAGTCGTGTGATCTGAGTGACTCAGTTTTGGAATACAACTGTCGCGTGGTGCACCGCGACCTCCAGGCACCCCGGAGTTTCTGAAAAAAAATTTTCTGCGATTTTCACGAAACCACTTTTCTTCAACTTGAATTGGGCTTAAAATCCATCACTGAAAATAAAAATTCTCTGAGTAGTGTGGAAATATTGATCCTTACCCTGCCTGGGTTGTCCACTGAGCATTTCCGCGAGCTCTACCTGAAGTTCTCTGGGCATGGGATTTTGACATGTTCCCCAAACCAAAAGGAATGAGTGGGAAACAATCAAGACAACAGATAGAAGCACTTGCATTTGAATGAGTTTCAAGCATGCTTGGGTACTCGTGTGATCTGAGTGACTCAGTTTTGGAATACAACTGTCGCGTGGTGCATCGCGACCTCAAGGCACCCCGGAGTTTTTGAAAAAAAATTTTCTGCAATTTTCACGAAACCACTTTTCATCAAATTGAATTGGGCTAAAAATCCATCCCTGAAAATAAATATTCTCTGAGTAGAGTGGAAATGCTGATCCTTACCCTACCTGGGGTGTCCACTGAGCATTTCCGCGAACTCTACTTGAAGTTCTCTGGGCATGGGATTTGGACATGTTACCCAAACCAAAAGGAATGAGTGGGAAACAAACAAGACAACAGATAGAAGCACTTGCATTTGAATGAGTTTCAAGCATGCTTGGGTACTCGTGTGATTTGAGTGACTCAGTTTTGGAATACAACTGTCGCGTGGTGCACCGCGACCTCCAGGCACCCCGGAGTTTCTGAAAAAAAATTTTCTGCGATTTTCACGAAATCACTTTTCTTCAACTTGAATTGGGCTTAAAATCCATCCCTGAAAATAAAAATTCTCTGAGTAGTGTGTAAATGCTCATCCTTACCCTACCTGGGGTGTCCACTGAGCATTTCCGCGACCTCTACTTGAAGTTCTCTGGGCATGGGATTTTGACATGTTACGCAAACCAAAAGGAATGAGTGGGAAACAATCAAGACAACAGATAGAAGCACTTGCATTTGAATGAGTTTCAAGCATGCTTGGGTACTCGTGTGATCTGAGTGACTCAGTTTTCGAATACAACTGTTGCGTGGTGCACCGCGACCTCCAGGCACCCCGGAGTTTCTGAAAAAAAATTTTCTGCGATTTTCACGAAACCACTTTTCTTCAACTTGAATTGGGCTAAAAATCCATCACTGAAAATAAAAATTCTCTGAGTAGTGTGGAAATACTGATCCTTACCCTGCCTGGGTTGTCCACTGAGCATTTCCTCGAGCTCTACCTGAAGTTCTCTGGGCATGGGATTTTGACATGTTCCCCAAACCAAAAGGAATGAGTGGGAAACAATCAAGACAAGAGATAGAAGCACTTGCATTTGAATGAGTTTCAAGCATGCTTGGGTACTCGTGTGATCTGAGTGACTCAGTTTTGGAATACAACTGTCGCGTGGTGCACCGCGACCTCCAGGCACCCCGGAGTTTCTGAAAAAAAATTTTCTGCGATTTTCACGAAACCACTTTTCTTCAACTTGAATTGGGCTAAAAATGCATACCTGAAAATAAAAATTCTCTGAGTAGTGTGTAAATGCTGATCCTTACCCTGCCTGGGTTATCCACTGAGCATTTCCGCGAACTCTACCTGAAGTTCTCTGGGCATGGGATTTTGACATGTTCACCAAACCAAAAGGAATGAGTGGGAAACAATCAAGAAAAGAGATAGAGGCACTTGCATTTGAATGAGTTTCAAGCATGCCTGGGTACTCGTGTGATCTGAGTGACTCAGTTTTGGAATACAACTGTCGCGTGGTGCATCGCGACCTCAAGGCACCCCGGAGTTTCTGAAAAAAAATTTTCTGCAATTTTCACGAAACCACTTTTCATCAACTTGAATTGGGCTAAAAATCCATCCCTGAAAATAAATATTCTCTGAGTAGTGTGGAAATGCTGATCCTTACCCTACCTGGGGTGTCCACTGAGCATTTCCGCGAACTCTACTTGAAGTTCTCTGGGCATGGGATTTTGACATGTTACCCAAACCAAAAGGAATGAGTGGGAAACAATCAAGACAACAGATAGAAGCACTTGCATTTGAATGAGTTTCAAGCATGCTTGGGTACTCGTGTGATCTGAGTGACTCAGTTTTGGAATACAACTGTTGCGTGGTGCATCGCGACCTCAAGGCACCCCGGAGTTTTTGAAAAAAAATTTTCTGCAATTTTCACGAAACCACTTTTCATCAACTTGAATTGGGCTAAAAATCCATCCCTGAAAATAAATATTCTCTGAGTAGTGTGGAAATGCTGATCCTTACCCTACCTGGGGTGTCCACTGAGCATTTCCGCGAACTCTACTTGAAGTTCTCTGGGCATGGGATTTTGACATGTTACCCAAACCAAAAGGAATGAGTGGGAAACAATCAAGACAACAGTTAGAAGCACTTGCATTTGAATGAGTTTCAAGCATGCTTGGGTACTCGTGTGATCTGAGTGACTCAGTTTTGGAATACAACTGTCGCGTGGTGCACCGCGACCTCCAGGCACCCCGGAGTTTCTGAAACAAAATTTTCTGCGATTTTCACGAAACCACTTTTCTTCAACTTGAATTGCGCTAAAAATCCATCACTGAAAATAAAAATTCTCTGAGTAGTGTGGAAATACTGATCCTTACCCTGCCTGGGTTGTCCACTGAGCATTTCCGCGAGCTCTACCTGAAGTTCTCTGGGCATGGGATTTTGACATGTTCCCCAAACCAAAAGGAATGAGTGGGAAACAATCAAGACTACAGATAGAAGCACTTGCATTTGAATGAGTTTCAAGCATGCTTGGGTAGTCGTGTGATCTGAGTGACTCAGTTTTGGAATACAACTGTCGCGTGGTGCACCGCGACCTCCAGGCACCCCGGAGTTTCTGAAAAAAAATTTTCTGCGATTTTCACGAAACCACTTTTCTTCAACTTGAATTGGGCTTAAAATCCATCACTGAAAATAAAAATTCTCTGAGTAGTGTGGAAATACTGATCCTTACCCTGCCTGGGTTGTCCACTGAGCATTTCCGCCAGCTCTACCTGAAGTTCTCTGGGCATGGGATTTTGACATGTTCCCCAAACCAAAAGGAATGAGTGGGAAACAATCAAGACAACAGATAGAAGCACTTGCATTTGAATGAGTTTCAAGCATGCTTGGGTACTCGTGTGATCTGAGTGACTCAGTTTTGGAATACAACTGTCGCGTGGTGGATCGCGACCTCAAGGCACCCCGGAGTTTTTGAAAAAAAATTTTCTGCAATTTTCACGAAACCACTTTTCATCAAATTGAATTGGGCTAAAAATCCATCCCTGAAAATAAATATTCTCTGAGTAGAGTGGAAATGCTGATCTTTACCCTACCTGGGGTGTCCACTGAGCATTTCCGCGAACTCTACTTGAAGTTCTCTGGGCATGGGATTTTGACATGTTACCCAAACCAAAAGGAATGAGTGGGAAACAATCAAGACAACAGATAGAAGCACTTGCATTTGAATGAGTTTCAAGCATGCTTGGGTACTCGTGTGATCTGAGTGACTCAGTTTTGGAATACAACTGTTGCGTGGTGCATCGCGACCTCAAGGCACCCCGGAGTTTTTGAAAAAAAATTTTCTGCAATTTTCACGAAACCACTTTTCATCAACTTGAATTGGGCTAAAAATCCATCCCTGAAAATAAATATTCTCTGAGTAGTGTGGAAATGCTGATCCTTACCCTACCTGGGGTGTCCACTGAGCATTTCCGCGAACTCTACTTGAAGTTCTCTGGGCATGGGATTTTGACATGTTACCCAAACCAAAAGGAATGAGTGGGAAACAATCAAGACAACAGTTAGAAGCACTTGCATTTGAATGAGTTTCAAGCATGCTTGGGTACTCGTGTGATCTGAGTGACTCAGTTTTGGAATACAACTGTCGCGTGGTGCACCGCGACCTCCAGGCACCCCGGAGTTTCTGAAACAAAATTTTCTGCGATTTTCACGAAACCACTTTTCTTCAACTTGAATTGCGCTAAAAATCCATCACTGAAAATAAAAATTCTCTGAGTAGTGTGGAAATACTGATCCTTACCCTGCCTGGGTTGTCCACTGAGCATTTCCGCGAGCTCTACCTGAAGTTCTCTGGGCATGGGATTTTGACATGTTCCCCAAACCAAAAGGAATGAGTGGGAAACAATCAAGACTACAGATAGAAGCACTTGCATTTGAATGAGTTTCAAGCATGCTTGGGTAGTCGTGTGATCTGAGTGACTCAGTTTTGGAATACAACTGTCGCGTGGTGCACCGCGACCTCCAGGCACCCCGGAGTTTCTGAAAAAAAATTTTCTGCGATTTTCACGAAACCACTTTTCTTCAACTTGAATTGGGCTTAAAATCCATCACTGAAAATAAAAATTCTCTGAGTAGTGTGGAAATACTGATCCTTACCCTGCCTGGGTTGTCCACTGAGCATTTCCGCGAGCTCTACCTGAAGTTCTCTGGGCATGGGATTTTGACATGTTCCCCAAACCAAAAGGAATGAGTGGGAAACAATCAAGACAACAGATAGAAGCACTTGCATTTGAATGAGTTTCAAGCATGCTTGGGTACTCGTGTGATCTGAGTGACTCAGTTTTGGAATACAACTGTCGCGTGGTGGATCGCGACCTCAAGGCACCCCGGAGTTTTTGAAAAAAAATTTTCTGCAATTTTCACGAAACCACTTTTCATCAAATTGAATTGGGCTAAAAATCCATCCCTGAAAATAAATATTCTCTGAGTAGAGTGGAAATGCTGATCCTTACCCTACCTGGGGTGTCCACTGAGCATTTCCGCGAACTCTACTTGAAGTTCTCTGGGCATGGGATTTTGACATGTTACCCAAACCAAAAGGAATGAGTGGGAAACAATCAAGACAACAGATAGAAGCACTTGCATTTGAATGAGTTTCAAGCATGCTTGGGTACTCGTGTGATTTGAGTGACTCAGTTTTGGAATACAACTGTCGCGTGGTGCACCGCGACCTCCAGGCACCCCGGAGTTTCTGAAAAAAAATTTTCTGCGATTTTCACGAAACCACTTTTCTTCAACTTGAATTGGGCTTAAAATCCATCCCTGAAAATAAAAATTCTCTGAGTAGTGTGTAAATGCTCATCCTTACCCTACCTGGGGTGTCCACTGAGCATTTCCGCGACCTCTACTTGAAGTTCTCTGGGCATGGGATTTTGACATGTTACGCAAACCAAAAGGAATGAGTGGGAAACAATCAAGACAACAGATAGAAGCACTTGCATTTGAATGAGTTTCAAGCATGCTTGGGTACTCGTGTGATCTGAGTGACTCAGTTTTCGAATACAACTGTTGCGTGGTGCACCGCGACCTCCAGGCACCCCGGAGTTTCTGAAAAAAAATTTTCTGCGATTTTCACGAAACCACTTTTCTTCAACTTGAATTGGGCTAAAAATCCATCACTGAAAATAAAAATTCTCTGAGTAGTGTGGAAATACTGATCCTTACCCTGCCTGGGTTGTCCACTGAGCATTTCCTCGAGCTCTACCTGAAGTTCTCTGGGCATGGGATTTTGACATGTTCCCCAAACCAAAAGGAATGAGTGGGAAACAATCAAGACAAGAGATAGAAGCACTTGCATTTGAATGAGTTTCAAGCATGCTTGGGTACTCGTGTGATCTGAGTGACTCAGTTTTGGAATACAACTGTCGCGTGGTGCACCGCGACCTCCAGGCACCCCGGAGTTTCTGAAAAAAAATTTTCTGCGATTTTCACGAAACCACTTTTCTTCAACTTGAATTGGGCTAAAAATGCATACCTGAAAATAAAAATTCTCTGAGTAGTGTGTAAATGCTGATCCTTACCCTGCCTGGGTTATCCACTGAGCATTTCCGCGAACTCTACCTGAAGTTCTCTGGGCATGGGATTTTGACATGTTCACCAAACCAAAAGGAATGAGTGGGAAACAATCAAGAAAAGAGATAGAGGCACTTGCATTTGAATGAGTTTCAAGCATGCCTGGGTATTCGTGTGATCTGAGTGACTCAGTTTTGGAATACAACTGTCGCGTGGTGCATCGCGACCTCAAGGCACCCCGGAGTTTCTGAAAAAAAATTTTCTGCAATTTTCACGAAACCACTTTTCATCAACTTGAATTGGGCTAAAAATCCATCCCTGAAAATAAATATTCTCTGAGTAGTGTGGAAATGCTGATCCTTACCCTACCTGGGGTGTCCACTGAGCATTTCCGCGAACTCTACTTGAAGTTCTCTGGGCATGGGATTTTGACATGTTACCCAAACCAAAAGGAATGAGTGGGAAACAATCAAGACAACAGATAGAAGCACTTGCATTTGAATGAGTTTCAAGCATGCTTGGGTACTCGTGTGATCTGAGTGACTCAGTTTTGGAATACAACTGTTGCGTGGTGCATCGCGACCTCAAGGCACCCCGGAGTTTTTGAAAAAAAATTTTCTGCAATTTTCACGAAACCACTTTTCATCAACTTGAATTGGGCTAAAAATCCATCCCTGAAAATAAATATTCTCTGAGTAGTGTGGAAATGCTGATCCTTACCCTACCTGGGGTGTCCACTGAGCATTTCCGCGAACTCTACTTGAAGTTCTCTGGGCATGGGATTTTGACATGTTACCCAAAACAAAAGGAATGAGTGGGAAACAATCAAGACAACAGATAGAAGCACTTGCATTTGAATGAGTTTCAAGCATGCTTGGGTACTCGTGTGATCTGAGTGACTCAGTTTTCGAATACAACTGTAGCGTGGTGCACCGCGACCTCCAGGCACCCCGGAGTTTCTGAAAAAAAATTTTCTGCGATTTTCACGAAACCACTTTTCTTCAACTTGAATTGGGCTAAAAATCCATCACTGAAAATAAAAATTCTGTGAGTAGTGTGCAAATACTGATCCTTACCTTGCCTGGGTTGTCCACTGAGCATTTCCGCGAGCTCTACCTGAAGTTCTCTGGGCATGGGATTTTGACATGTTCCCCAAACCAAAAGGAATGAGTGGGAAACAATCAAGACAACAGATAGAAGCACTTGCATTTGAATGAGTTTCAAGCATGCTTGGGTACTCGTGTGATCTGAGTGACTCAGTTTTGGAATACAACTGTCGCGTGGTGCACTGCGACCTCCAGGCACCCCGGAGTTTCTGAAAAAAAATTTTCTGCGATTTTCACGAAACCACTTTTCTTCAACTTGAATTGGGCTAAAAATACATACCTGAAAATAAAAATTCTCTGAGTAGTGTGTAAATGCTGATCCTTACCCTGCCTGGGTTGTCCACTGAGCATTTCCGCGACCTATATCTGAAGTTCTCTGGGCATGGGATTTTGACATGTTCCCCAAACCAAAAGGAATGAGTGGGAAACAATCAAGACAACAGATAGAAGCACTTGCATTTGAATGAGTTTCAAGAATGCTTGGGTACTCGTGTGATCTGAGTGACTCAGTTTTGGAATACAACTGTTGCGTGGTGCACCGCGACCTCCAGGCACCCCGGAGTTTCTGAAAAAAAATTTTCTGCGATTTTCACGAAACCACTTTTCTTCAACTTGAATTGGGCTAAAAATCCATACCTGAAAATAAAAATTCTCTGAGTAGTGTGTAAATGCTGATCCTTACCCTGCCTGGGTTGTCCACTGAGCATTTCCGCGACCTCTACCTGAAGTTCTCTGGGCATGGGATTTTGACATGTTCCCCAAACCAAAAGGAATGAGTGGGAAACAATCAAGACAACAGATAGAAGCACTTGCATTTGAATGAGTTTCAAGCATGCTTGGGTACTCGTGTGATCTGAGTGACTCAGTTTTGGAAAACAACTGTCGCGTGGTGCACCGCGACCTCCAGGCACCCCGGAGTTTCTGAAAAAAAATTTTCTGCGATTTTCACGAAACCAGTTTTCTTCAACTTGAATTGGGCTAAAAATCCATCCCTGAAAATAAAAATTCTCTGAGTAGTGTGTAAATGCTGATGCTTACCCTACCTGGGGTGTCCACTGAGCATTTCCGCGAACTCTACTTGAAGTTCTCTGGGCATGGGATTTTGACATGTTACCCAAACCAAAAGGAATGAGTGGGAAACAATCAAGATAACAGATAGAAGCACTTGCATTTGAATGAGTTTCAAGCATGCTTGGGTAGTCGTGTGATCTGAGTGACTCAGTTTTGGAATACAACTGTCGCGTGGTGCATCGCGACCTCAAGGCACCCCGGAGTTTTTGAAAAAAAATTTTCTGCAATTTTCACGAAACCACTTTTCATCAACTTGAATTGGGCTAAAAATCCATCCCTGAAAATAAATATTCTCTGAGTAGTGTGGAAATGCTGATCCTTACCCTACCTGGGGTGTCCACTGAGCATTTCCGTGAACTCTACTTGAAGTTCTCTGGGCATGGGATTTTGACATGTTACCCAAACCAAAAGGAATGAGTGGGAAACAATCAAGACAACAGATAGAAGCACTTGCATTTGAATGAGTTTCAAGCATGCTTGGGTACTCGTGTGATCTGAGTGACTCAGTTTTCGAATACAACTGTTGCGTGGTGCACCGCGACCTCCAAGCACCCCGGAGTTTCTGAAAAAAAATTTTCTGCGATTTTCACGAAACCACTTTTCTTCAACTTGAATTGGGCTAAAAATCCATCACTGAAAATAAAAATTCTCTGAGTAGTGTGGAAATACTGATCCTTACCCTGCCTGGGTTGTCCACTGAGCATTTCCGCAAGCTCTACCTGAAGTTCTCTGGGCATGGGATTTTGACATGTTCCCCAAACCAAAAGGAATGAGTGGAAAACAATCAAGACAACAGATAGAAGCACTTGCATTTGAATGAGTTTCAAGCATGCTTGGGTACTCGTGTGATCTGAGTGACTCAGTTTTGGAATACAACTGTCGCGTGGTGCACTGCGACCTCCAGGCACCCCGGAGTTTCTGAAAAAAAATTTTCTGCGATTTTCACGAAACCACTTTTCTTCAACTTGAATTGGGCTAAAAATCCATACCTGAAAATAAAAATTCTCTGAGTAGTGTGTAAATGCTGATCCTTACCCTGCCTGGGTTGTCCACTGAGCATTTCCGCGACCTCTATCTGAAGTTCTCTGGGCATGGGATTTTGACATGTTCCCCAAACCAAAAGGAATGAGTGGGAAACAATCAAGACAACAGATAGAAGCACTTGCATTTGAATGAGTTTCAAGAATGCTTGGGTACTCGTGTGATCTGAGTGACTCAGTTTTGGAATACAACTGTTGCGTGGTGCACCGCGACCTCCAGGCACCCCGGAGTTTCTGAAAAAAAATTTTCTGCGATTTTCACGAAACCACTTTTCTTCAACTTGAATTGGGCTAAAAATCCATACCTGAAAATAAAAATTCTCTGAGTAGTGTGTAAATGCTGATCCTTACCCTGCCTGGGTTGTCCACTGAGCATTTCCGCGACCTCTACCTGAACTTCTCTGGGCATGGGATTTTGACATGTTCCCCAAACCAAAAGGAATGAGTGGGAAACAATCAAGAAAAGAGATAGAGGCACTTGCATTTGAATGAGTTTCAAGCATGCCTGGGTACTCGTGTGATCTGAGTGACTCAGTTTTGGAATACAACTGTCGCGTGGTGCATCGCGACCTCAAGGCACCCCGGAGTTTCTGAAAAAAAATTTTCTGCAATTTTCACGAATCCACTTTTCATCAACTTGAATTGGGCTAAAAATCCATCCCTGAAAATAAATATTCTCTGAGTAATGTGGAAATGCTGATCCTTACCCTACCTGGGGTGTCCACTGAGCATTTCCGCGAACTCTACTTGAAGTTCTCTGGGCATGGGATTTTGACATGTTACCCAAACCAAAAGGAATGAGTGGGAAACAATCAAGACAACAGATAGAAGCACTTGCATTTGAATGAGTTTCAAGCATGCTTGGGTACTCGTGTGATTTGAGTGACTCAGTTTTGGAATACAACTGTCGCGTGGTGCACCGCGACCTCCAGGCACCCCGGAGTTTCTGAAAAAAAATTTTCTGCGATTTTCACGAAACCACTTTTCTTCAACTTGAATTGGGCTAAAAATCCATCCCTGAAAATAAAAATTCTCTGAGTAGTGTGGAAATACTGATCCTTACCCTACCTGGGGTGTCCACTGAGCATTTCCGCGACCTCTACTTGAAGTTCTCTGGGCATGGGATTTTGACATGTTACGCAAACCAAAAGGAATGAGTGGGAAACAATCAAGACAACAGATAGAAGCACTTGCATTTGAATGAGTTTCAAGCATGCTTGGGTACTCGTGTGATCTGAGTGACTCAGTTTTCGAATACAACTGTTGCGTGGTGCACCGCGACCTCCAAGCACCCCGGAGTTTCTGAAAAAAAATTTTCTGCGATTTTCACGAAACCACTTTTCTTCAACTTGAATTGGGCTAAAAATCCATCACTGAAAATAAAAATTCTCTGAGTAGTGTGGAAATACTGATCCTTACCCTGCCTGGGTTGTCCACTGAGCATTTCCGCAAGCTCTACCTGAAGTTCTCTGGGCATGGGATTTTGACATGTTCCCCAAACCAAAAGGAATGAGTGGGAAACAATCAAGACAACAGATAGAAGCACTTGCATTTGAATGAGTTTCAAGCATGCTTGGGTACTCGTGTGATCTGAGTGACTCAGTTTTGGAATACAACTGTCGCGTGGTGCACTGCGACCTCCAGGCACCCCGGAGTTTCTGAAAAAAAATTTTCTGCGATTTTCACGAAACCACTTTTCTTCAACTTGAATTGGGCTAAAAATCCATACCTGAAAATAAAAATTCTCTGAGTAGTGTGTAAATGCTGATCCTTACCCTGCCTGGGTTGTCCACTGAGCATTTCCGCGACCTCTATCTGAAATTCTCTGGGCATGGGATTTTGACATGTTCCCCAAACCAAAAGGAATGAGTGGGAAACAATCAAGACAACAGATAGAAGCACTTGCATTTGAATGAGTTTCAAGAATGCTTGGGTACTCGTGTGATCTGAGTGACTCAGTTTTGGAATACAACTGTTGCGTGGTGCACCGCGACCTCCAGGCACCCCGGAGTTTCTGAAAAAAAATTTTCTGCGATTTTCACGAAACCACTTTTCTTCAACTTGAATTGGGCTAAAAATCCATACCTGAAAATAAAAATTCTCTGAGTAGTGTGTAAATGCTGATCCTTACCCTGCCTGGGTTGTCCACTGAGCATTTCCGCGACCTCTACCTGAAGTTCTCTGGGCATGGGATTTTGACATGTTCCCCAAACCAAAAGGAATGAGTGGGAAACAATCAAGACAACAGATAGAAGCACTTGCATTTGAATGAGTTTCAAGCATGCTTGGGTACTCGTGTGATCTGAGTGACTCAGTTTTGGAAAACAACTGTCGCGTGGTGTACCGCGACCTCCAGGCACCCCGGAGTTTCTGAAAAAAAATTTTCTGCGATTTTCACGAAACCACTTTTCTTCAACTTGAATTGGGCTAAAAATCCATCCCTGAAAATAAAAATTCTCTGAGTAGTGTGTAAATGCTGATCCTTACCCTACCTGGGGTGTCCACTGAGCATTTCCGCGAACTCTACTTGAAGTTCTCTGGGCATGGGATTTTGACATGTTACCCAAACCAAAAGGAATGAGTGGGAAACAATCAAGACAACAGATAGAAGCACTTGCATTTGAATGAGTTTCAAGCATGCTTGGGTAGTCGTGTGATCTGAGTAATTCAGTTTTGGAATACAACTGTCGCGTGGTGCACCGCGACCTCCAGGCACCCCGGAGTTTCTGAAAAAAAATTTTCTGCGATTTTCACGAAACCACTTTTCTTCAACTTGAATTGGGCTAAAAATCCATCACTGAAAATAAAAATTCTCTGAGTAGTGTGGAAATACTGATCCTTACCCTGCCTGGGTTGTCTACTGAGCATTTCCGCGAGCTCTACCTGAAGTTCTCTGGGCATGGGATTTTGACATGTTCCCCAAACCAAAAGGAATGAGTGGGAAACAATCAAGACAACAGATAGAAGCACTTGCATTTGAATGAGTTTCAAGCATGCTTGGGTACTCGTGTGATCTGAGTGACTCAGTTTTGGAATACAACTGTCGCGTGGTGCACCGCGACCTCCAGGCACCCCGGAGTTTCTGAAAAAAAATTTTCTGCGATTTTCACGAAACCACTTTTCTTCAACTTGAATTGGGCTAAAAATCCATCCCTGAAAATAAAAATTCTCTGAGTAGTGTGTAAATGCTCATCCTTACCCTGCCTGGGTTGTCCACTGAGCATTTCCGCGAACTCTACCTGAAGTTCTCTGGGCATGGGATTTTGACATGTTCCCCAAACCAAAAGGAATGAGTGGGAAACAATCAAGAAAAGAGATAGAGGCACTTGCATTTGAATGAGTTTCAAGCATGCCTGGGTACTCGTGTGATCTGAGTGACTCAGTTTTGGAATACAACTGTCGCGTGGTGCATCGCGACCTCAAGGCACCCCGGAGTTTCTGAAAAAAAATTTTCTGCAATTTTCACGAAACCACTTTTCATCAACTTGAATTGGGCTAAAAATCCATTCCTGAAAATAAATATTCTCTGAGTAGTGTGGAAATGCTGATCCTTACCCTACCTGGGTTGTCCACTGAGCATTTCCGCGAACTCTACCTGAAGTTCTCTGGGCATGGGATTTTGACATGTTCCCCAAACCAAAAGGAATGAGTGGGAAACAATCAAGAAAAGAGATAGAGGCACTTGCATTTGAATGAGTTTCAAGCATGCCTGGGTACTCGTGTGATCTGAGTGACTCAGTTTTGGAATACAACTGTCGCGTGGTGCACCGCAACCTCCAGGCACCCCGGAGTTTCTGAAAAAAAATTTTCTGCGATTTTCACGAAACCACTTTTCTTCAACTTGAATTGGGCTAAAAATGCATACCTGAAAATAAAAATTCTCTGAGTAGTGTGGAAATGCTGATCCTTACCCTGCCTGGGTTGTCCACTGAGCATTTCCGCGAACTCTACCTGAAGTTCTCTGGGCATGGGATTTTGACATGTTCCCCAAACCAAAAGGAATGAGTGGGAAACAATCAAGAAAAGAGATAGAGGCACTTGCATTTGAATGAGTTTCAAGCATGCCTGGGTACTCGTGTGATCTGAGTGACTCAGTTTTGGAATACAACTGTCGCGTGGTGCATCGCGACCTCAAGGCACCCCGGAGTTTCTGAAAAAAAATTTTCTGCAATTTTCACGAATCCACTTTTCATCAACTTGAATTGGGCTAAAAATCCATCCCTGAAAATAAATATTCTCTGAGTAGTGTGGAAATGCTGATCCTTACCCTACCTGGGGTGTCCACTGAGCATTTCCGCGAACTCTACTTGAAGTTCTCTGGGTATGGGATTTTGACATGTTACCCAAACCAAAAGGAATGAGTGGGAAACAATCAAGACAACAGATAGAAGCACTTGCATTTGAATGAGTTTCAAGCATGCTTGGGTACTCGTGTGATCTGAGTGACTCAGTTTTGGAATACAACTGTCGCGTGGTGCACCGCAACCTCCAGGCACCCCGGAGTTTCTGAAAAAAAATTTTCTGCGATTTTCACGAAACCACTTTTCTTCAACTTGAATTGGGCTAAAAATCCATCCCTGAAAATAAAAATTCTCTGAGTAGTGTGGAAATACTGATCCTTACCCTGCCTGGGTTGTCCACTGAGCATTTCCGCGAGCTCTACCTGAAGTTCTCTGGGCATGGGATTTTGACATGTTCCACAAACCAAAAGGAATGAGTGGGAAACAATCAAGACAACAGATAGAAGCACTTGCATTTGAATGAGTTTCAAGCATGCTTGGGTACTCGTGTGATCTGAGTGACTCAGTGTTGGAATACAACTGTCGCGTGGTGCACCGCGACCTCCAGGCACCCCGGAGTTTCTGAAAAAAAATTTTCTGCGATTTTCACGAAACCACTTTTCTTCAACTTGAATTGGGCTAAAAATCCATCCCTGAAAATAAAAATTCTCTGAGTAGTGTGGAAATACTGATCCTTACCCTACCTGGGGTGTCCACTGAGCATTTCCGCGACCTCTACTTGAAGTTCTCTGGGCATGGGATTTTGACATGTTCCCCAAACCAAAAGGAATGAGTGGGAAACAATCAAGACAACAGATAGAAGCACTTGCATTTGAATGAGTTTCAAGCATGCTTGGGTACTCGTGTGATCTGAGTGACTCAGTTTTGGAAAACAACTGTCGCGTGGTGCACCGCGACCTCCAGGCACCCCGGAGTTTCTGAAAAAAAATTTTCTGCGATTTTCACGAAACCAGTTTTCTTCAACTTGAATTGGGCTAAAAATCCATCCCTGAAAATAAAAATTCTCTGAGTAGTGTGTAAATGCTGATGCTTACCCTACCTGGGGTGTCCACTGAGCATTTCCGCGAACTCTACTTGAAGTTCTCTGGGCATGGGATTTTGACATGTTACCCAAACCAAAAGGAATGAGTGGGAAACAATCAAGATAACAGATAGAAGCACTTGCATTTGAATGAGTTTCAAGCATGCTTGGGTAGTCGTGTGATCTGAGTGACTCAGTTTTGGAATACAACTGTCGCGTGGTGCATCGCGACCTCAAGGCACCCCGGAGTTTTTGAAAAAAAATTTTCTGCAATTTTCACGAAACCACTTTTCATCAACTTGAATTGGGCTAAAAATCCATCCCTGAAAATAAATATTCTCTGAGTAGTGTGGAAATGCTGATCCTTACCCTACCTGGGGTGTCCACTGAGCATTTCCGCGAACTCTACTTGAAGTTCTCTGGGCATGGGATTTTGACATGTTACGCAAACCAAAAGGAATGAGTGGGAAACAATCAAGACAACAGATAGAAGCACTTGCATTTGAATGAGTTTCAAGCATGCTTGGGTACTCGTGTGATCTGAGTGACTCAGTTTTCGAATACAACTGTTGCGTGGTGCACCGCGACCTCCAAGCACCCCGGAGTTTCTGAAAAAAAATTTTCTGCGATTTTCACGAAACCACTTTTCTTCAACTTGAATTGGGCTAAAAATCCATCACTGAAAATAAAAATTCTCTGAGTAGTGTGGAAATACTGATCCTTACCCTGCCTGGGTTGTCCACTGAGCATTTCCGCAAGCTCTACCTGAAGTTCTCTGGGCATGGGATTTTGACATGTTCCCCAAACCAAAAGGAATGAGTGGAAAACAATCAAGACAACAGATAGAAGCACTTGCATTTGAATGAGTTTCAAGCATGCTTGGGTACTCGTGTGATCTGAGTGACTCAGTTTTGGAATACAACTGTCGCGTGGTGCACTGCGACCTCCAGGCACCCCGGAGTTTCTGAAAAAAAATTTTCTGCGATTTTCACGAAACCACTTTTCTTCAACTTGAATTGGGCTAAAAATCCATCCCTGAAAATAAAAATTCTCTGAGTAGTGTGTAAATGCTGATCCTTACCCTGCCTGGGTTGTCCACTGAGCATTTCCGCGACCTCTATCTGAAGTTCTCTGGGCATGGGATTTTGACATGTTCCCCAAACCAAAAGGAATGAGTGGGAAACAATCAAGACAACAGATAGAAGCACTTGCATTTGAATGAGTTTCAAGAATGCTTGGGTACTCGTGTGATCTGAGTGACTCAGTTTTGGAATACAACTGTTGCGTGGTGCACCGCGACCTCCAGGCACCCCGGAGTTTCTGAAAAAAAATTTTCTGCGATTTTCACGAAACCACTTTTCTTCAACTTGAATTGGGCTAAAAATCCATACCTGAAAATAAAAATTCTCTGAGTAGTGTGTAAATGCTGATCCTTACCCTGCCTGGGTTGTCCACTGAGCATTTCCGCGACCTCTACCTGAAGTTCTCTGGGCATGGGATTTTGACATGTTCCCCAAACCAAAAGGAATGAGTGGGAAACAATCAAGAAAAGAGATAGAGGCACTTGCATTTGAATGAGTTTCAAGCATGCCTGGGTACTCGTGTGATCTGAGTGACTCAGTTTTGGAATACAACTGTCGCGTGGTGCATCGCGACCTCAAGGCACCCCGGAGTTTCTGAAAAAAAATTTTCTGCAATTTTCACGAATCCACTTTTCATCAACTTGAATTGGGCTAAAAATCCATCCCTGAAAATAAATATTCTCTGAGTAATGTGGAAATGCTGATCCTTACCCTACCTGGGGTGTCCACTGAGCATTTCCGCGAACTCTACTTGAAGTTCTCTGGGCATGGGATTTTGACATGTTACCCAAACCAAAAGGAATGAGTGGGAAACAATCAAGACAACAGATAGAAGCACTTGCATTTGAATGAGTTTCAAGCATGCTTGGGTACTCGTGTGATTTGAGTGACTCAGTTTTGGAATACAACTGTCGCGTGGTGCACCGCGACCTCCAGGCACCCCGGAGTTTCTGAAAAAAAATTTTCTGCGATTTTCACGAAACCACTTTTCTTCAACTTGAATTGGGCTAAAAATCCATCCCTGAAAATAAAAATTCTCTGAGTAGTGTGGAAATACTGATCCTTACCCTACCTGGGGTGTCCACTGAGCATTTCCGCGACCTCTACTTGAAGTTCTCTGGGCATGGGATTTTGACATGTTACGCAAACCAAAAGGAATGAGTGGGAAACAATCAAGACAACAGATAGAAGCACTTGCATTTGAATGAGTTTCAAGCATGCTTGGGTACTCGTGTGATCTGAGTGACTCAGTTTTCGAATACAACTGTTGCGTGGTGCACCGCGACCTCCAAGCACCCCGGAGTTTCTGAAAAAAAATTTTCTGCGATTTTCTCGAAACCACTTTTCTTCAACTTGAATTGGGCTAAAAATCCATCACTGAAAATAAAAATTCTCTGAGTAGTGTGGAAATACTGATCCTTACCCTGCCTGGGTTGTCCACTGAGCATTTCCGCAAGCTCTACCTGAAGTTCTCTGGGCATGGGATTTTGACATGTTCCCCAAACCAAAAGGAATGAGTGGAAAACAATCAAGACAACAGATAGAAGCACTTGCATTTGAATGAGTTTCAAGCATGCTTGGGTACTCGTGTGATCTGAGTGACTCAGTTTTGGAATACAACTGTCGCGTGGTGCACTGCGACCTCCAGGCACCCCGGAGTTTCTGAAAAAAAATTTTCTGCGATTTTCACGAAACCACTTTTCTTCAACTTGAATTGGGCTAAAAATCCATACCTGAAAATAAAAATTCTCTGAGTAGTGTGTAAATGCTGATCCTTACCCTGCCTGGGTTGTCCACTGAGCATTTCCGCGACCTCTATCTGAAGTTCTCTGGGCATGGGATTTTGACATGTTCCCCAAACCAAAAGGAATGAGTGGGAAACAATCAAGACAACAGATAGAAGCACTTGCATTTGAATGAGTTTCAAGAATGCTTGGGTACTCGTGTGATCTGAGTGACTCAGTTTTGGAATACAACTGTTGCGTGGTGCACCGCGACTTCCAGGCACCCCGGAGTTTCTGAAAAAAAATTTTCTGCGATTTTCACGAAACCACTTTTCTTCAACTTGAATTGGGCTAAAAATCCATACCTGAAAATAAAAATTCTCTGAGTAGTGTGTAAATGCTGATCCTTACCCTGCCTGGGTTGTCCACTGAGCATTTCCGCGACCTCTACCTGAAGTTCTCTGGGCATGGGATTTTGACATGTTCCCCAAACCAAAAGGAATGAGTGGGAAACAATCAAGACAACAGATAGAAGCACTTGCATTTGAATGAGTTTCAAGCATGCTTGGGTACTCGTGTGATCTGAGTGACTCAGTTTTGGAAAACAACTGTCGCGTGGTGTACCGCGACCTCCAGGCACCCCGGAGTTTCTGAAAAAAAATTTTCTGCGATTTTCACGAAACCACTTTTCTTCAACTTGAATTGGGCTAAAAATCCATCCCTGAAAATAAAAATTCTCTGAGTAGTGTGTAAATGCTGATCCTTACCCTACCTGGGGTGTCCACTGAGCATTTCCGCGAACTCTACTTGAAGTTCTCTGGGCATGGGATTTTGACATGTTACCCAAACCAAAAGGAATGAGTGGGAAACAATCAAGACAACAGATAGAAGCACTTGCATTTGAATGAGTTTCAAGCATGCTTGGGTAGTCGTGTGATCTGAGTAATTCAGTTTTGGAATACAACTGTCGCGTGGTGCACCGCGACCTCCAGGCACCCCGGAGTTTCTGAAAAAAAATTTTCTGCGATTTTCACGAAACCACTTTTCTTCAACTTGAATTGGGCTAAAAATCCATCACTGAAAATAAAAATTCTCTGAGTAGTGTGGAAATACTGATCCTTACCCTGCCTGGGTTGTCTACTGAGCATTTCCGCGAGCTCTACCTGAAGTTCTCTGGGCATGGGATTTTGACATGTTCCCCAAACCAAAAGGAATGAGTGGGAAACAATCAAGACAACAGATAGAAGCACTTGCATTTGAATGAGTTTCAAGCATGCTTGGGTACTCGTGTGATCTGAGTGACTCAGTTTTGGAATACAACTGTCGCGTGGTGCACCGCGACCTCCAGGCACCCCGGAGTTTCTGAAAAAAAATTTTCTGCGATTTTCACGAAACCACTTTTCTTCAACTTGAATTGGGCTAAAAATCCATCCCTGAAAATAAAAATTCTCTGAGTAGTGTGTAAATGCTCATCCTTACCCTGCCTGGGTTGTCCACTGAGCATTTCCGCGAACTCTACCTGAAGTTCTCTGGGCATGGGATTTTGACATGTTCCCCAAACCAAAAGGAATGAGTGGGAAACAATCAAGAAAAGAGATAGAGGCACTTGCATTTGAATGAGTTTCAAGCATGCCTGGGTACTCGTGTGATCTGAGTGACTCAGTTTTGGAATACAACTGTCGCGTGGTGCATCGCGACCTCAAGGCACCCCGGAGTTTCTGAAAAAAAATTTTCTGCAATTTTCACGAAACCACTTTTCATCAACTTGAATTGGGCTAAAAATCCATTCCTGAAAATAAATATTCTCTGAGTAGTGTGGAAATGCTGATCCTTACCCTACCTGGGTTGTCCACTGAGCATTTCCGCGAACTCTACCTGAAGTTCTCTGGGCATGGGATTTTGACATGTTCCCCAAACCAAAAGGAATGAGTGGGAAACAATCAAGAAAAGAGATAGAGGCACTTGCATTTGAATGAGTTTCAAGCATGCCTGGGTACTCGTGTGATCTGAGTGACTCAGTTTTGGAATACAACTGTCGCGTGGTGCACCGCAACCTCCAGGCACCCCGGAGTTTCTGAAAAAAAATTTTCTGCGATTTTCACGAAACCACTTTTCTTCAACTTGAATTGGGCTAAAAATGCATACCTGAAAATAAAAATTCTCTGAGTAGTGTGGAAATGCTGATCCTTACCCTGCCTGGGTTGTCCACTGAGCATTTCCGCGAACTCTACCTGAAGTTCTCTGGGCATGGGATTTTGACATGTTCCCCAAACCAAAAGGAATGAGTGGGAAACAATCAAGAAAAGAGATAGAGGCACTTGCATTTGAATGAGTTTCAAGCATGCCTGGGTACTCGTGTGATCTGAGTGACTCAGTTTTGGAATACAACTGTCGCGTGGTGCATCGCGACCTCAAGGCACCCCGGAGTTTCTGAAAAAAAATTTTCTGCAATTTTCACGAATCCACTTTTCATCAACTTGAATTGGGCTAAAAATCCATCCCTGAAAATAAATATTCTCTGAGTAGTGTGGAAATGCTGATCCTTACCCTACCTGGGGTGTCCACTGAGCATTTCCGCGAACTCTACTTGAAGTTCTCTGGGTATGGGATTTTGACATGTTACCCAAACCAAAAGGAATGAGTGGGAAACAATCAAGACAACAGATAGAAGCACTTGCATTTGAATGAGTTTCAAGCATGCTTGGGTACTCGTGTGATCTGAGTGACTCAGTTTTGGAATACAACTGTCGCGTGGTGCACCGCAACCTCCAGGCACCCCGGAGTTTCTGAAAAAAAATTTTCTGCGATTTTCACGAAACCACTTTTCTTCAACTTGAATTGGGCTAAAAATCCATCCCTGAAAATAAAAATTCTCTGAGTAGTGTGGAAATACTGATCCTTACCCTGCCTGGGTTGTCCACTGAGCATTTCCGCGAGCTCTACCTGAAGTTCTCTGGGCATGGGATTTTGACATGTTCCACAAACCAAAAGGAATGAGTGGGAAACAATCAAGACAACAGATAGAAGCACTTGCATTTGAATGAGTTTCAAGCATGCTTGGGTACTCGTGTGATCTGAGTGACTCAGTGTTGGAATACAACTGTCGCGTGGTGCACCGCGACCTCCAGGCACCCCGGAGTTTCTGAAAAAAAATTTTCTGCGATTTTCACGAAACCACTTTTCTTCAACTTGAATTGGGCTAAAAATCCATCCCTGAAAATAAAAATTCTCTGAGTAGTGTGGAAATACTGATCCTTACCCTACCTGGGGTGTCCACTGAGCATTTCCGCGACCTCTACTTGAAGTTCTCTGGGCATGGGATTTTGACATGTTACCCAAACCAAAAGGAATGAGTGGGAAACAATCAAGACAACAGATAGAAGCACTTGCATTTGAATGAGTTTCAAGCATGCTTGGGTACTCGTGTGATCTGAGTGACTCAGTTTTCGAATACAACTGTTGCGTGGTGCACCGCGACCTCCAAGCACCCCGGAGTTTCTGAAAAAAAATTTTCTGCGATTTTCACGAAACCACTTTTCTTCAACTTGAATTGGGCTAAAAATCCATCACTGAAAATAAAAATTCTCTGAGTAGTGTGGAAATACTGATCCTTACCCTGCCTGGGTTGTCCACTGAGCATTTCCACAAGCTCTACCTGAAGTTCTCTGGGCATGGGATTTTGACATGTTCCCCAAACCAAAAGGAATGAGTGGAAAACAATCAAGACAACAGATAGAAGCACTTGCATTTGAATGAGTTTCAAGCATGCTTGGGTACTCGTGTGATCTGAGTGACTCAGTTTTGGAATACAACTGTCGCGTGGTGCACTGCGACCTCCAGGCACCCCGGAGTTTCTGAAAAAAAATTTTCTGCGATTTTCACGAAACCACTTTTCTTCAACTTGAATTGGGCTAAAAATCCATACCTGAAAATAAAAATTCTCTGAGTAGTGTGTAAATGCTGATCCTTACCCTGCCTGGGTTGTCCACTGAGCATTTCCGCGACCTCTATCTGAAGTTCTCTGGGCATGGGATTTTGACATGTTCCCCAAACCAAAAGGAATGAGTGGGAAACAATCAAGACAACAGATAGAAGCACTTGCATTTGAATGAGTTTCAAGAATGCTTGGGTACTCGTGTGATCTGAGTGACTCAGTTTTGGAATACAACTGTTGCGTGGTGCACCGCGACCTCCAGGCACCCCGGAGTTTCTGAAAAAAAATTTTCTGCAATTTTCACGAAACCACTTTTCTTCAACTTGAATTGGGCTAAAAATCCATACCTGAAAATAAAAATTCTCTGAGTAGTGTGTAAATGCTGATCCTTACCCTGCCTGGGTTGTCCACTGAGCATTTCCGCGACCTCTACCTGAAGTTCTCTGGGCATGGGATTTTGACATGTTCCCCAAACCAAAAGGAATGAGTGGGAAACAATCAAGACAACAGATAGAAGCACTTGCATTTGAATGAGTTTCAAGCATGCTTGGGTACTCGTGTGATCTGAGTGACTCAGTTTTGGAAAACAACTGTCGCGTGGTGCACCGCGACCTCCAGGCACCCCGGAGTTTCTGAAAAAAAATTTTCTGCGATTTTCACGAAACCACTTTTCATCAACTTGAATTGGGCTAAAAATCCATCCCTGAAAATAAAAATTCTCTGAGTAGTGTGTAAATGCTGATCCTTACCCTACCTGGGGTGTCCACTGAGCATTTCCGCGAACTCTACTTGAAGTTCTCTGGGCATGGGATTTTGACATGTTACCCAAACCAAAAGGAATGAGTGGGAAACAATCAAGACAACAGATAGAAGCACTTGCATTTGAATGAGTTTCAAGCATGCTTGGGTAGTCGTGTGATCTGAGTGACTCAGTTTTGGAATACAACTGTCGCGTGGTGCACCGCGACCTCCAGGCACCCCGGAGTTTCTGAAAAAAAACTTTCTGCGATTTTCACGAAACCACTTTTCTTCAACTTGAATTGGGCTAAAAATCCATCACGGAAAATAAAAATTCTCTGAGTAGTGTGGAAATACTGATCCTTACCTTGCCTGGGTTGTCTACTGAGCATTTCCGCGAGCTCTACCTGAAGTTCTCTGGGCATGGGATTTTGACATGTTCCCCAAACCAAAAGGAATGAGTGGGAAACAATCAAGACAACAGATAGAAGCACTTGCATTTGAATGAGTTTCAAGCATGCTTGGGTACTCGTGTGATCTGAGTGACTCAGTTTTGGAATACAACTGTCGCGTGGTGCACCGCGACCTCCAGGCACCCCGGAGTTTCTGAAAAAAAATTTTCTGCGATTTTCACGAAACCACTTTTCTTCAACTTGAATTGGGCTAAAAATCCATCCCTGAAAATAAAAATTCTCTGAGTAGTGTGTAAATGCTCATCCTTACCCTGCCTGGGTTGTCCACTGAGCATTTCCGCGAACTCTACCTGAAGTTCTCTGGGCATGGGATTTTGACATGTTCCCCAAACCAAAAGGAATGAGTGGGAAACAATCAAGAAAAGAGATAGAGGCACTTGCATTTGAATGAGTTTCAAGCATGCCTGGGTACTCGTGTGATCTGAGTGACTCAGTTTTGGAATACAACTGTCGCGTGGTGCACCGCGAACTCCAGGCACCCCGGAGTTTCTGAAAAAAAATTTTCTGCGATTTTCACGAAACCACTTTTCTTCAACTTGAATTGGGCTAAAAATGCATACCTGAAAATAAAAATTCTCTGAGTAGTGTGGAAATGCTGATCCTTACCCTGCCTGGGTTGTCCACTGAGCATTTCCGCGAACTCTACCTGAAGTTCTCTGGGCATGGGATTTTGATATGTTCCCCAAACCAAAAGGAATGAGTGGGAAACAATCAAGACAACAGATAGAAGCACTTGCATTTGAATGAGTTTCAAGCATGCTTGGGTACTCGTGTGATCTGAGTGACTCAGTTTTGGAATACAACTGTCGCGTGGTGCACCGCAACCTCCAGGCACCCCGGAGTTTCTGAAAAAAAATTTTCTGCGATTTTCACGAAACCACTTTTCTTCAACTTGAATTGGGCTAAAAATCCATCCCTGAAAATAAAAATTCTCTGAGTAGTGTGGAAATGCTCATCCTTATCCTACCTGGGGTGTCCACTGAGCATTTCCGCGACCTCTACTTGAAGTTCTCTGGGCATGGGATTTTGACATGTTACGCAAACCAAAAGGAATGAGTGGGAAACAATCAAGACAACAGATAGAAGCACTTGCATTTGAATGAGTTTCAAGCATGCTTGGGTACTCGTGTGATCTGAGTGACTCAGTTTTGGAATACAACTGTCGCGTGGTGCACTGCGACCTCCAGGCACCCCGGAGTTTCTGAAAAAAAATTTTCTGCGATTTTCACGAAACCACTTTTCTTCAACTTGAATTGGGCTAAAAATCCATACCTGAAAATAAAAATTCTCTGAGTAGTGTGTAAATGCTGATCCTTACCCTGCCTGGGTTGTCCACTGAGCATTTCCGCGACCTCTATCTGAAGTTCTCTGGGCATGGGATTTTGACATGTTCCCCAAACCAAAAGGAATGAGTGGGAAACAATCAAGACAACAGATAGAAGCACTTGCATTTGAATGAGTTTCAAGAATGCTTGGGTACTCGTGTGATCTGAGTGACTCAGTTTTGGAATACAACTGTCGCGTGGTGCATCGTGACCTCAAGGCACCACGGAGTTTCTGAAAAAAAATTTTCTGCAATTTTCACGAAACCACTTTTCATCAACTTGAATTGGGCTAAAAATCCATCCCTGAAAATAAATATTCTCTCAGTAGTGTGGAAATGCTGATCCTTACCCTACCTGGGGTGTCCACTGAGCATTTCCGGGAACTCTACTTGAAGTTCTCTGGGCATGGGATTTTGACATATTACCCAAACCAAAAGGAATGAGTGGGAAACAATCAAGACAACAGATAGAAGCACTTGCATTTGAATGAGTTTCAAGCATGCTTGGGTACTCGTGTGATCTGAGTGACTCAGTTTTGGAAAACAACTGTCGCGTGGTGCACCGCGACCTCCAGGCACCCCGGAGTTTCTGAAAAAAAATTTTCTGCGATTTTCACGAAACCACTTTTCTTCAACTTGAATTGGGCTAAAAATCCATCCCTGAAAATAAAAATTCTCTGAGTAGTGTGGAAATGCTCATCCTTACCCTACCTGGGGTGTCCACTTAGCATTTCCGCGACCTCTACTTGAAGTTCTCGGGGCATGGGATTTTGACATGTTACGCAAACCAAAAGGAATGAGTGGGAAAAAATCAAGACAACAGATAGAAGCACTTGCATTTGAATGAGTTTCAAGCATGCTTGGGTAGTCGTGTGATCTGAGTGACTCAGTTTTCGTATACAAGTGTTGCGTGGTGCACCGCGACCTCCAGGCACCTCGGAGTTTCTGAAAAAAAATTTTCTGCGATTTTCACGAAACCACTTTTCTTCAATTTGAATTGGGCTAAAAATCCATCACTGAAAATAAAAAGTCTCTGAGTAGTGTGGAAATACTGATCCTTACCCTGCCTGGGTTGTCCACTGAGCATTTCCGCGAGCTCTACCTGAAGTTCTCTGGGCATGGGATTTTGACATGTTCCCCAAACCAAAAGGAATGAGTGGGAAACAATCAAGAAAAGAGATAGAGGCACTTGCATTTGAATGAGTTTGAAGCATGCCTGGGTACTCGTGTGATCTGAGTGACTCAGTTTTGGAATACAACTGTCGCGTGGTGCATCGCGACCTCAAGGCACCCCGGAGTTTCTGAAAAAAAATTTTCTGCAATTTTCACGAAACCACTTTTCATCAACTTGAATTGGGCTAAAAATCCATCCCTGAAAATAAATATTCTCTGAGTAGTGTGGAAATGCTGATCCTTACCCTACCTGGGGTGTCCACTGAGCATTTCCGCGAACTCTACTTGAAGTTCTCTGGGCATGGGATTTTGACATGTTACCTAAACCAAAAGGAATGAGTGGGAAACAATCAAGACAACAGATAGAAGCACTTGCATTTGAATGAGTTTCAAGCATGCTTGGGTACTCGTGTGATCTGAATGACTCAGTTTTGGAATACAACTGTCGCGTGGTGCATCGTGACCTCAAGGCACCCCGGAGTTTTTGAAAGAAAATTTTCTGCAATTTTCACGAAACCACTTTTCATCAACTTGAATTGGGCTAAAAATCCATCCCTGAAAATAAATATTCTCTGAGTAGTGTGGAAATGCTGATCCTTACCCTACCTGGGGTGTCCACTGAGCATTTCCGCGAACTCTACTTGAAGTTCTCTGGGAATGGGATTTTGACATGTTACCTAAACCAAAAGGAATGAGTGGGAAACAATCAAAACTACAGATAGAAGCACTTGCATTTGAATGAGTTTCAAGCATGCTTGGGTACTCGTGTGATCTGAGTGACTCAGTTTTGGAATACAACTGTCGCGTGGTGCACCGCGACCTCCAGGCACCCCGGAGTTTCTGAAAAAAAATTTTCTGCGATTTTCACGAAACCACTTTTCTTCAACTTGAATTGGGCTAAAAATCCATCACTGAAAATAAAAATTCTCTGAGTAGTGTGGAAATACTGATCCTTACCCTGCCTGGGTTGTCCACTGAGCATTTCCGCGAGCTCTACCTGAAGTTCTCTGGGCATGGGATTTTGACATGTTCCCCAAACCAAAAGGAATGAGTGGGAAACAATCAAGACAACAGATAGAAGCACTTGCATTTGAATGAGTTTCAAGCATGCTTGGGTACTCGTGTGATCTGAGTGACTCAGTTTTGGAATGCAACTGTCGCGTGGTGCATCGCGACCTCAAGGCACCCCGGAGTTTTTGAAAAAAAATTTTCTGCAATTTTCACGAAACCACTTTTCATCAACTTGAATTGGGCTAAAAATCCATCCCTGAAAATAAATATTCTCTGAGTAGTGTGGAAATGCTGATCCTTACCCTACCTGGGGTGTCCACTGAGCATTTCCGCGAACTCTACTTGAAGTTCTCTGGGCATGGGATTTTGACATGTTACCCAAACCAAAAGGAATGAGTGGGAAACAATCAAGACAACAGATAGAAGCACTTGCATTTGAATGAGTTTCAAGCATGCTTGGGTACTCGTGTGATCTGAGTGACTCAGTTTTGGAAAACAACTGTCGCGTGGTGCACCGCGACCTCCAGGCACCCCGGAGTTTCTGAAAAAAAATTTTCTGCGATTTTCACGAAACCACTTTTCTTCAACTTGAATTGGGCTAAAAATGCATACCTGAAAATAAAAATTCTCTGAGTAGTGTGGAAATGCTGATCCTTACCCTACCTGGGGTGTCCACTGAGCATTTCCGCGAACTCTACTTGAAGTTCTCTGGGCATGGGATTTTGACATGTTACCTAAACCAAAAGGAATGAGTGGGAAACAATCAAGACAACAGATAGAAGCACTTGCATTTGAATGAGTTTCAAGCATGCTTGGGTACTCGTGTGATCTGAATGACTCAGTTTTGGAATACAACTGTCGCGTGGTGCATCGCGACCTCAAGGCACCCCGGAGTTTTTGAAAGAAAATTTTCTGCAATTTTCACGAAACCACTTTTCTTCAACTTGAATTGGGCTAAAAATCCATCACTGAAAATAAAAATTCTCTGAGTAGTGTGGAAATGCTGATCCTTACCCTACCTTGGGTGTCCACTGAGCATTTCTGCGAACTCTACTTGAAGTTCTCTGGGCATGGGATTTTGACATGTTCCCCAAACCAAAAGGAATGAGTGGGAAACAATCAAGACAACAGATAGAAGCACTTGCATTTGAATGAGTTTCAAGCATGCTTCGGTACTCGTGTGATTTGAGTGACTCAGTTTTGGAATACAACTGTCGCGTGGTGCACCGCGACCTCCAGGCACCCCGGAGTTTCTGAAAAAAAATGTTCTGCGATTTTCACGAAACCACTTTTCTTCAACTTGAATTGGGCTAAAAATTCATACCTGAAAATAAAAATTCTCTGAGTAGTGTGGAAATGCTGATCCTTACCCTACCTGGGGTGTCCACTGAGCATTTCCGCGAACTCTATCTGAAGTTCTCTGGGCATGGGATTTTGACATGTTCCCCAAACCAAAAGGAATGAGTGGGAAACAATCAAGACAACAGATAGAAGCACTTGCATTTGAATGAGTTTCAAGCATGCTTGGGTACTCGTGTGATCTGAGTGACTCAGTTTTGGAAAACAACTGTCGCGTGGTGCATCGTGACCTCCAGGCACCCCGGAGTTTCTGAAAAAAAATTTTCTGCGATTTTCACGAAACCACTTTTCTTCAACTTGAATTGGGCTAAAAATCCATCCCTGACAATAAATATTCTCTGAGTAGTGAGGAAATGCTGATCCTTACCCTACCTGGGGTGTCCACTGAGCATTTCCGCGAACTCTACTTGAAGTTCTCTGGGCATGGGATTTTGACATATTACCCAAACCAAAAGGAATGAGTGGGAAACAATCAAGACAACAGATAGAAGCACTTGCATTTGAATGAGTTTCAAGCATGCTTGGGTACTCGTGTGATCTGAGTGACTCAGTTTTGGAAAACAACTGTCGCGTGGTGCACCGCGACCTCCAGGCACCCCGGAGTTTCTGAAAAAAAATTTTCTGCGATTTTTACGAAACCACTTTTCTTCAACTTGAATTGGGCTAAAAATCCATCCCTGAAAATAAAAATTCTCTGAGTAGTGTGGAAATGCTCATCCTTACCCTACCTGGGGTGTCCACTTAGCATTTCCGCGACCTCTACTTGAAGTTCTCTGGGCATGGGATTTTGACATGTTAAGCAAACCAAAAGGAATGAGTGGGAAAAAATCAAGACAACAGATAGAAGCACTTGCATTTGAATGAGTTTCAAGCATGCTTGGGTACTCGTGTGATCTGAGTGACTCAGTTTTCGAATATAAGTGTTGCGTGGTGCACCGCGACCTCCAGGCACCTCGGAGTTTCTGAAAAAAAATTTTCTGCGATTTTCACGAAACCACTTTTCTTCAACTTGAATTGGGCTAAAAATCCATCCCTGAAAATAAAAAGTCTCTGAGTAGTGTGGAAATACTGATCCTTACCCTGCCTGGGTTGTCCACTGAGCATTTCCGCGAGCTCTACCTGAAGTTCTCTGGCATGGGATTTTGACATGTTCCCCAAACCAAAAGGAATGAGTGGGAAAAAATCAAGACAACTGATAGAAGCACTTGCATTTGAATGAGTTTCAAGCATGCTTGGGTACTCGTGTGATCTGAGTGACTCAGTTTTGGAATACAACTGTCGCGTGGTGCACCGCGACCTCCAGGCACCCCGGAGTTTCTGAAAAAAAATTTTCTGCGATTTTCACGAAACCACTTTTCTTCAACTTGAATTGGGCTAAAAATCCATCCCTGAAAATAAATATTCTCTGAGTAGTGTGGAAATGCTGATCCTTACCCTACCTGGGGTGTCCACTGAGCATTTCCGCGAACTCTACTTGAAGTTCTCTGGGAATGGGATTTTGACATGTTACCTAAACCAAAAGGAATGAGTGGGAAACAATCAAGACTACAGATAGAAGCACTTGCATTTGAATGAGTTTCAAGCATGCTTGGGTACTCGTGTGATCTGAGTGACTCAGTTTTGGAATACAACTGTCGCGTGGTGCACCGCGACCTCCAGGCACCCCGGAGTTTTTGAAAGAAAATTTTCTGCAATTTTCACGAAACCACTTTTCATCAACTTGAATTGGGCTAAAAATCCATCCCTGAAAATAAATATTCTCTGAGTAGTGTGGAAATGCTGATCCTTACCCTACCTGGGGTGTCCACTGAGCATTTCCGCGAACTCTACTTGAAGTTCTCTGGGAATGGGATTTTGACATGTTACCTAAACCAAAAGGAATGAGTGGGAAACAATCAAGACTACAGATAGAAGCACTTGCATTTGAATGAGTTTCAAGCATGCTTGGGTACTCGTGTGATCTGAGTGACTCAGTTTTGGAATACAACTGTCGCGTGGTGCACCGCGACCTCCAGGCACCCCGGAGTTTCTGAAAAAAAATTTTCTGCGATTTTCACGAAACCACTTTTCTTCAACTTGAATTGGGCTAAAAATCCATCACTGAAAATAAAAATTCTCTGAGTAGTGTGGAAATACTGATCCTTACCCTACCTGGGGTGTCCACTGAGCATTTCCGCGAACTCTACTTGAAGTTCTCTGGGCATGGGATTTTGACATGTTACCCAAACCAAAAGGAATGAGTGGGAATCAATCAAGACAACAGATAGAAGCACTTGCATTTGAATGAGTTTCAAGCATGCTTCGGTACTCGTGTGATCTGAGTGACTCAGTTTTGGAAAACAACTGTCGCGTGGTGCACCGCGACCTCCAGGCACCCCGGAGTTTCTGAAAAAAAATTTTCTGCGATTTTCACGAAACCACTTTTCTTCAACTTGAATTGGGCTAAAAATCCATCCCTGAAAATAAAAATTCTCTGAGTAGTGTGGAAATGCTCATCCTTACCCTACCTGGGGTGTCCACTTAGCATTTCCGCGACCTCTACTTGAAGTTCTCTGGGCATGGGATTTTGACATGTTACGCAAACCAAAAGGAATGAGTGGGAAAAAATCAAGACAACAGATAGAAGCACTTGCATTTGAATGAGTTTCAAGCATGCTTGGGTACTCGTGTGATCTGAGTGACTCAGTTTTCGTATACAAGTGTTGCGTGGTGCACCGCGACCTCCAGGCACCTCGGAGTTTCTGAAAAAAAATTTTCTGCGATTTTCACGAAACCACTTTTCTTCAATTTGAATTGGGCTAAAAATCCATCACTGAAAATAAAAAGTCTCTGAGTAGTGTGGAAATACTGATCCTTACCCTGCCTGGGTTGTCCACTGAGCATTTCCGCGAGCTCTACCTGAAGTTCTCTGGGCATGGGATTTTGACATGTTCCCCAAACCAAAAGGAATGAGTGGGAAACAATCAAGAAAAGAGATAGAGGCACTTGCATTTGAATGAGTTTCAAGCATGCCTGGGTACTCGTGTGATCTGAGTGACTCAGTTTTGGAATACAACTGTCGCGTGGTGCATCGCGACCTCAAGGCACCCCGGAGTTTTTGAAAGAAAATTTTCTGCAATTTTCACGAAACCACTTTTCTTCAACTTGAATTGGGCTAAAAATCCATCACTGAAAATAAAAATTCTCTGAGTAGTGTGGAAATGCTGATCCTTACCCTACCTTGGGTGTCCACTGAGCATTTCTGCGAACTCTACTTGAAGTTCTCTGGGCATGGGATTTTGACATGTTACCCAAACCAAAAGGAATGAGTGGGAAACAATCAAGACAACAGATAGAAGCACTTGCATTTGAATGAGTTTCAAGAATGCTTGGGTACTCGTGTGATCTGAGTGACTCAGTTTTGGAATACAACTGTCGCGTGGTGCATCGTGACCTCAAGGCACCCCGGAGTTTCTGAAAAAAAAATTTCTGCAATTTTCACGAATCCACTTTTCATCAACTTGAATTGGGCTAAAAATCCATCCCTGAAAATAAATATTCTCCGAGTAGTGAGGAAATGCTGATCCTTACCCTACCTGGGGTGTCCACTGAGCATTTCCGCGAACTCTACTTGAAGTTCTCTGGGCATGGGATTTTGACATATTACCCAAACCAAAAGGAATGAGTGGGAAAAAATCAAGACAACAGATAGAAGCACTTGCATTTGAATGAGTTTCAAGCATGCTTGGGTACTCGTGTGATCTGAGTGACTCAGTTTTGGAAAACAACTGTCGCGTGGTGCACCGCGACCTCCAGGCACCCCGGAGTTTCTGAAAAAAAATTTTCTGCGATTTTCACGAAACCACTTTTCTTCAACTTGAATTGGGCTAAAAATCCATCCCTGAAAATAAAAATTCTCTGAGTAGTGTGGAAATGCTCATCCTTACCCTACCTGGGGTGTCCACTTAGCATTTCCGCGACCTCTACTTGAAGTTCTCTGGGCATGGGATTTTGACATGTTAAGCAAACCAAAAGGAATGAGTGGGAAAAAATCAAGACAACAGATAGAAGCACTTGCATTTGAATGAGTTTCAAGCATGCTTGGGTACTCGTGTGATCTGAGTGACTCAGTTTTCGAATATAAGTGTTGCGTGGTGCACCGCGACCTCCAGGCACCTCGGAGTTTCTGAAAAAAAATTTTCTGCGATTTTCACGAAACCACTTTTCTTCAACTTGAATTGGGCTAAAAATCCATCCCTGAAAATAAAAAGTCTCTGAGTAGTGTGGAAATACTGATCCTTACCCTGCCTGGGTTGTCCACTGAGCATTTCCGCGAGCTCTACCTGAAGTTCTCTGGCATGGGATTTTGACATGTTCCCCAAACCAAAAGGAATGAGTGGGAAACAATCAAGACAACTGATAGAAGCACTTGCATTTGAATGAGTTTCAAGCATGCTTGGGTACTCGTGTGATCTGAGTGACTCAGTTTTGGAATACAACTGTCGCGTGGTGCACCGCGACCTCCAGGCACCCCGGAGTTTCTGAAAAAAAATTTTCTGCGATTTTCACGAAACCACTTTTCTTCAACTTGAATTGGGCTAAAAATCCATCCCTGAAAATAAAAATTCTCTGAGTAGTGTGTAAATGCTGATCCTTACCCTACCTGGGGTGTCCACTGAGCATTTCCGCGAACTCTACTTGAAGTTCTCTGGGCATGGGATTTTGACATGTTACCCAAACCAAAAGGAATGAGTGGGAAACAATCAAGACAACAGATAGAAGCACTTGCATTTGAATGAGTTTCAAGCATGCTTGGGTAGTCGTGTGATCTGAGTGACTCAGTTTTGGAATACAACTGTCGCGTGGTGCACCGCGACCTCCAGGCAACCCGGAGTTTCTGAAAAAAAAATTTCTGCGATTTTCACGAAACCACTTTTCTTCAACTTGAATTGGGCTAAAAATCCATCACTGAAAATAAAAATTCTCTGAGTAGTGTGGAAATACTGATCCTTACCCTGCCTGGGTTGTCCACTGAACATTTCCGCGAGCTCTACCTGAAGTTCTCTGGGCATGGGATTTTGACATGTTCCCCAAACCAAAAGGAATGAGTGGGAAACAATCAAGACAACAGATAGAAGCTCTTGCATTTGAATGAGTTTCAAGCATGCTTGGGTACTCGTGTGATCTGAGTGACTCAGTTTTGGAATACAACTGTCGCGTGGTGCATCGCAACCTCAAGGCACCCCGGAGTTTTTGAAAGAAAATTTTCTGCAATTTTCACGAAACCACTTTTCATCAACTTGAATTGGGCTAAAAATCCATCCCTGAAAATAAATATTCTCTGAGTAGTGTGGAAATGCTGATCCTTACCCTACCTGGGGTGTCCACTGAGCATTTCCGCGAACTCTACTTGAAGTTCTCTGGGAATGGGATTTTGACATGTTACCTAAACCAAAAGGAATGAGTGGGAAACAATCAAGACTACAGATAGAAGCACTTGCATTTGAATGAGTTTCAAGCATACTTGGGTACTCGTGTGATCTGAGTGACTCAGTTTTGGAATACAACTGTCGCGTGGTGCACCGCGACCTCCAGGCACCCCGGAGTTTTTGAAAGAAAATTTTCTGCAATTTTCACGAAACCACTTTTCATCAACTTGAATTGGGCTAAAAATCCATCCCTGAAAATAAATATTCTCTGAGTAGTGTGGAAATGCTGATCCTTACCCTACCTGGGGTGTCCACTGAGCATTTCCGCGAACTCTACTTGAAGTTCTCTGGGAATGGGATTTTGACATGTTACCTAAACCAAAAGGAATGAGTGGGAAACAATCAAGACTACAGATAGAAGCACTTGCATTTGAATGAGTTTCAAGCATGCTTGGGTACTCGTGTGATCTGAGTGACTCAGTTTTGGAATACAACTGTCGCGTGGTGCACCGCGACCTCCAGGCACCCCGGAGTTTCTGAAAAAAAATTTTCTGCGATTTTCACGAAACCACTTTTCTTCAACTTGAATTGGGCTAAAAATCCATCACTGAAAATAAAAATTCTCTGAGTAGTGTGGAAATGCTGATCCTTACCCTACCTGGGGTGTCCACTGAGCATTTCCGCGAACTCTACTTGAAGTTCTCTGGGCATGGGATTTTGACATGTTCCCCAAACCAAAAGGAATGAGTGGGAAACAATCAAGACAACAGATAGAAGCACTTGCATTTGAATGAGTTTCAAGCATGCTTCGGTACTCGTGTGATCTGAGTGACTCAGTTTTGGAAAACAACTGTCGCGTGGTGCACCGCGACCTCCAGGCACCCCGGAGTTTCTGAAAAAAAATTTTCTGCGATTTTCACGAAACCACTTTTCTTCAACTTGAATTGGGCTAAAAATCCATCCCTGAAAATAAAAATTCTCTGAGTAGTGTGGAAATGCTCATCCTTACCCTACCTGGGGTGTCCACTTAGCATTTCCGCGACCTCTACTTGAAGTTCTCTGGGCATGGGATTTTGACATGTTACGCAAACCAAAAGGAATGAGTGGGAAAAAATCAAGACAACAGATAGAAGCACTTGCATTTGAATGAGTTTCAAGCATGCTTGGGTACTCGTGTGATCTGAGTGACTCAGTTTTCGTATACAAGTGTTGCGTGGTGCACCGCGACCTCCAGGCACCTCGGAGTTTCTGAAAAAAAATTTTCTGCGATTTTCACGAAACCACTTTTCTTCAATTTGAATTGGGCTAAAAATCCATTACTGAAAATAAAAAGTCTCTGAGTAGTGTGGAAATACTGATCCTTACCCTGCCTGGGTTGTCCACTGAGCATTTCCGCGAGCTCTACCTGAAGTTCTCTGGGCATGGGATTTTGACATGTTCCCCAAACCAAAAGGAATAAGTGGGAAACAATCAAGAAAAGAGATAGAGGCACTTGCATTTGAATGAGTTTCAAGCATGCCTGGGTACTCGTGTGATCTGAGTGACTCAGTTTTGGTATACAACTGTCGCGTGGTGCATCGCGACCTCAAGGCACCCCGGAGTTTCTGAAAAAAAATTTTCTGCAATTTTCACGAAACCACTTTTCATCAACTTGAATTGGGCTAAAAATCCATCCCTGAAAATAAATATTCTCTGAGTAGTGTGGAAATGCTGATCCTTACCCTACCTGGGGTGTCCACTGAGCATTTCCGCGAACTCTACTTGAAGTTCTCTGGGCATGGGATTTTGACATGTTACCTAAACCAAAAGGAATGAGTGGGAAACAATCAAGACAACAGAGAGAAGCACTTGCATTTGAATGAGTTTCAAGCATGCTTGGGTACTCGTGTGATCTGAATGACTCAGTTTTGGAATACAACTGTCGCGTGGTGCATCGCGACCTCAAGGCACCCCGGAGTTTTTGAAAGAAAATTTTCTGCAATTTTCACGAAACCACTTTTCTTCAACTTGAATTGGGCTAAAAATCCATCACTGAAAATAAAAATTCTCTGAGTAGTGTGGAAATGCTGATCCTTACCCTACCTTGGGTGTCCACTGAGCATTTCTGCGAACTCTACTTGAAGTTCTCTGGGCATGGGATTTTGACATGTTACCCAAACCAAAAGGAATGAGTGGGAAACAATCAAGACAACAGATAGAAGCACTTGCATTTGAATGAGTTTCAAGCATGCTTCGGTACTCGTGTGATCTGAGTGACTCAGTTTTGGAAAACAACTGTCGCGTGGTGCACCGCGACCTCCAGGCACCCCGGAGTTTCTGAAAAAAAATTTTCTGCGATTTTCACGAAACCACTTTTCTTCAACTTGAATTGGGCTAAAAATCCATCCCTGAAAATAAAAATTCTCTGAGTAGTGTGGAAATGCTCATCCTTACCCTACCTGGGGTGTCCACTTAGCATTTCCGCGACCTCTACTTGAAGTTCTCTGGGCATGGGATTTTGACATGTTACGCAAACCAAAAGGAATGAGTGGGAAAAAATCAAGACAACAGATAGAAGCACTTGCATTTGAATGAGTTTCAAGCATGCTTGGGTACTCGTGTGATCTGAGTGACTCAGTTTTCGTATACAAGTGTTGCGTGGTGCACCGCGACCTCCAGGCACCTCGGAGTTTCTGAAAAAAAATTTTCTGCGATTTTCACGAAACCACTTTTCTTCAATTTGAATTGGGCTAAAAATCCATCACTGAAAATAAAAAGTCTCTGAGTAGTGTGGAAATACTGATCCTTACCCTGCCTGGGTTGTCCACTGAGCATTTCCGCGAGCTCTACCTGAAGTTCTCTGGGCATGGGATTTTGACATGTTCCCCAAACCAAAAGGAATGAGTGGGAAACAATCAAGAAAAGAGATAGAGGCACTTGCATTTGAATGAGTTTCAAGCATGCCTGGGTACTCGTGTGATCTGAGTGACTCAGTTTTGGTATACAACTGTCGCGTGGTGCATCGCGACCTCAAGGCACCCCGGAGTTTCTGAAAAAAAATTTTCTGCAATTTTCACGAAACCACTTTTCATCAACTTGAATTGGGCTAAAAATCCATCCCTGAAAATAAATATTCTCTGAGTAGTGTGGAAATGCTGATCCTTACCCTACCTGGGGTGTCCACTGAGCATTTCCGCGAACTCTACTTGAAGTTCTCTGGGCATGGGATTTTGACATGTTACCTAAACCAAAAGGAATGAGTGGGAAACAATCAAGACAACAGATAGAAGCACTTGCATTTGAATGAGTTTCAAGCATGCTTGGGTACTCGTGTGATCTGAATGACTCAGTTTTGGAATACAACTGTCGCGTGGTGCATCGCGACCTCAAGGCACCCCGGAGTTTTTGAAAGAAAATTTTCTGCAATTTTCACGAAACCACTTTTCTTCAACTTGAATTGGGCTAAAAATCCATCACTGAAAATAAAAATTCTCTGAGTAGTGTGGAAATGCTGATCCTTACCCTACCTTGGGTGTCCACTGAGCATTTCCGCGAGCTCTACCTGAAGTTCTCTGGGCATGGGATTTTGACATGTTCCCCAAACCAAAAGGAATGAGTGGGAAACAATCAAGACAACAGATAGAAGCACTTGCATTTGAATGAGTTTCAAGTATGCTTGGGTACTCGTGTGATCTGAGTGACTCAGTTTTGGAATACAACTGTCGCGTGGTGCACTGCGACCTCCAGGCACCCCGGAGTTTCTGAATAAAAATTTTCTGCGATTTTCACGAAACCACTTTTCTTCAACTTGAATTGGGCTAAAAATTCATACCTGAAAATAAAAATTCTCTGAGTAGTGTGGAAATGCTGATCCTTCCCCTGCCTGGGTTGTCCACTGAGCATTTCCGCGACCTCTATCTGAAGTTCTCTGGGCATGGGATTTTGACATGTTCCCCAAACCAAAAGGAATGAGTGGGAAACAATCAAGACAACAGATAGAAGCACTTGCATTTGAATGAGTTTCAAGCATGCTTGGGTACTCGTGTGATCTGAGTGACTCAGTTTTGGAAAACAACTGTCGCGTGGTGCACCGCGACCTCCAGGCACCCCGGAGTTTCTGAAAAAAAATTTTCTGCAATTTTCACGAATCCACTTTTCATCAACTTGAATTGGGCTAAAAATCCATCCCTGAAAATAAAAATTCTCTGAGTAGTGTGGAAATGCTCATCCTTACCCTACCTGGGGTGTCCACTTAGCATTTCCGCGACCTCTACTTGAAGTTCTCTGGGCATGGGATTTTGACATGTTAAGCAAACCAAAAGGAATGAGTGGGAAAAAATCAAGACAACAGATAGAAGCACTTGCATTTGAATGAGTTTCAAGCATGCTTGGGTACTCGTGTGATCTGAGTGACTCAGTTTTCGAATATAAGTGTTGCGTGGTGCACCGCGACCTCCAGGCACCTCGGAGTTTCTGAAAAAAAATTTTCTGCGATTTTCACGAAACCACTTTTCTTCAACTTGAATTGGGCTAAAAATCCATCCCTGAAAATAAAAAGTCTCTGAGTAGTGTGGAAATACTGATCCTTACCCTGCCTGGGTTGTCCACTGAGCATTTCCGCGAGCTCTACCTGAAGTTCTCTGGGCATGGGATTTTGACATGTTCCCCAAACCAAAAGGAATGAGTGGGAAACAATCAAGACAACTGATAGAAGCACTTGCATTTGAATGAGTTTCAAGCATGCTTGGGTACTCGTGTGATCTGAGTGACTCAGTTTTGGAATACAACTGTCGCGTGGTGCACCGCGACCTCCAGGCACCCCGGAGTTTCTGAAAAAAAATTTTCTGCGATTTTCACGAAACCACTTTTCTTCAACTTGAATTGGGCTAAAAATCCATCCCTGAAAATAAAAATTCTCTGAGTAGTGTGTAAATGCTGATCCTTACCCTACCTGGGGTGTCCACTGAGCATTTCCGCGAACTCTACTTGAAGTTCTCTGGGCATGGGATTTTGACATGTTACCCAAACCAAAAGGAATGAGTGGGAAACAATCAAGACAACAGATAGAAGCACTTGCATTTGAATGAGTTTCAAGCATGCTTGGGTAGTCGTGTGATCTGAGTGACTCAGTTTTGGAATACAACTGTCGCGTGGTGCACCGCGACCTCCAGGCACCCCGGAGTTTCTGAAAAAAAAATTTCTGCGATTTTCACGAAACCACTTTTCTTCAACTTGAATTGGGCTAAAAATCCATCACTGAAAATAAAAATTCTCTGAGTAGTGTGGAAATACTGATCCTTACCCTGCCTGGGTTGTCCACTGAACATTTCCGCGAGCTCTACCTGAAGTTCTCTGGGCATGGGATTTTGACATGTTCCCCAAACCAAAAGGAATGAGTGGGAAACAATCAAGACAACAGATAGAAGCACTTGCATTTGAATGAGTTTCAAGCATGCTTGGGTACTCGTGTGATCTGAGTGACTCAGTTTTGGAATACAACTGTCGCGTGGTGCACCGCGACCTCCAGGCACCCCGGAGTTTCTGAAAAAAAATTTTCTGCGATTTTCACGAAACCACTTTTCTTCAACTTGAATTGGGCTAAAAATCCATCCCTGAAAATAAAAATTCTCTGAGTAGTGTGTAAATGCTCATCCTTACCCTGCCTGGGTTGTCCACTGAGCATTTCCGCGAACTCTACCTGAAGTTCTCTGGGCATGGGATTTTGACATGTTCCCCAAACCAAAAGGAATGAGTGAGAAACAATCAAGAAAAGAGATAGAGGCACTTGCATTTGAATAAGTTTCAAGCATGCCTGGGTACTCGTGTGATCTGAGTGACTCAGTTTTGGAATACAACTGTCGCGTGGTGCATCGCAACCTCAAGGCACCCCGGAGTTTCTGAAAAAAAATTTTCTGCAATTTTCACGAAACCACTTTTCATCAACTTGAATTGGGCTAAAAATCCATCCCTGAAAATAAATATTCTCTGAGTTGTGTGGAAATGCTGATCCTTACCCCACCTGGGGTGTCCACTGAGCATTTCCGCGAACTCTACTTGAAGTTCTCTGGGCATGGGATTTTGACATGTTACCTAAACCAAAAGGAATGAGTGGGAAACAATCAAGACAACAGATAGAAGCACTTGCATTTGAATGAGTTTCAAGCATGCTTGGGTACTCGTGTGATCTGAATGACTCAGTTTTGGAATACAACTGTCGCGTGGTGCATCGCGACCTCAAGGCACCCCGGAGTTTTTGAAAGAAAATTTTCTGCAATTTTCAAGAAACCACTTTTCATCAACTTGAATTGGGCTAAAAATCCATCCCTGAAAATAAATATTCTCTGAGTAGTGTGGAAATGCTGATCCTTACCCTACCTGGGGTGTCCACTGAGCATTTCCGCGAACTCTACTTGAAGTTCTCTGGGCATGGGATTTTGACATGTTACCTAAGCCAAAAGGAATGAGTGGGAAACAATCAAGACTACAGATAGAAGCACTTGCATTTGAATGAGTTTCAAGCATGCTTGGGTACTCGTGTGATCTGAGTGACTCAGTTTTGGAATACAACTGTCGCGTGGTGCACCGCGACCTCCAGGCACCCCGGAGTTTCTGAAAAACAATTTTCTGCGATTTTCACGAAACCACTTTTCTTCAACTTGAATTGGGCTAAAAATCCATCCCTGAAAATAAAAATTCTCTGAGTAGTGTGTAAATGCTCATCCTTACCCTACCTGGGGTGTCCACTGAGCATTTCCGCTACCTCTACTTGAAGTTCTCTGGGCATGGGATTTTGACATGTTACGCAAACCAAAAGGAATGAGTGGGAAACAATCAAGACAACAGATAGAAGCACTTGCATCTGAATGAGTTTCAAGCATGCTTGGGTACTCGTGTGATCTGAATGACTCAGTTTTAGAATACAACTGTCGCGTGGTGCACCGCGACCTCCAGGCACCCCGGAGTTTCTGAAAAAAAATTTTCTGCGATTTTCACGAAACCACTTTTCTTCAACTTGAATTGGGCTAAAAATCCATCACTGAAAATAAAAATTCTCTGAGTAGTGTGGAAATACTGATCCTTACCCTGCCTGGGTTGTCCACTGAGCATTTCCGCGAACTCTACCTGAAGTTCTCTGGGCATGGGATTTTGACATGTTCCCCAAACCAAAAGGAATGAGTGGGAAACAATCAAGACAACAGATAGAAGCACTTGCATTTGAATGAGTTTCAAGCATGCTTGTGTACTCGTGTGATCTGAGTGACTCAGTTTTGGAATACAACTGTCGCGTGGTGCATCGCGACCTCAAGGCACCCCGGAGTTTCTGAAAAAAAATTTTCTGCGATTTTCACGAAACCACTTTTCATCAACTTGCATTGGGCTAAAAATCCATCCCTGAAAATAAATATTCTCTGAGTAGTGTGGAAATGCTGATCCTTACCCTACCTGGGGTGTCCACTGAGCAATTCCGCGAACTCTACTTGAAGTTCTCTGGGCATGGGATTTTGACATGTTCCCCAAACCAAAAGGAATGAGTGGGAAACAATCAAGAAAAGAGATAGAGGCACTTGCATTTGAATGAGTTTCAAGCATGCCTGGGTACTCGTGTGATCTGAGTGACTCAGTTTTGGAATACAACTGTCGCGTGGTGCATCGCGACCTCAAGGCACCCCGGAGTTTCTGAAAATAAATTTTCTGCAATTTTCACGAAACCACTTTTCATCAACTTGAATTGGGCTAAAAATCCATCCCTGAAAATAAATATTCTCTGAGTAGTGTGGAAATGCTGATCCTTACCCTACCTGGGGTGTCCACTGAGCATTTCCGCGAACTCTACTTGAAGTTCTCTGGGCATGGGATTTTGACATGTTACCTAAACCAAAAGGAATGAGTGGGAAACAATCAAGACAACAGATAGAAGCACTTGCATTTGAATGAGTTTCAAGCATGCTTGGGTACTCGTGTGATCTGAATGACTCAGTTTTGGAATACAACTGTCGCGTGGTGCATCGCGACCTCAAGGCACCCCGGAGTTTTTGAAAGAAAATTTTCTGCAATTTTCACGAAACCACTTTTCATCAACTTGAATTGGGCTAAAAATCCATCCCTGAAAATAAATATTCTCTGAGTAGTGTGGAAATGCTGATACTTACCCTACCTGGGGTGTCCACTGAGCATTTCCGCGAACTCTACTTGAAGTTCTCTGGGCATGGGATTTTGACATGTTACCTAAGCCAAAAGGAATGAGTGGGAAACAATCAAGACTACAGATAGAAGCACTTGCATTTGAATGAGTTTCAAGCATGCTTGGGTACTCGTGTGATCTGAGTGACTCAGTTTTGGAATACAACTGTCGCGTGGTGCACCGCTACCTCCAGGCACCCCGGAGTTTCTGAAAAAAAATTTTCTGCGATTTTCACGAAACCACTTTTCTTCAACTTGAATTGGGCTAAAAATCCATCACTGAAAATAAAAATTCTCTGAGTAGTGTGGAAATACTGATCCTTACCCTGCCTGGGTTGTCCACTGAGCATTTCCGCGAGCTCTACCTGAAGTTCTCTGGGCATGGGATTTTGACATGTTCCCCAAACCAAAAGGAATGAGTGGGAAACAATCAAGACAACAGATAGAAGTACTTGCATTTGAATGAGTTTCAAGCATGCTTGGGTACTCGTGTGATCTGAGTGACTCAGTTTTGGAATACAACTGTCGCGTGGTGCATCGCGACCTCAAGGCACCCCGGAGTTTCTGAAAAAAAATTTTCTGCGATTTTCACGAAACCACTTTTCATCAACTTGAATTGGGCTAAAAATCCATCCCTGAAAATAAATATTCTCTGAGTAGTGTGGAAATGCTGATCCTTACCCTGCCTGGGTTGTCCACTGAGCATTTCCGCGAACTCTACCTGAAGTTCTCTGGGCATGGGATTTTGATATGTTCCCCAAACCAAAAGGAATGAGTGGGAAACAATCAAGACAACAGATACAAGCACTTGCATTTGAATGAGTTTCAAGCATGCTTGGGTACTCGTGTGATCTGAGTGACTCAGTTTTGGAATACAACTGTCGCGTGGTGCATCGCGACCTCAAGGCACTCCGGAGTTTTTGAAAAAAAATTTTCTGCAATTTTCACGAAACCACTTTTCATCAACTTGAATTGGGCTAAAAATCCATCACTGAAAATGAAAATTCTCTGAGTAGTGTGGAAATACTGATCCTTACCCTGCCTGGGTTGTCCACTGAGCATTTCCGCGAGCTCTACCTGAAGTTCTCTGGGCATGGGATTTTGACATGTTCCCCAAACCAAAAGGAATGAGTGGGAAACAATCAAGACAACAGATAGAAGCACTTGCATTTGAATGAGTTTCAAGCATGCTTGGGTACTCGTGTGATCTGAGTGACTCAGTTTTGGAATACAACTGTCGCGTGGTGCACCGCGACCTCCAGGCACCCCGGAGTTTCTGAAAAAAAATTTTCTGCGATTTTCACGAAACCACTTTTCTTCAACTTGAATTGGGCTAAAAATCCATCCCTGAAAATAAAAATTCTCTGAGTAGTGTGTAAATGCTCATCCTTACCCTACCTGGGGTGTCCACTGAGCATTTCCGCGACCTCTACTTGAAGTTCTCTGGGCATGGGATTTTGACATGTTACGCAAACCAAAAGGAATGAGTGGGAAACAATCAAGACAACAGATAGAAGCACTTGCATTTGAATGAGTTTCAAGCATGCTTGGGTACTCGTGTGATCTGAGTGACTCAATTTTGGAATACAACTGTCGCGTTGTGCATCGCGACCTCAAGGCACCCCGGAGTTTTTGAAAAAAAATTTTCTGCAATTTTCACGAAACCACTTTTCATCAACTTGAATTGGGCTAAAAATCCATCCCTGAAAATAAATATTCTCTGAGTAGTGTGGAAATGCTGATCCTTACCCTACCTGGGGTGTCCACTGAGCATTTCCGCGAACTCTACTTGAAGTTCTCTGGGCATGGGATTTTGACATGTTACCCAAACCAAAAGGAATGAGTGGGAAACAATCAAGACAACAGATAGAAGCACTTGCATTTGAATGAGTTTCAAGCATGCTTGGGTACTCGTGTGATCTGAGTGACTCAGTTTTGGAATACAACTGTCGCGTGGTGCACCGCGACCTCCAGGCACCCCGGAGTTTCTGAAAAAAAATTTTCTGCGATTTTCACGAAACCACTTTTCTTCAACTTGAATTGGGCTAAAAATCTATCACTGAAAATAAAAATTCTCTGAGTAGTGTGGAAATACTGATCCTTACCCTGCCTGGGTTGTCCACTGAGCATTTCCGCGAGCTCTACCTGAAGTTCTCTGGGCATGGGATTTTGACATGTTCCCCAAACCAAAAGGAATGAGTGGGAAACAATCAAGACAACAGATAGAAGCACTTGCATTTGAATGAGTTTCAAACATGCTTGGGTACTCGTGTGATCTGAGTGACTCAGTTTTGGAATACAACTGTCGCGTGGTGCACCGCGACCTCCAGGCACCCCGGAGTTTCTGAAAAAAAATTTTCTGCGATTTTCACGAAACCACTTTTCTTCAACTTGAATTGGGCTTAAAATCCATCCCTGAAAATAAAAATTCTCTGAGTAGTGTGTAAATGCTCATCCTTACCCTACCTGGGGTGTCCACTGAGCATTTCCGCGACCTCTACTTGAAGTTCTCTGGGCATGGGATTTTGACATGTTACGCAAACCAAAAGGAATGAGTGGGAAACAATCAAGACAACAGATAGAAGCACTTGCATTTGAATGAGTTTCAAGCATGCTTGGGTACTCGTGTGATCTGAGTGACTCAGTTTTGGAATACAACTGTCGCGTGGTGCATCGCGACCTCAAGGCACCCCGGAGTTTCTGAAAAAAAATTTTCTGCAATTTTCACGAAACCACTTTTCATCAACTTGAATTGGGCTAAAAATCCATCCCTGAAAATAAATATTCTCTGAGTAGTGTGGAAATGCTGATCCTTACCCTACCTGGGGTGTCCACTGAGCATTTCCGCGAACTCTACTTGAAGTTCTCTGGGCATGGGATTTTGACATGTTCCCCAAACCAAAAGGAATGAGTGGGAAACAATCAAGACAACAGATAGAAGCACTTGCATTTGAATGAGTTTCAAGCATGCTTGGGTACTCGTGTGATCTGAGTGACTCAATTTTGGAATACAACTGTCGCGTGGTGCATCGCGACCTCAAGGCACCCCGGAGTTTTTGAAAAAAAATTTTCTGCAATTTTCACGAAACCACTTTTCATCAACTTGAATTGGGCTAAAAATCCATCCCTGAAAATAAATATTCTCTGAGTAGTGTGGAAATGCTGATCCTTACCCTGCCTGGGTTGTCCACTGAGCATTTCCGCGAGCTCTACCTGAAGTTCTCTGGGCATGGGATTTTGACATGTTCCCCAAACCAAAAGGAATGAGTGGGAAACAATCAAGACAACAGATAGAAGCACTTGCATTTGAATGAGTTTCAAGCATGCTTGGGTACTCGTGTGATCTGAGTGACTCAGTTTTGGAATACAACTGTCGCGTGGTGCACCGCGACCTCCAGGCACCCCAGAGTTTCTGAAAAAAAATTTTCTGCGATTTTCACGAAACCACTTTTCTTCAACTTGAATTGGGCTTAAAATCCATCCCTGAAAATAAAAATTCTCTGAGTAGTGTGTAAATGCTCATCCTTACCCTACCTGGGGTGTCCACTGAGCATTTCCGCGACCTCTACTTGAAGTTCTCTGGGCATGGGATTTTGACATGTTACGCAAACCAAAAGGAATGAGTGGGAAACAATCAAGACAACAGATAGAAGCACTTGCATTTGAATGAGTTTCAAGCATGCTTGGGTACTCGTGTGATCTGAGTGACTCAGTTTTGGAATACAACTGTCGCGTGGTGCATCGCGACCTCAAGGCACCCCGGAGTTTCTGAAAAAAAATTTTCTGCAATTTTCACGAAACCACTTTTCATCAACTTGAATTGGGCTAAAAATCCATCCCTGAAAATAAATATTCTCTGAGTAGTGTGGAAATGCTGATCCTTACCCTACCTGGGGTGTCCACTGAGCATTTCCGCGAGCTCTACCTGAAGTTCTCTGGGCATGGGATTTTGACATGTTCCCCATACCAAAAGGAATGAGTGGGAAACAATCAAGACAACAGATAGAAGCACTTGCATTTGAATGAGTTTCAAGCATGCTTGGGTACTCGTGTGATCTGAGTGACTCAGTTTTGGAATACAACTGTCGCGTGGTGCATCGCGACCTCAAGGCACCCCGGAGTTTCTGAAAAAAAATTTTCTGCAATTTTCACGAAACCACTTTTCATCAACTTGAATTGGGCTAAAAATCCATCCCTGAAAATAAATATTCTCTGAGTAGTGTGGAAATGCTGATCCTTACCCTACCTGGGGTGTCCACTGAGCATTTCCGCGAACTCTACTTGAAGTTCTCTGGGCATGGGATTTTGACATGTTACCCAAACCAAAAGGAATGAGTGGGAAACAATCAAGACAACAGATAGAAGCACTTGCATTTGAATGAGTTTCAAGCATGCTTGGGTACTCGTGTGATCTGAGTGACTCAATTTTGGAATACAACTGTCGCGTGGTGCATCGCGACCTCAAGGCACCCCGGAGTTTTTGAAAAAAAATTTTCTGCAATTTTCACGAAACCACTTTTCATCAACTTGATTTGGGCTAAAAATCCATCCCTGAAAATAAATATTCTCTGAGTAGTGTGGAAATGCTGATCCTTACCCTACCTGGGGTGTCCACTGAGCATTTCCGCGAACTCTACTTGAAGTTCTCTGGGCATGGGATTTTGACATGTTACCCAAACCAAAAGGAATGAGTGGGAAACAATCAAGACAACAGATAGAAGCACTTGCATTTGAATGAGTTTCAAGCATGCTTGGGTACTCGTGTGATCTGAGTGACTCAGTTTTGGAATACAACTGTCGCGTGGTGCACCGCGACCTCCAGGCACCCCGGAGTTTCTGAAAAAAAATTTTCTGCGATTTTCACGAAACCACTTTTCTTCAACTTGAATTGGGCTAAAAATCCATCACTGAAAATAAAAATTCTCTGAGTAGTGTGCAAATACTGATCCTTACCCTGCCTGGGTTGTCCACTGAGCATTTCCGCGAGCTCTACCTGAAGTTCTCTGGGCATTGGATTTTGACATGTTCCCCAAACCAAAAGGAATGAGTGGGAAACAATCAAGACAACAGATAGAAGCACTTGCATTTGAATGAGTTTCAAGCATGCTTGGGTACTCGTGTGATCTGAGTGACTCAGTTTTGGAATACAACTGTCGCGTGGTGCACCGCGACCTCCAGGCACCCCGGAGTTTCTGAAAAAAAATTTTCTGCGATTTTCACGAAACCACTTTTCTTCAACTTGAATTGGGCTTAAAATCCATCCCTGAAAATAAAAATTCTCTGAGTAGTGTGTAAATGCTCATCCTTACCCTACCTGGGGTGTCCACTGAGCATTTCCGCGACCTCTACTTGAAGTTCTCTGGGCATGGGATTTTGACATGTTACGCAAACCAAAAGGAATGAGTGGGAAACAATCAAGACAACAGATAGAAGCACTTGCATTTGAATGAGTTTCAAGCATGCTTGGGTACTCGTGTGATCTGAGTGACTCAGTTTTCGAATACAACTGTTGCGTGGTGCACCGCGACCTCCAGGCACCCCGGAGTTTCTGAAAAAAAATTTTCTGCGATTTTCACGAAACCACTTTTCTTCAACTTGAATTGGGCTAAAAATCCATCACTGAAAATAAAAATTCTCTGAGTAGTGTGGAAATACTGATCCTTACCCTGCCTGGGTTGTCCACTGAGCATTTCCGCGAGCTCTACCTGAAGTTCTCTGGGCATGGGATTTTGACATGTTACCCAAACCAAAAGGAATGAGTGGGAAACAATCAAGACAACAGATAGAAGCACTTGCATTTGAATGAGTTTCAAGCATGCTTGGGTAGTCGTGTGATCTGAGTGACTCAGTTTTCGAATACAACTGTTGCGTGGTGCACCGCGACCTCCAGGCACCCCGGAGTTTCTGAAAAAAAATTTTCTGCGATTTTCACGAAACCACTTTTCTTCAACTTGAATTGGGCTAAAAATCCATCACTGAAAATAAAAATTCTCTGAGTAGTGTGGAAATACTGATCCTTACCCTGCCTGGGTTGTCCACTGAGCATTTCCGCGAGCTCTACCTGAAGTTCTCTGGGCATGGGATTTTGACATGTTCCCCATACCAAAAGGAATGAGTGGGAAACAATCAAGACAACAGATAGAAGCACTTGCATTTGAATGAGTTTCAAGCATGCTTGGGTACTCGTGTGATCTGAGTGACTCAGTTTTGGAATACAACTGTCGCGTGGTGCATCGCGACCTCAAGGCACCCCGGAGTTTCTGAAAAAAAATTTACTGCAATTTTCACGAAACCACTTTTCATCAACTTGAATTGGGCTAAAAATCCATCCCTGAAAATAAATATTCTCTGAGTAGTGTGGAAATGCTGATCCTTACCCTACCTGGGGTGTCCACTGAGCATTTCCGCGAACTCTACTTGAAGTTCTCTGGGCATGGGATTTTGACATGTTACCCAAACCAAAAGGAATGAGTGGGAAACAATCAAGACAACAGATAGAAGCACTTGCATTTGAATGAGTTTCAAGCATGCTTGGGTACTCGTGTGATCTGAGTGACTCAGTTTTGGAATACAACTGTCGCGTGGTGCACCGCGACCTCCAGGCACCCCGGAGTTTCTGAAAAAAAATTTTCTGCGATTTTCACGAAACCACTTTTCTTCAACTTGAATTGGGCTAAAAATCCATACCTGAAAATAAAAATTCTCTGAGTAGTGTGTAAATGCTGATCCTTACCCTGCCTGGGTTGTCCACTGAGCATTTCCGCGAACTCTATCTGAAATTCTCTGGGCATGGGATTTTGACATGTTCCCCAAACCAAAAGGAATAAGTGGGAAACAATCAAGACAACAGATAGAAGCACTTGCATTTGAATGAGTTTCAAGCATGCTTGGGTACTCGTGTGATCTGAGTGACTCAGTTTTGGAATACAACTGTCACGTGGTGCACCGCGACCTCCAGGCACCCCGGAGTTTCTGAAAAAAAATTTTCTGCGATTTCACGAAACCACTTTTCTTCAACTTGAATTGGGCTAAAAATCCATCACTGAAAATAAAAATTCTCTGAGTAGTGTGGAAATACTGATCCTTACCCTGTCTGGGTTGTCCCCTGAACATTTCCGCGAGCTCTACCTGAAGTTCTCTGGGCATGGGATTTTGACATGTTCCCCAAACCAAAAGGAATTAGTGGGAAACAATCAAGACAACAGATAGAAGCACTTGCATTTGAATGAGTTTCAAGCATGCTTGGGTACTCGTGTGATCTGAGTGACTCAGTTTTGGAATACAACTGTCGCGTGGTGCACCTCGACCTCCACGCACCCTGGAGTTTCTGAAAAAAAATTTTCTGCGATTTTCACTAAACCACTTTTCTTCAACTTGAATTGGGCTAAAAATCCATCCCTGAAAATAAAAATTCTCTGAGTAGTGTGGAAATGCTCATCCTTACCCTACCTGGGGTGTCCACTAAGCATTTCCGCGACCTCTACTTGAAGTTCTCTGGGCATGGGATTTTGACATGTTCCCCAAACCAAAAGGAATGAGTGGGAAACAATCAAGACAACAGATAGAAGCACTTGCATTTGAATGAGTTTCAAGCATGCTTGGGTACTCGTGTGATCTGAGTGACTCAGTTTTGGAATACAACTTTCGCGTGGTGCACCGCGACCTCCAGGCACCCCGGAGTTTCTGAAAAAAAATTTTCTGCGATTTTCACGAAACCACTTTTCTTCAACTTGAATTGGGCTAAAAATCCATCACTGAAAATAAAAATTCTCTGAGTAGTGTGGAAATACTGATCCTTACCCTGCCTGGGTTGTCCACTGAGCATTTCCGCGAGCTCTACCTGAAGTTCTCTGGGCATGGGATTTTGACATGTTACGCAAACCAAAAGGAATGAGTGGGAAACAATCAAGACAACAGATAGAAGCACTTGCATTTGAATGAGTTTCAAGCATGCTTGGGTACTCGTGTGATCTGAGTGACTCAGTTTTCGAATGCAACTGTTGCGTGGTGCACCGCGACCTCCAGGCACCCCGGAGTTTCTGAAAAAAAATTTTCTGCGATTTTCACGAAACCACTTTTCTTCAACTTGAATTGGGCTAAAAATCCATCACTGAAAATAAAAATTCTCTGAGTAGTGTGGAAATACTGATCCTTACCCTGCCTGGGTTGTCCACTGAGCATTTCCGCGAGCTCTACCTGAAGTTTTCTGGGCATGGGATTTTGACATGTTCCCCATACCAAAAGGAATGAGTGGGAAACAATCAAGACAACAGATAGAAGCACTTGCATTTGAATGAGTTTCAAGCATGCTTGGGTACTCGTGTGATCTGAGTGACTCAGTTTTGGAATACAACTGTCGCGTGGTGCATCGCGACCTCAAGGCACCCCGGAGTTTCTGAAAAAAAATTTTCTGCAATTTTCACGAAACCACTTTTCATCAACTTGAATTGGGCTAAAAATCCATCCCTGAAAATAAATATTCTCTGAGTAGTGTGGAAATGCTGATCCTTACCCTACCTGGGGTGTCCACTGAGCATTTCCGCGAACTCTACTTGAAGTTCTCTGGGCATGGGATTTTGACATGTTACCCAAACCAAAAGGAATGAGTGGGAAACAATCAAGACAACAGATAGAAGCACTTGCATTTGAATGAGTTTCAAGCATGCTTGGGTACTCGTGTGATCTGAGTGACTCAGTTTTGGAATACAACTGTCGCGTGGTGCACCGCGACCTCCAGGCACCCCGGAGTTTCTGAAAAAAAATTTTCTGCGATTTTCACGAAACCACTTTTCTTCAACTTGAATTGGGCTAAAAATCCATCACTGAAAATAAAAATTCTCTGAGTAGTGTGGAAATACTGATCCTTACCCTGCCTGGGTTGTCCACTGAGCATTTCCGCGAGCTCTACCTGAAGTTCTCTGGGCATGGGATTTTGACATGTTCCCCAAACCAAAAGGAATGAGTGGGAAACAATCAAGACAACAGATAGAAGCACTTGCATTTGAATGAGTTTCAAGCATGCTTGGGTACTCGTGTGATCTGAGTGACTCAGTTTTGGAATACAACTGTCGCGTGGTGCACCGCGACCTCCAGGCACCCCGGAGTTTCTGAAAAAAAATTTTCTGCGATTTCACGAAACCACTTTTCTTCAACTTGAATTGGGCTAAAAATCCATCACTGAAAATAAAAATTCTCTGAGTAGTGTGGAAATACTGATCCTTACCCTGTCTGGGTTGTCCCCTGAACATTTCCGCGAGCTCTACCTGAAGTTCTCTGGGCATGGGATTTTGACATGTTCCCCAAACCAAAAGGAATTAGTGGGAAACAATCAAGACAACAGATAAAAGCACTTGCATTTGAATGAGTTTCAAGCATGCTTGGGTACTCGTGTGATCTGAGTGACTCAGTTTTGGAATACAACTGTCGCGTGGTGCACCTCGACCTCCACGCACCCTGGAGTTTCTGAAAAAAAATTTTCTGCGATTTTCACTAAACCACTTTTCTTCAACTTGAATTGGGCTAAAAATCCATCCCTGAAAATAAAAATTCTCTGAGTAGTGTGGAAATGCTCATCCTTACCCTACCTGGGGTGTCCACTGAGCATTTCCGCGACCTCTACTTGAAGTTCTCTGGGCATGGGATTTTGACATGTTCCCCATACCAAAAGGAATGAGTGGGAAACAATCAAGACAACAGATAGAAGCACTTGCATTTGAATGAGTTTCAAGCATGCTTGGGTACTCGTGTGATCTGAGTGTCTCAGTTTTGGAATACAACTGTCGCGTGGTGCATCGCGACCTCCAGGCACCCCGGAGTTTCTGAAAAAAAATTTTCTGCGATTTTCACGAAACCACTTTTCTTCAACTTGAATTGGGCTAAAAATCCATCACTGAAAATAAAAATTCTCTGAGTAGTGTGGAAATACTGATCCTTACCCTGCCTGGGTTGTCCACTGAGCATTTCCGCGAGCTCTACCTGAAGTTCTCTGGGCATGGGATTTTGACATGTTCCCCAAACCAAAAGGAATGAGTGGGAAACAATCAAGACAACAGATAGAAGCACTTGCATTTGAATGAGTTTCAAACATGCTTGGGTACTCGTGTGATCTGAGTGACTCAGTTTTGGAATACAACTGTCGCGTGGTGCACCGCGACCTCCAGGCACCCCGGAGTTTCTGAAAAAAAATTTTCTGCGATTTTCACGAAACCACTTTTCTTCAACTTGAATTGGGCTTAAAATCCATCCCTGAAAATAAAAATTCTCTGAGTAGTGTGTAAATGCTCATCCTTACCCTACCTGGGGTGTCCACTGAGCATTTCCGCGACCTCTACTTGAAGTTCTCTGGGCATGGGATTTTGACATGTTACGCAAACCAAAAGGAATGAGTGGGAAACAATCAAGACAACAGATAGAAGCACTTGCATTTGAATGAGTTTCAAGCATGCTTGGGTACTCGTGTGATCTGAGTGACTCAGTTTTGGAATACAACTGTCGCGTGGTGCATCGCGACCTCAAGGCACCCCGGAGTTTCTGAAAAAAAATTTTCTGCAATTTTCACGAAACCACTTTTCATCAACTTGAATTGGGCTAAAAATCCATCCCTGAAAATAAATATTCTCTGAGTAGTGTGGAAATGCTGATCCTTACCCTACCTGGGGTGTCCACTGAGCATTTCCGCGAACTCTACTTGAAGTTCTCTGGGCATGGGATTTTGACATGTTCCCCAAACCAAAAGGAATGAGTGGGAAACAATCAAGACAACAGATAGAAGCACTTGCATTTGAATGAGTTTCAAGCATGCTTGGGTACTCGTGTGATCTGAGTGACTCAATTTTGGAATACAACTGTCGCGTGGTGCATCGCGACCTCAAGGCACCCCGGAGTTTTTGAAAAAAAATTTTCTGCAATTTTCACGAAACCACTTTTCATCAACTTGAATTGGGCTAAAAATCCATCCCTGAAAATAAATATTCTCTGAGTAGTGTGGAAATGCTGATCCTTACCCTGCCTGGGTTGTCCACTGAGCATTTCCGCGAGCTCTACCTGAAGTTCTCTGGGCATGGGATTTTGACATGTTCCCCAAACCAAAAGGAATGAGTGGGAAACAATCAAGACAACAGATAGAAGCACTTGCATTTGAATGAGTTTCAAGCATGCTTGGGTACTCGTGTGATCTGAGTGACTCAGTTTTGGAATACAACTGTCGCGTGGTGCACCGCGACCTCCAGGCACCCCAGAGTTTCTGAAAAAAAATTTTCTGCGATTTTCACGAAACCACTTTTCTTCAACTTGAATTGGGCTTAAAATCCATCCCTGAAAATAAAAATTCTCTGAGTAGTGTGTAAATGCTCATCCTTACCCTACCTGGGGTGTCCACTGAGCATTTCCGCGACCTCTACTTGAAGTTCTCTGGGCATGGGATTTTGACATGTTACGCAAACCAAAAGGAATGAGTGGGAAACAATCAAGACAACAGATAGAAGCACTTGCATTTGAATGAGTTTCAAGCATGCTTGGGTACTCGTGTGATCTGAGTGACTCAGTTTTGGAATACAACTGTCGCGTGGTGCATCGCGACCTCAAGGCACCCCGGAGTTTCTGAAAAAAAATTTTCTGCAATTTTCACGAAACCACTTTTCATCAACTTGAATTGGGCTAAAAATCCATCCCTGAAAATAAATATTCTCTGAGTAGTGTGGAAATGCTGATCCTTACCCTACCTGGGGTGTCCACTGAGCATTTCCGCGAGCTCTACCTGAAGTTCTCTGGGCATGGGATTTTGACATGTTCCCCATACCAAAAGGAATGAGTGGGAAACAATCAAGACAACAGATAGAAGCACTTGCATTTGAATGAGTTTCAAGCATGCTTGGGTACTCGTGTGATCTGAGTGACTCAGTTTTGGAATACAACTGTCGCGTGGTGCATCGCGACCTCAAGGCACCCCGGAGTTTCTGAAAAAAAATTTTCTGCAATTTTCACGAAACCACTTTTCATCAACTTGAATTGGGCTAAAAATCCATCCCTGAAAATAAATATTCTCTGAGTAGTGTGGAAATGCTGATCCTTACCCTACCTGGGGTGTCCACTGAGCATTTCCGCGAACTCTACTTGAAGTTCTCTGGGCATGGGATTTTGACATGTTACCCAAACCAAAAGGAATGAGTGGGAAACAATCAAGACAACAGATAGAAGCACTTGCATTTGAATGAGTTTCAAGCATGCTTGGGTACTCGTGTGATCTGAGTGACTCAATTTTGGAATACAACTGTCGCGTGGTGCATCGCGACCTCAAGGCACCCCGGAGTTTTTGAAAAAAAATTTTCTGCAATTTTCACGAAACCACTTTTCATCAACTTGATTTGGGCTAAAAATCCATCCCTGAAAATAAATATTCTCTGAGTAGTGTGGAAATGCTGATCCTTACCCTACCTGGGGTGTCCACTGAGCATTTCCGCGAACTCTACTTGAAGTTCTCTGGGCATGGGATTTTGACATGTTACCCAAACCAAAAGGAATGAGTGGGAAACAATCAAGACAACAGATAGAAGCACTTGCATTTGAATGAGTTTCAAGCATGCTTGGGTACTCGTGTGATCTGAGTGACTCAGTTTTGGAATACAACTGTCGCGTGGTGCACCGCGACCTCCAGGCACCCCGGAGTTTCTGAAAAAAAATTTTCTGCGATTTTCACGAAACCACTTTTCTTCAACTTGAATTGGGCTAAAAATCCATCACTGAAAATAAAAATTCTCTGAGTAGTGTGCAAATACTGATCCTTACCCTGCCTGGGTTGTCCACTGAGCATTTCCGCGAGCTCTACCTGAAGTTCTCTGGGCATTGGATTTTGACATGTTCCCCAAACCAAAAGGAATGAGTGGGAAACAATCAAGACAACAGATAGAAGCACTTGCATTTGAATGAGTTTCAAGCATGCTTGGGTACTCGTGTGATCTGAGTGACTCAGTTTTGGAATACAACTGTCGCGTGGTGCACCGCGACCTCCAGGCACCCCGGAGTTTCTGAAAAAAAATTTTCTGCGATTTTCACGAAACCACTTTTCTTCAACTTGAATTGGGCTTAAAATCCATCCCTGAAAATAAAAATTCTCTGAGTAGTGTGTAAATGCTCATCCTTACCCTACCTGGGGTGTCCACTGAGCATTTCCGCGACCTCTACTTGAAGTTCTCTGGGCATGGGATTTTGACATGTTACGCAAACCAAAAGGAATGAGTGGGAAACAATCAAGACAACAGATAGAAGCACTTGCATTTGAATGAGTTTCAAGCATGCTTGGGTACTCGTGTGATCTGAGTGACTCAGTTTTCGAATACAACTGTTGCGTGGTGCACCGCGACCTCCAGGCACCCCGGAGTTTCTGAAAAAAAATTTTCTGCGATTTTCACGAAACCACTTTTCTTCAACTTGAATTGGGCTAAAAATCCATCACTGAAAATAAAAATTCTCTGAGTAGTGTGGAAATACTGATCCTTACCCTGCCTGGGTTGTCCACTGAGCATTTCCGCGAGCTCTACCTGAAGTTCTCTGGGCATGGGATTTTGACATGTTACCCAAACCAAAAGGAATGAGTGGGAAACAATCAAGACAACAGATAGAAGCACTTGCATTTGAATGAGTTTCAAGCATGCTTGGGTAGTCGTGTGATCTGAGTGACTCAGTTTTCGAATACAACTGTTGCGTGGTGCACCGCGACCTCCAGGCACCCCGGAGTTTCTGAAAAAAAATTTTCTGCGATTTTCACGAAACCACTTTTCTTCAACTTGAATTGGGCTAAAAATCCATCACTGAAAATAAAAATTCTCTGAGTAGTGTGGAAATACTGATCCTTACCCTGCCTGGGTTGTCCACTGAGCATTTCCGCGAGCTCTACCTGAAGTTCTCTGGGCATGGGATTTTGACATGTTCCCCATACCAAAAGGAATGAGTGGGAAACAATCAAGACAACAGATAGAAGCACTTGCATTTGAATGAGTTTCAAGCATGCTTGGGTACTCGTGTGATCTGAGTGACTCAGTTTTGGAATACAACTGTCGCGTGGTGCATCGCGACCTCAAGGCACCCCGGAGTTTCTGAAAAAAAATTTACTGCAATTTTCACGAAACCACTTTTCATCAACTTGAATTGGGCTAAAAATCCATCCCTGAAAATAAATATTCTCTGAGTAGTGTGGAAATGCTGATCCTTACCCTACCTGGGGTGTCCACTGAGCATTTCCGCGAACTCTACTTGAAGTTCTCTGGGCATGGGATTTTGACATGTTACCCAAACCAAAAGGAATGAGTGGGAAACAATCAAGACAACAGATAGAAGCACTTGCATTTGAATGAGTTTCAAGCATGCTTGGGTACTCGTGTGATCTGAGTGACTCAGTTTTGGAATACAACTGTCGCGTGGTGCACCGCGACCTCCAGGCACCCCGGAGTTTCTGAAAAAAAATTTTCTGCGATTTTCACGAAACCACTTTTCTTCAACTTGAATTGGGCTAAAAATCCATACCTGAAAATAAAAATTCTCTGAGTAGTGTGTAAATGCTGATCCTTACCCTGCCTGGGTTGTCCACTGAGCATTTCCGCGAACTCTATCTGAAATTCTCTGGGCATGGGATTTTGACATGTTCCCCAAACCAAAAGGAATAAGTGGGAAACAATCAAGACAACAGATAGAAGCACTTGCATTTGAATGAGTTTCAAGCATGCTTGGGTACTCGTGTGATCTGAGTGACTCAGTTTTGGAATACAACTGTCACGTGGTGCACCGCGACCTCCAGGCACCCCGGAGTTTCTGAAAAAAAATTTTCTGCGATTTCACGAAACCACTTTTCTTCAACTTGAATTGGGCTAAAAATCCATCACTGAAAATAAAAATTCTCTGAGTAGTGTGGAAATACTGATCCTTACCCTGTCTGGGTTGTCCCCTGAACATTTCCGCGAGCTCTACCTGAAGTTCTCTGGGCATGGGATTTTGACATGTTCCCCAAACCAAAAGGAATTAGTGGGAAACAATCAAGACAACAGATAGAAGCACTTGCATTTGAATGAGTTTCAAGCATGCTTGGGTACTCGTGTGATCTGAGTGACTCAGTTTTGGAATACAACTGTCGCGTGGTGCACCTCGACCTCCACGCACCCTGGAGTTTCTGAAAAAAAATTTTCTGCGATTTTCACTAAACCACTTTTCTTCAACTTGAATTGGGCTAAAAATCCATCCCTGAAAATAAAAATTCTCTGAGTAGTGTGGAAATGCTCATCCTTACCCTACCTGGGGTGTCCACTAAGCATTTCCGCGACCTCTACTTGAAGTTCTCTGGGCATGGGATTTTGACATGTTCCCCAAACCAAAAGGAATGAGTGGGAAACAATCAAGACAACAGATAGAAGCACTTGCATTTGAATGAGTTTCAAGCATGCTTGGGTACTCGTGTGATCTGAGTGACTCAGTTTTGGAATACAACTTTCGCGTGGTGCACCGCGACCTCCAGGCACCCCGGAGTTTCTGAAAAAAAATTTTCTGCGATTTTCACGAAACCACTTTTCTTCAACTTGAATTGGGCTAAAAATCCATCACTGAAAATAAAAATTCTCTGAGTAGTGTGGAAATACTGATCCTTACCCTGCCTGGGTTGTCCACTGAGCATTTCCGCGAGCTCTACCTGAAGTTCTCTGGGCATGGGATTTTGACATGTTACGCAAACCAAAAGGAATGAGTGGGAAACAATCAAGACAACAGATAGAAGCACTTGCATTTGAATGAGTTTCAAGCATGCTTGGGTACTCGTGTGATCTGAGTGACTCAGTTTTCGAATGCAACTGTTGCGTGGTGCACCGCGACCTCCAGGCACCCCGGAGTTTCTGAAAAAAAATTTTCTGCGATTTTCACGAAACCACTTTTCTTCAACTTGAATTGGGCTAAAAATCCATCACTGAAAATAAAAATTCTCTGAGTAGTGTGGAAATACTGATCCTTACCCTGCCTGGGTTGTCCACTGAGCATTTCCGCGAGCTCTACCTGAAGTTTTCTGGGCATGGGATTTTGACATGTTCCCCATACCAAAAGGAATGAGTGGGAAACAATCAAGACAACAGATAGAAGCACTTGCATTTGAATGAGTTTCAAGCATGCTTGGGTACTCGTGTGATCTGAGTGACTCAGTTTTGGAATACAACTGTCGCGTGGTGCATCGCGACCTCAAGGCACCCCGGAGTTTCTGAAAAAAAATTTTCTGCAATTTTCACGAAACCACTTTTCATCAACTTGAATTGGGCTAAAAATCCATCCCTGAAAATAAATATTCTCTGAGTAGTGTGGAAATGCTGATCCTTACCCTACCTGGGGTGTCCACTGAGCATTTCCGCGAACTCTACTTGAAGTTCTCTGGGCATGGGATTTTGACATGTTACCCAAACCAAAAGGAATGAGTGGGAAACAATCAAGACAACAGATAGAAGCACTTGCATTTGAATGAGTTTCAAGCATGCTTGGGTACTCGTGTGATCTGAGTGACTCAGTTTTGGAATACAACTGTCGCGTGGTGCACCGCGACCTCCAGGCACCCCGGAGTTTCTGAAAAAAAATTTTCTGCGATTTTCACGAAACCACTTTTCTTCAACTTGAATTGGGCTAAAAATCCATCACTGAAAATAAAAATTCTCTGAGTAGTGTGGAAATACTGATCCTTACCCTGCCTGGGTTGTCCACTGAGCATTTCCGCGAGCTCTACCTGAAGTTCTCTGGGCATGGGATTTTGACATGTTCCCCAAACCAAAAGGAATGAGTGGGAAACAATCAAGACAACAGATAGAAGCACTTGCATTTGAATGAGTTTCAAGCATGCTTGGGTACTCGTGTGATCTGAGTGACTCAGTTTTGGAATACAACTGTCGCGTGGTGCACCGCGACCTCCAGGCACCCCGGAGTTTCTGAAAAAAAATTTTCTGCGATTTCACGAAACCACTTTTCTTCAACTTGAATTGGGCTAAAAATCCATCACTGAAAATAAAAATTCTCTGAGTAGTGTGGAAATACTGATCCTTACCCTGTCTGGGTTGTCCCCTGAACATTTCCGCGAGCTCTACCTGAAGTTCTCTGGGCATGGGATTTTGACATGTTCCCCAAACCAAAAGGAATTAGTGGGAAACAATCAAGACAACAGATAAAAGCACTTGCATTTGAATGAGTTTCAAGCATGCTTGGGTACTCGTGTGATCTGAGTGACTCAGTTTTGGAATACAACTGTCGCGTGGTGCACCTCGACCTCCACGCACCCTGGAGTTTCTGAAAAAAAATTTTCTGCGATTTTCACTAAACCACTTTTCTTCAACTTGAATTGGGCTAAAAATCCATCCCTGAAAATAAAAATTCTCTGAGTAGTGTGGAAATGCTCATCCTTACCCTACCTGGGGTGTCCACTGAGCATTTCCGCGACCTCTACTTGAAGTTCTCTGGGCATGGGATTTTGACATGTTCCCCATACCAAAAGGAATGAGTGGGAAACAATCAAGACAACAGATAGAAGCACTTGCATTTGAATGAGTTTCAAGCATGCTTGGGTACTCGTGTGATCTGAGTGTCTCAGTTTTGGAATACAACTGTCGCGTGGTGCATCGCGACCTCCAGGCACCCCGGAGTTTCTGAAAAAAAATTTTCTGCGATTTTCACGAAACCACTTTTCTTCAACTTGAATTGGGCTAAAAATCCATCACTGAAAATAAAAATTCTCTGAGTAGTGTGGAAATACTGATCCTTACCCTGCCTGGGTTGTCCACTGAGCATTTCCGCGAGCTCTACCTGAAGTTCTCTGGGCATGGGATTTTGACATGTTCCCCAAACCAAAAGGAATGAGTGGGAAACAATCAAGACAACAGATAGAAGCACTTGCATTTGAATGAGTTTCAAGCATGCTTGGGTAATCGTGTGATCTGAGTGACTCAGTTTTGGAATACAACTGTCGCGTGGTGCACCGCGACCTCCAGGCACCCCGGAGTTTCTGAAAAAAAATTTTCTGCGATTTTCACGAAACCACTTTTCTTCAACTTGAATTGGGCTTAAAATCCATCCCTGAAAATAAAAATTCTCTGAGTAGTGTGTAAATGCTCATCCTTACCCTACCTGGGGTGTCCACTGAGCATTTCCGCGACCTCTACTTGAAGTTCTCTGGGCATGGGATTTTGACATGTTACGCAAACCAAAAGGAATGAGTGGGAAACAATCAAGACAACAGATAGAAGCACTTGCATTTGAATGAGTTTCAAGCATGCTTGGGTACTCGTGTGATCTGAGTGACTCAGTTTTGGAATACAACTGTCGCGTGGTGCACCGCGACCTCCAGGCACCCCGGAGTTTCTGAAAAAAAATTTTCTGCGATTTTCACGAAACCACTTTTCTTCAACTTGAATTGGGCTAAAAATCCATACCTGAAAATAAAAATTCTCTGAGTAGTGTGTAAATGCTGATCCTTACCCTGCCTGGGTTGTCCACTGAGCATTTCCGCGAACTCTATCTGAAATTCTCTGGGCATGGGATTTTGACATGTTCCCCAAACCAAAAGGAATAAGTGGGAAACAATCAAGACAACAGATAGAAGCACTTGCATTTGAATGAGTTTCAAGCATGCTTGGGTACTCGTGTGATCTGAGTGACTCAGTTTTGGAATACAACTGTCACGTGGTGCACCGCGACCTCCAGGCACCCCGGAGTTTCTGAAAAAAAATTTTCTGCGATTTCACGAAACCACTTTTCTTCAACTTGAATTGGGCTAAAAATCCATCACTGAAAATAAAAATTCTCTGAGTAGTGTGGAAATACTGATCCTTACCCTGTCTGGGTTGTCCCCTGAACATTTCCGCGAGCTCTACCTGAAGTTCTCTGGGCATGGGATTTTGACATGTTCCCCAAACCAAAAGGAATTAGTGGGAAACAATCAAGACAACAGATAGAAGCACTTGCATTTGAATGAGTTTCAAGCATGCTTGGGTACTCGTGTGATCTGAGTGACTCAGTTTTGGAATACAACTGTCGCGTGGTGCACCTCGACCTCCACGCACCCTGGAGTTTCTGAAAAAAAATTTTCTGCGATTTTCACTAAACCACTTTTCTTCAACTTGAATTGGGCTAAAAATCCATCCCTGAAAATAAAAATTCTCTGAGTAGTGTGGAAATGCTCATCCTTACCCTACCTGGGGTGTCCACTAAGCATTTCCGCGACCTCTACTTGAAGTTCTCTGGGCATGGGATTTTGACATGTTCCCCAAACCAAAAGGAATGAGTGGGAAACAATCAAGACAACAGATAGAAGCACTTGCATTTGAATGAGTTTCAAGCATGCTTGGGTACTCGTGTGATCTGAGTGACTCAGTTTTGGAATACAACTTTCGCGTGGTGCACCGCGACCTCCAGGCACCCCGGAGTTTCTGAAAAAAAATTTTCTGCGATTTTCACGAAACCACTTTTCTTCAACTTGAATTGGGCTAAAAATCCATCACTGAAAATAAAAATTCTCTGAGTAGTGTGGAAATACTGATCCTTACCCTGCCTGGGTTGTCCACTGAGCATTTCCGCGAGCTCTACCTGAAGTTCTCTGGGCATGGGATTTTGACATGTTACGCAAACCAAAAGGAATGAGTGGGAAACAATCAAGACAACAGATAGAAGCACTTGCATTTGAATGAGTTTCAAGCATGCTTGGGTACTCGTGTGATCTGAGTGACTCAGTTTTCGAATGCAACTGTTGCGTGGTGCACCGCGACCTCCAGGCACCCCGGAGTTTCTGAAAAAAAATTTTCTGCGATTTTCACGAAACCACTTTTCTTCAACTTGAATTGGGCTAAAAATCCATCACTGAAAATAAAAATTCTCTGAGTAGTGTGGAAATACTGATCCTTACCCTGCCTGGGTTGTCCACTGAGCATTTCCGCGAGCTCTACCTGAAGTTTTCTGGGCATGGGATTTTGACATGTTCCCCATACCAAAAGGAATGAGTGGGAAACAATCAAGACAACAGATAGAAGCACTTGCATTTGAATGAGTTTCAAGCATGCTTGGGTACTCGTGTGATCTGAGTGACTCAGTTTTGGAATACAACTGTCGCGTGGTGCATCGCGACCTCAAGGCACCCCGGAGTTTCTGAAAAAAAATTTTCTGCAATTTTCACGAAACCACTTTTCATCAACTTGAATTGGGCTAAAAATCCATCCCTGAAAATAAATATTCTCTGAGTAGTGTGGAAATGCTGATCCTTACCCTACCTGGGGTGTCCACTGAGCATTTCCGCGAACTCTACTTGAAGTTCTCTGGGCATGGGATTTTGACATGTTACCCAAACCAAAAGGAATGAGTGGGAAACAATCAAGACAACAGATAGAAGCACTTGCATTTGAATGAGTTTCAAGCATGCTTGGGTACTCGTGTGATCTGAGTGACTCAGTTTTGGAATACAACTGTCGCGTGGTGCACCGCGACCTCCAGGCACCCCGGAGTTTCTGAAAAAAAATTTTCTGCGATTTTCACGAAACCACTTTTCTTCAACTTGAATTGGGCTAAAAATCCATCACTGAAAATAAAAATTCTCTGAGTAGTGTGGAAATACTGATCCTTACCCTGCCTGGGTTGTCCACTGAGCATTTCCGCGAGCTCTACCTGAAGTTCTCTGGGCATGGGATTTTGACATGTTCCCCAAACCAAAAGGAATGAGTGGGAAACAATCAAGACAACAGATAGAAGCACTTGCATTTGAATGAGTTTCAAGCATGCTTGGGTACTCGTGTGATCTGAGTGACTCAGTTTTGGAATACAACTGTCGCGTGGTGCACCGCGACCTCCAGGCACCCCGGAGTTTCTGAAAAAAAATTTTCTGCGATTTCACGAAACCACTTTTCTTCAACTTGAATTGGGCTAAAAATCCATCACTGAAAATAAAAATTCTCTGAGTAGTGTGGAAATACTGATCCTTACCCTGTCTGGGTTGTCCCCTGAACATTTCCGCGAGCTCTACCTGAAGTTCTCTGGGCATGGGATTTTGACATGTTCCCCAAACCAAAAGGAATTAGTGGGAAACAATCAAGACAACAGATAAAAGCACTTGCATTTGAATGAGTTTCAAGCATGCTTGGGTACTCGTGTGATCTGAGTGACTCAGTTTTGGAATACAACTGTCGCGTGGTGCACCTCGACCTCCACGCACCCTGGAGTTTCTGAAAAAAAATTTTCTGCGATTTTCACTAAACCACTTTTCTTCAACTTGAATTGGGCTAAAAATCCATCCCTGAAAATAAAAATTCTCTGAGTAGTGTGGAAATGCTCATCCTTACCCTACCTGGGGTGTCCACTGAGCATTTCCGCGACCTCTACTTGAAGTTCTCTGGGCATGGGATTTTGACATGTTCCCCATACCAAAAGGAATGAGTGGGAAACAATCAAGACAACAGATAGAAGCACTTGCATTTGAATGAGTTTCAAGCATGCTTGGGTACTCGTGTGATCTGAGTGTCTCAGTTTTGGAATACAACTGTCGCGTGGTGCATCGCGACCTCCAGGCACCCCGGAGTTTCTGAAAAAAAATTTTCTGCGATTTTCACGAAACCACTTTTCTTCAACTTGAATTGGGCTAAAAATCCATCACTGAAAATAAAAATTCTCTGAGTAGTGTGGAAATACTGATCCTTACCCTGCCTGGGTTGTCCACTGAGCATTTCCGCGAGCTCTACCTGAAGTTCTCTGGGCATGGGATTTTGACATGTTCCCCAAACCAAAAGGAATGAGTGGGAAACAATCAAGACAACAGATAGAAGCACTTGCATTTGAATGAGTTTCAAGCATGCTTGGGTAATCGTGTGATCTGAGTGACTCAGTTTTGGAATACAACTGTCGCGTGGTGCACCGCGACCTCCAGGCACCCCGGAGTTTCTGAAAAAAAATTTTCTGCGATTTTCACGAAACCACTTTTCTTCAACTTGAATTGGGCTTAAAATCCATCCCTGAAAATAAAAATTCTCTGAGTAGTGTGTAAATGCTCATCCTTACCCTACCTGGGGTGTCCACTGAGCATTTCCGCGACCTCTACTTGAAGTTCTCTGGGCATGGGATTTTGACATGTTACGCAAACCAAAAGGAATGAGTGGGAAACAATCAAGACAACAGATAGAAGCACTTGCATTTGAATGAGTTTCAAGCATGCTTGGGTACTCGTGTGATCTGAGTGACTCAGTTTTCGAATACAACTGTTGCGTGGTGCACCGCGACCTCCAGGCACCCCGGAGTTTCTGAAAAAAAATTTCTGCGATTTTCACGAAACCACTTTTCTTCAACTTGAATTGGGCTAAAAATCCATCACTGAAAATAAAAATTCTCTGAGTAGTGTGGAAATACTGATCCTTACCCTGCCTGGGTTGTCCACTGAGCATTTCCGCGAGCTCTACCTGAAGTTCTCTGGGCATGGGATTTTGACATGTTACCCAAACCAAAAGGAATGAGTGGGAAACAATCAAGACAACAGATAGAAGTACTTGCATTTGAATGAGTTTCAAGCATGCTTGGGTACTCGTGTGATCTGAGTGACTCAGTTTTGGAATACAACTGTCGCGTGGTGCATCGCGACCTCAAGGCACCCCGGAGTTTCTGAAAAAAAATTTTCTGCAATTTTCACGAAACCACTTTTCATCAACTTGAATTGGGCTAAAAATCCATCCCTGAAAATAAATATTCTCTGAGTAGTGTGGAAATGCTGATCCTTACCCTACCTGGGGTGTCCACTGAGCATTTCCGCGAACTCTACTTGAAGTTCTCTGGGCATGGGATTTTGACATGTTACCCAAACCAAAAGGAATGAGTGGGAAACAATCAAGACAACAGATAGAAGCACTTGCATTTGAATGAGTTTCAAGCATGCTTGGGTACTCGTGTGATCTGAGTGACTCAGTTTTGGAATACAACTGTCGCGTGGTGCACCGCGACCTCCAGGCACCCCGGAGTTTCTGAAAAAAAATTTTCTGCGATTTTCACGAAACCACTTTTCTTCAACTTGAATTGGGCTTAAAATCCATCCCTGAAAATAAAAATTCTCTGAGTAGTGTGTAAATGCTCATCCTTGCCCTACCTGGGGTGTCCACTGAGCATTTCCGCGACCTCTACTTGAAATTCTCTGGGCATGGGATTTTGACATGTTACGCAAACCAAAAGGAATGAGTGGGAAACAATCAAGACAACAGATAGAAGCACTTGCATTTGAATGAGTTTCAAGCATGCTTGGGTACTCGTGTGATCTGAGTGACTCAGTTTTCGAATACAACTGTTGCGTGGTGCACCGCGACCTCCAGGCACCCCGGAGTTTCTGAAAAAAAATTTTCTGCGATTTTCATGAAACCACTTTTCTTCAACTTGAAATGGGCTAAAAATCCATCACTGAAAATAAAAATTCTCTGAGTAGTGTGGAAATACTGATCCTTACCCTGCCTGGGTTGTCCACTGAGCATTTCCGCGAGCTCTACCTGAAGTTCTCTGGGCATGGGATTTTGACATGTTACCCAAACCAAAAGGAATGAGTGGGAAACAATCAAGACAACAGATAGAAGCACTTGCATTTGAATGAGTTTCAAGCATGCTTGGGTACTCGTGTGATCTGAGTGACTCAGTTTTGGAATACAACTGTCGCGTGGATCACCGCGACCTCCAGGCACCCCGGAGTTTCTGAAAAAAAAATTTCTGCGATTTTCACGAAACCACTTTTCTTCAACTTGAATTGGGCTAAAAATCCATACCTGAAAATAAAAATTCTCTGAGTAGTGTGTAAATGCTGATCCTTACCCTGCCTGGGTTGTCCACTGAGCATTTCCGCGAACTCTACCTGAAATTCTCTGGGCATGGGATTTTGACATGTTCCCCAAACCAAAAGGAATAAGTGGGAAACAATCAAGACAACAGATAGAAGCACTTGCATTTGAATGAGTTTCAAGCATGCTTGGGTACTCGTGTGATCTGAGTGACTCAGTTTTGGAATACAACTGTCACGTGGTGCACCGCGACCTCCAGGCACCCCGGAGGTTCTGAAAAAAAATTTTCTGCGATTTCACGAAACCACTTTTCTTCAACTTGAATTGGGCTAAAAATCCATCACTGAAAATAAAAATTCTCTGAGTAGTGTGGAAATACTGATCCTTACCTTGTCTGGGTTGTCCCCTGAACATTTCCGCGAGCTCTACCTGAAGTTCTCTGGGCATGGGATTTTGACATGTTCCCCAAACCAAAAGGAATTAGTGGGAAACAATCAAGACAACAGATAGAAGCACTTGCATTTGAATGAGTTTCAAGCATGCTTGGGTACTCGTGTGATCTGAGTGACTCAGTTTTGGAATACAACTGTCGCGTGGTGCACCTCGACCTCCACGCACCCCGGAGTTTCTGAAAAAAAATTTTCTGCGATTTTCACTAAACCACTTTTCTTCAACTTGAATTGGGCTAAAAATCCATCCCTGAAAATAAAAAGTCTCTGAGTAGTGTGGAAATACTGATCCTTACCCTGCCTGGGTTGTCCACTGAGCATTTCCGCGAGCTCTACCTGAAGTTCTCTGGCATGGGATTTTGACATGTTCCCCAAACCAAAAGGAATGAGTGGGAAAAAATCAAGACAACTGATAGAAGCACTTGCATTTGAATGAGTTTCAGGCATGCTTGGGTACTCGTGTGATCTGAGTGACTCAGTTTTGGAATACAACTGTCGCGTGGTGCACCGCGACCTCCAGGCACCCCGGAGTTTCTGAAAAAAAATTTTCTGCGATTTTCACGAAACCACTTTTCTTCAACTTGAATTGGGCTAAAAATCCATCCCTGAAAATAAATATTCTCTGAGTAGTGTGGAAATGCTGATCCTTACCCTACCTGGGGTGTCCACTGAGCATTTCCGCGAACTCTACTTGAAGTTCTCTGGGAATGGGATTTTGACATGTTACCTAAACCAAAAGGAATGAGTGGGAAACAATCAAGACTACAGATAGAAGCACTTGCATTTGAATGAGTTTCAAGCATGCTTGGGTACTCGTGTGATCTGAGTGACTCAGTTTTGGAATACAACTGTCGCGTGGTGCACCGCGACCTCCAGGCACCCCGGAGTTTCTGAAAAAAAATTTTCTGCGATTTTCACGAAACCACTTTTCTTCAACTTGAATTGGGCTAAAAATCCATCACTGAAAATAAAAATTCTCTGAGTAGTGTGGAAATACTGATCCTTACCCTACCTGGGGTGTCCACTGAGCATTTCCGCGAACTCTACTTGAAGTTCTCTGGGCATGGGATTTTGACATGTTACCCAAACCAAAAGGAATGAGTGGGAATCAATCAAGACAACAGATAGAAGCACTTGCATTTGAATGAGTTTCAAGCATGCTTCGGTACTCGTGTGATCTGAGTGACTCAGTTTTGGAAAACAACTGTCGCGTGGTGCACCGCGACCTCCAGGCACCCCGGAGTTTCTGAAAAAAAATTTTCTGCGATTTTCACGAAACCACTTTTCTTCAACTTGAATTGGGCTAAAAATCCATCCCTGAAAATAAAAATTCTCTGAGTAGTGTGGAAATGCTCATCCTTACCCTACCTGGGGTGTCCACTTAGCATTTCCGCGACCTCTACTTGAAGTTCTCTGGGCATGGGATTTTGACATGTTACGCAAACCAAAAGGAATGAGTGGGAAAAAATCAAGACAACAGATAGAAGCACTTGCATTTGAATGAGTTTCAAGCATGCTTGGGTACTCGTGTGATCTGAGTGACTCAGTTTTCGTATACAAGTGTTGCGTGGTGCACCGCGACCTCCAGGCACCTCGGAGTTTCTGAAAAAAAATTTTCTGCGATTTTCACGAAACCACTTTTCTTCAATTTGAATTGGGCTAAAAATCCATCACTGAAAATAAAAAGTCTCTGAGTAGTGTGGAAATACTGATCCTTACCCTGCCTGGGTTGTCCACTGAGCATTTCCGCGAGCTCTACCTGAAGTTCTCTGGGCATGGGATTTTGACATGTTCCCCAAACCAAAAGGAATGAGTGGGAAACAATCAAGAAAAGAGATAGAGGCACTTGCATTTGAATGAGTTTCAAGCATGCCTGGGTACTCGTGTGATCTGAGTGACTCAGTTTTGGTATACAACTGTCGCGTGGTGCATCGCGACCTCAAGGCACCCCGGAGTTTCTGAAAAAAAATTTTCTGCAATTTTCACGAAACCACTTTTCATCAACTTGAATTGGGCTAAAAATCCATCCCTGAAAATAAATATTCTCTGAGTAGTGTGGAAATGCTGATCCTTACCCTACCTGGGGTGTCCACTGAGCATTTCCGCGAACTCTACTTGAAGTTCTCTGGGCATGGGATTTTGACATGTTACCTAAACCAAAAGGAATGAGTGGGAAACAATCAAGACAACAGATAGAAGCACTTGCATTTGAATGAGTTTCAAGCATGCTTGGGTACTCGTGTGATCTGAGTGACTCAGTTTTGGAATACAACTGTCGCGTGGTGCATCGCGACCTCAAGGCACCCCGGAGTTTTTGAAAGAAATTTTTCTGCAATTTTCACGAAACCACTTTTCTTCAACTTGAATTGGGCTAAAAATCCATCACTGAAAATAAAAATTCTCTGAGTAGTGTGGAAATGCTGATCCTTACCCTACCTTGGGTGTCCACTGAGCATTTCTGCGAACTCTACTTGAAGTTCTCTGGGCATGGGATTTTGACATGTTACCCAAACCAAAAGGAATGAGTGGGAAACAATCAAGACAACAGATAGAAGCACTTGCATTTGAATGAGTTTCAAGCATGCTTCGGTACTCGTGTGATTTGAGTGACTCAGTTTTGGAATACAACTGTCGCGTGGTGCACCGCGACCTCCAGGCACCCCGGAGTTTCTGAAAAAAAATTTTCTGCGATTTTCACGAAACCACTTTTCTTCAACTTGAATTGGGCTAAAAATCCATCACTGAAAATAAAAATTCTCTGAGTAGTGTGGAAATACTGATCCTTACCCTGCCTGGGTTGTCCACTGAGCATTTCCGCGAGCTCTACCTGAAGTTCTCTGGGCATGGGATTTTGACATGTTCCCCAAACCAAAAGGAATGAGTGGGAAACAATCAAGACAACAGATAGAAGCACTTGCATTTGAATGAGTTTCAAGAATGCTTGGGTACTCGTGTGATCTGAGTGACTCAGTTTTGGAATACAACTGTCGCGTGGTGCACTGCGACCTCCAGGCACCCCGGAGTTTCTGAATAAAAATTTTCTGCGATTTTCACGAAACCACTTTTCTTCAACTTGAATTGGGCTAAAAATTCATACCTGAAAATAAAAATTCTCTGAGTAGTGTGGAAATGCTGATCCTTCCCCTGCCTGGGTTGTCCACTGAGCATTTCCGCGACCTCTATCTGAAGTTCTCTGGGCATGGGATTTTGACATGTTCCCCAAACCAAAAGGAATGAGTGGGAAACAATCAAGACAACAGATAGAAGCACTTGCATTTGAATGAGTTTCAAGAATGCTTGGGTACTCGTGTGATCTGAGTGACTCAGTTTTGGAATACAACTGTCGCGTGGTGCATCGTGACCTCAAGGCACCCCGGAGTTTCTGAAAAAAAAATTTCTGCAATTTTCACGAATCCACTTTTCATCAACTTGAATTGGGCTAAAAATCCATCCCTGAAAATAAATATTCTCTGAGTAGTGAGGAAATGCTGATCCTTACCCTACCTGGGGTGTCCACTGAGCATTTCCGCGAACTCTACTTGAAGTTCTCTGGGCATGGGATTTTGACATATTACCCAAACCAAAAGGAATGAGTGGGAAAAAATCAAGACAACAGATAGAAGCACTTGCATTTGAATGAGTTTCAAGCATGCTTGGGTACTCGTGTGATCTGAGTGACTCAGTTTTGGAAAACAACTGTCGCGTGGTGCACCGCGACCTCCAGGCACCCCGGAGTTTCTGAAAAAAAATTTTCTGCGATTTTCACGAAACCACTTTTCTTCAACTTGAATTGGGCTAAAAATCCATCCCTGAAAATAAAAATTCTCTGAGTAGTGTGGAAATGCTCATCCTTACCCTACCTGGGGTGTCCACTTAGCATTTCCGCGACCTCTACTTGAAGTTCTCTGGGCATGGGATTTTGACATGTTAAGCAAACCAAAAGGAATGAGTGGGAAAAAATCAAGACAACAGATAGAAGCACTTGCATTTGTATGAGTTTCAAGCATGCTTGGGTACTCGTGTGATCTGAGTGACTCAGTTTTCGAATATAAGTGTTGCGTGGTGCACCGCGACCTCCAGGCACCTCGGAGTTTCTGAAAAAAAATTTTCTGCGATTTTCACGAAACCACTTTTCTTCAACTTGAATTGGGCTAAAAATCCATCCCTGAAAATAAAAAGTCTCTGAGTAGTGTGGAAATACTGATCCTTACCCTGCCTGGGTTGTCCACTGAGCATTTCCGCGAGCTCTACCTGAAGTTCTCTGGCATGGGATTTTGACATGTTCCCCAAACCAAAAGGAATGAGTGGGAAACAATCAAGACAACTGATAGAAGCACTTGCATTTGAATGAGTTTCAAGCATGCTTGGGTACTCGTGTGATCTGAGTGACTCAGTTTTGGAATACAACTGTCGCGTGGTGCACCGCGACCTCCAGGCACCCCGGAGTTTCTGAAAAAAAATTTTCTGCGATTTTCACGAAACCACTTTTCTTCAACTTGAATTGGGCTAAAAATCCATCCCTGAAAATAAAAATTCTCTGAGTAGTGTGTAAATGCTGATCCTTACCCTACCTGGGGTGTCCACTGAGCATTTCCGCGAACTCTACTTGAAGTTCTCTGGGCATGGGATTTTGACATGTTACCCAAACCAAAAGGAATGAGTGGGAAACAATCAAGACAACAGATAGAAGCACTTGCATTTGAATGAGTTTCAAGCATGCTTGGGTAGTCGTGTGATCTGAGTGACTCAGTTTTGGAATACAACTGTCGCGTGGTGCACCGCGACCTCCAGGCACCCCGGAGTTTCTGAAAAAAAAATTTCTGCGATTTTCACGAAACCACTTTTCTTCAACTTGAATTGGGCTAAAAATCCATCACTGAAAATAAAAATTCTCTGAGTAGTGTGGAAATACTGATCCTTACCCTGCCTGGGTTGTCCACTGAACATTTCCGCGAGCTCTACCTGAAGTTCTCTGGGCATGGGATTTTGACATGTTCCCCAAACCAAAAGGAATGAGTGGGAAACAATCAAGACAACAGATAGAAGCACTTGCATTTGAATGAGTTTCAAGCATGCTTGGGTACTCGTGTGATCTGAGTGACTCAGTTTTGGAATACAACTGTCGCGTGGTGCACCGCGACCTCCAGGCACCCCGGAGTTTCTGAAAAAAAATTTTCTGCGATTTTCACGAAACCACTTTTCTTCAACTTGAATTGGGCTAAAAATCCATCCCTGAAAATAAAAATTCTCTGAGTAGTGTGTAAATGCTCATCCTTACCCTGCCTGGGTTGTCCACTGAGCATTTCCGCGAACTCTACCTGAAGTTCTCTGGGCATGGGATTTTGACATGTTCCCCAAACCAAAAGGAATGAGTGAGAAACAATCAAGAAAAGAGATAGAGGCACTTGCATTTGAATAAGTTTCAAGCATGCCTGGGTACTCGTGTGATCTGAGTGACTCAGTTTTGGAATACAACTGTCGCGTGGTGCATCGCAACCTCAAGGCACCCCGGAGTTTTTGAAAGAAAATTTTCTGCAATTTTCACGAAACCACTTTTCATCAACTTGAATTGGGCTAAAAATCCATCCCTGAAAATAAATATTCTCTGAGTAGTGTGGAAATGCTGATCCTTACCCTACCTGGGGTGTCCACTGAGCATTTCCGCGAACTCTACTTGAAGTTCTCTGGGAATGGGATTTTGACATGTTACCTAAACCAAAAGGAATGAGTGGGAAACAATCAAGACTACAGATAGAAGCACTTGCATTTGAATGAGTTTCAAGCATGCTTGGGTACTCGTGTGATCTGAGTGACTCAGTTTTGGAATACAACTGTCGCGTGGTGCACCGCGACCTCCAGGCACCCCGGAGTTTTTGAAAGAAAATTTTCTGCAATTTTCACGAAACCACTTTTCATCAACTTGAATTGGGCTAAAAATCCATCCCTGAAAATAAATATTCTCTGAGTAGTGTGGAAATGCTGATCCTTACCCTACCTGGGGTGTCCACTGAGCATTTCCGCGAACTCTACTTGAAGTTCTCTGGGAATGGGATTTTGACATGTTACCTAAACCAAAAGGAATGAGTGGGAAACAATCAAGACTACAGATAGAAGCACTTGCATTTGAATGAGTTTCAAGCATGCTTGGGTACTCGTGTGATCTGAGTGACTCAGTTTTGGAATACAACTGTCGCGTGGTGCACCGCGACCTCCAGGCACCCCGGAGTTTCTGAAAAAAAATTTTCTGCGATTTTCACGAAACCACTTTTCTTCAACTTGAATTGGGCTAAAAATCCATCACTGAAAATAAAAATTCTCTGAGTAGTGTGGAAATGCTGATCCTTACCCTACCTGGGGTGTCCACTGAGCATTTCCGCGAACTCTACTTGAAGTTCTCTGGGCATGGGATTTTGACATGTTCCCCAAACCAAAAGGAATGAGTGGGAAACAATCAAGACAACAGATAGAAGCACTTGCATTTGAATGAGTTTCAAGCATGCTTCGGTACTCGTGTGATCTGAGTGACTCAGTTTTGGAAAACAACTGTCGCGTGGTGCACTGCGACCTCCAGGCACCCCGGAGTTTCTGAAAAAAAATTTTCTGCGATTTTCACGAAACCACTTTTCTTCAACTTGAATTGGGCTAAAAATCCATCCCTGAAAATAAAAATTCTCTGAGTAGTGTGGAAATGCTTATCCTTACCCTACCTGGGGTGTCCACTTAGCATTTCCGCGACCTCTACTTGAAGTTCTCTGGGCATGGGATTTTGACATGTTACGCAAACCAAAAGGAATGAGTGGGAAAAAATCAAGACAACAGATAGAAGCACTTGCATTTGAATGAGTTTCAAGCATGCTTGGGTACTCGTGTGATCTGAGTGACTCAGTTTTCGTATACAAGTGTTGCGTGGTGCACCGCGACCTCCAGGCACCTCGGAGTTTCTGAAAAAAAATTTTCTGCGATTTTCACGAAACCACTTTTCTTCAATTTGAATTGGGCTAAAAATCCATCACTGAAAATAAAAAGTCTCTGAGTAGTGTGGAAATACTGATCCTTACCCTGCCTGGGTTGTCCACTGAGCATTTCCGCGAGCTCTACCTGAAGTTCTCTGGGCATGGGATTTTGACATGTTCCCCAAACCAAAAGGAATAAGTGGGAAACAATCAAGAAAAGAGATAGAGGCACTTGCATTTGAATGAGTTTCAAGCATGCCTGGGTACTCGTGTGATCTGAGTGACTCAGTTTTGGTATACAACTGTCGCGTGGTGCATCGCGACCTCAAGGCACCCCGGAGTTTCTGAAAAAAAATTTTCTGCAATTTTCACGAAACCACTTTTCATCAACTTGAATTGGGCTAAAAATCCATCCCTGAAAATAAATATTCTCTGAGTAGTGTGGAAATGCTGATCCTTACCCTACCTGGGGTGTCCACTGAGCATTTCCGCGAACTCTACTTGAAGTTCTCTGGGCATGGGATTTTGACATGTTACCTAAACCAAAAGGAATGAGTGGGAAACAATCAAGACAACAGATAGAAGCACTTGCATTTGAATGAGTTTCAAGCATGCTTGGGTACTCGTGTGATCTGAATGACTCAGTTTTGGAATACAACTGTCGCGTGGTGCATCGCGACCTCAAGGCACCCCGGAGTTTTTGAAAGAAAATTTTCTGCAATTTTCACGAAACCACTTTTCTTCAACTTGAATTGGGCTAAAAATCCATCACTGAAAATAAAAATTCTCTGAGTAGTGTGGAAATGCTGATCCTTACCCTACCTTGGGTGTCCACTGAGCATTTCTGCGAACTCTACTTGAAGTTCTCTGGGCATGGGATTTTGACATGTTACCCAAACCAAAAGGAATGAGTGGGAAACAATCAAGACAACAGATAGAAGCACTTGCATTTGAATGAGTTTCAAGCATGCTTCGGTACTCGTGTGATCTGAGTGACTCAGTTTTGGAAAACAACTGTCGCGTGGTGCACCGCGACCTCCAGGCACCCCGGAGTTTCTGAAAAAAAATTTTCTGCGATTTTCACGAAACCACTTTTCTTCAACTTGAATTGGGCTAAAAATCCATCCCTGAAAATAAAAATTCTCTGAGTAGTGTGGAAATGCTCATCCTTACCCTACCTGGGGTGTCCACTTAGCATTTCCGCGACCTCTACTTGAAGTTCTCTGGGCATGGGATTTTGACATGTTACGCAAACCAAAAGGAATGAGTGGGAAAAAATCAAGACAACAGATAGAAGCACTTGCATTTGAATGAGTTTCAAGCATGCTTGGGTACTCGTGTGATCTGAGTGACTCAGTTTTCGTATACAAGTGTTGCGTGGTGCACCGCGACCTCCAGGCACCTCGGAGTTTCTGAAAAAAAATTTTCTGCGATTTTCACGAAACCACTTTTCTTCAATTTGAATTGGGCTAAAAATCCATCACTGAAAATAAAAAGTCTCTGAGTAGTGTGGAAATACTGATCCTTACCCTGCCTGGGTTGTCCACTGAGCATTTCCGCGAGCTCTACCTGAAGTTCTCTGGGCATGGGATTTTGACATGTTCCCCAAACCAAAAGGAATGAGTGGGAAACAATCAAGAAAAGAGATAGAGGCACTTGCATTTGAATGAGTTTCAAGCATGCCTGGGTACTCGTGTGATCTGAGTGACTCAGTTTTGGTATACAACTGTCGCGTGGTGCATCGCGACCTCAAGGCACCCCGGAGTTTCTGAAAAAAAATTTTCTGCAATTTTCACGAAACCACTTTTCATCAACTTGAATTGGGCTAAAAATCCATCCCTGAAAATAAATATTCTCTGAGTAGTGTGGAAATGCTGATCCTTACCCTACCTGGGGTGTCCACTGAGCATTTCCGCGAACTCTACTTGAAGTTCTCTGGGCATGGGATTTTGACATGTTACCTAAACCAAAAGGAATGAGTGGGAAACAATCAAGACAACAGATAGAAGCACTTGCATTTGAATGAGTTTCAAGAATGCTTGGGTACTCGTGTGATCTGAGTGACTCAGTTTTGGAATACAACTGTCGCGTGGTGCATCGTGACCTCAAGGCACCCCGGAGTTTCTGAAAAAAAATTTTCTGCAATTTTCACGAATCCACTTTTCATCAACTTGAATTGGGCTAAAAATCCATCCCTGAAAATAATTATTCTCTGAGTAGTGAGGAAATGCTGATCCTTACCCTACCTGGGGTGTCCACTGAGCATTTCCGCGAACTCTACTTGAAGTTCTCTGGGCATGGGATTTTGACATATTACCCAAACCAAAAGGAATGAGTGGGAAAAAATCAAGACAACAGATAGAAGCACTTGCATTTGAATGAGTTTCAAGCATGCTTGGGTACTCGTGTGATCTGAGTGACTCAGTTTTGGAAAACAACTGTCGCGTGGTGCACCGCGACCTCCAGGCACCCCGGAGTTTCTGAAAAAAAATTTTCTGCGATTTTCACGAAACCACTTTTCTTCAACTTGAATTGGGCTAAAAATCCATCCCTGAAAATAAAAATTCTCTGAGTAGTGTGGAAATGCTCATCCTTACCCTACCTGGGGTGTCCACTTAGCATTTCCGCGACCTCTACTTGAAGTTCTCTGGGCATGGGATTTTGACATGTTAAGCAAACCAAAAGGAATGAGTGGGAAAAAATCAAGACAACAGATAGAAGCACTTGCATTTGAATGAGTTTCAAGCATGCTTGGGTACTCGTGTGATCTGAGTGACTCAGTTTTCGAATATAAGTGTTGCGTGGTGCACCGCGACCTCCAGGCACCTCGGAGTTTCTGAAAAAAAATTTTCTGCGATTTTCACGAAACCACTTTTCTTCAACTTGAATTGGGCTAAAAATCCATCCCTGAAAATAAAAAGTCTCTGAGTAGTGTGGAAATACTGATCCTTACCCTGCCTGGGTTGTCCACTGAGCATTTCCGCGAGCTCTACCTGAAGTTCTCTGGGCATGGGATTTTGACATGTTCCCCAAACCAAAAGGAATGAGTGGGAAACAATCAAGACAACTGATAGAAGCACTTGCATTTGAATGAGTTTCAAGCATGCTTGGGTACTCGTGTGATCTGAGTGACTCAGTTTTGGAATACAACTGTCGCGTGGTGCACCGCGACCTCCAGGCACCCCGGAGTTTCTGAAAAAAAATTTTCTGCGATTTTCACGAAACCACTTTTCTTCAACTTGAATTGGGCTAAAAATCCATCCCTGAAAATAAAAATTCTCTGAGTAGTGTGTAAATGCTGATCCTTACCCTACCTGGGGTGTCCACTGAGCATTTCCGCGAACTCTACTTGAAGTTCTCTGGGCATGGGATTTTGACATGTTACCCAAACCAAAAGGAATGAGTGGGAAACAATCAAGACAACAGATAGAAGCACTTGCATTTGAATGAGTTTCAAGCATGCTTGGGTAGTCGTGTGATCTGAGTGACTCAGTTTTGGAATACAACTGTCGCGTGGTGCACCGCGACCTCCAGGCACCCCGGAGTTTCTGAAAAAAAAATTTCTGCGATTTTCACGAAACCACTTTTCTTCAACTTGAATTGGGCTAAAAATCCATCACTGAAAATAAAAATTCTCTGAGTAGTGTGGAAATACTGATCCTTACCCTGCCTGGGTTGTCCACTGAACATTTCCGCGAGCTCTACCTGAAGTTCTCTGGGCATGGGATTTTGACATGTTCCCCAAACCAAAAGGAATGAGTGGGAAACAATCAAGACAACAGATAGAAGCACTTGCATTTGAATGAGTTTCAAGCATGCTTGGGTACTCGTGTGATCTGAGTGACTCAGTTTTGGAATACAACTGTCGCGTGGTGCACCGCGACCTCCAGGCACCCCGGAGTTTCTGAAAAAAAATTTTCTGCGATTTTCACGAAACCACTTTTCTTCAACTTGAATTGGGCTAAAAATCCATCCCTGAAAATAAAAATTCTCTGAGTAGTGTGTAAATGCTCATCCTTACCCTGCCTGGGTTGTCCACTGAGCATTTCCGCGAACTCTACCTGAAGTTCTCTGGGCATGGGATTTTGACATGTTCCCCAAACCAAAAGGAATGAGTGAGAAACAATCAAGAAAAGAGATAGAGGCACTTGCATTTGAATAAGTTTCAAGCATGCCTGGGTACTCGTGTGATCTGAGTGACTCAGTTTTGGAATACAACTGTCGCGTGGTGCATCGCAACCTCAAGGCACCCCGGAGTTTCTGAAAAAAAATTTTCTGCAATTTTCACGAAACCACTTTTCATCAACTTGAATTGGGCTAAAAATCCATCCCTGAAAATAAATATTCTCTGAGTTGTGTGGAAATGCTGATCCTTACCCCACCTGGGGTGTCCACTGAGCATTTCCGCGAACTCTACTTGAAGTTCTCTGGGCATGGGATTTTGACATGTTACCTAAACCAAAAGGAATGAGTGGGAAACAATCAAGACAACAGATAGAAGCACTTGCATTTGAATGAGTTTCAAGCATGCTTGGGTACTCGTGTGATCTGAATGACTCAGTTTTGGAATACAACTGTCGCGTGGTGCATCGCGACCTCAAGGCACCCCGGAGTTTTTGAAAGAAAATTTTCTGCAATTTTCAAGAAACCACTTTTCATCAACTTGAATTGGGCTAAAAATCCATCCCTGAAAATAAATATTCTCTGAGTAGTGTGGAAATGCTGATCCTTACCCTACCTGGGGTGTCCACTGAGCATTTCCGCGAACTCTACTTGAAGTTCTCTGGGCATGGGATTTTGACATGTTACCTAAGCCAAAAGGAATGAGTGGGAAACAATCAAGACTACAGATAGAAGCACTTGCATTTGAATGAGTTTCAAGCATGCTTGGGTACTCGTGTGATCTGAGTGACTCAGTTTTGGAATACAACTGTCGCGTGGTGCACCGCGACCTCCAGGCACCCCGGAGTTTCTGAAAAACAATTTTCTGCGATTTTCACGAAACCACTTTTCTTCAACTTGAATTGGGCTAAAAATCCATCCCTGAAAATAAAAATTCTCTGAGTAGTGTGTAAATGCTCATCCTTACCCTACCTGGGGTGTCCACTGAGCATTTCCGCTACCTCTACTTGAAGTTCTCTGGGCATGGGATTTTGACATGTTACGCAAACCAAAAGGAATGAGTGGGAAACAATCAAGACAACAGATAGAAGCACTTGCATTTGAATGAGTTTCAAGCATGCTTGGGTACTCGTGTGATCTGAATGACTCAGTTTTAGAATACAACTGTCGCGTGGTGCACCGCGACCTCCAGGCACCCCGGAGTTTCTGAAAAAAAATTTTCTGCGATTTTCACGAAACCACTTTTCTTCAACTTGAATTGGGCTAAAAATCCATCACTGAAAATAAAAATTCTCTGAGTAGTGTGGAAATACTGATCCTTACCCTGCCTGGGTTGTCCACTGAGCATTTCCGCGAGCTCTACCTGAAGTTCTCTGGGCATGGGATTTTGACATGTTCCCCAAACCAAAAGGAATGAGTGGGAAACAATCAAGACAACAGATAGAAGCACTTGCATTTGAATGAGTTTCAAGCATGCTTGTGTACTCGTGTGATCTGAGTGACTCAGTTTTGGAATACAACTGTCGCGTGGTGCATCGCGACCTCAAGGCACCCCGGAGTTTCTGAAAAAAAATTTTCTGCGATTTTCACGAAACCACTTTTCATCAACTTGCATTGGGCTAAAAATCCATCCCTGAAAATAAATGTTCTCTGAGTAGTGTGGAAATGCTGATCCTTACCCTACCTGGGGTGTCCACTGAGCAATTCCGCGAACTCTACTTGAAGTTCTCTGGGCATGGGATTTTGACATGTTCCCCAAACCAAAAGGAATGAGTGGGAAACAATCAAGAAAAGAGATAGAGGCACTTGCATTTGAATGAGTTTCAAGCATGCCTGGGTACTCGTGTGATCTGAGTGACTCAGTTTTGGAATACAACTGTCGCGTGGTGCATCGCGACCTCAAGGCACCCCGGAGTTTCTGAAAATAAATTTTCTGCAATTTTCACGAAACCACTTTTCATCAACTTGAATTGGGCTAAAAATCCATCCCTGAAAATAAATATTCTCTGAGTAGTGTGGAAATGCTGATCCTTACCCTACCTGGGGTGTCCACTGAGCATTTCCGCGAACTCTACTTGAAGTTCTCTGGGCATGGGATTTTGACATGTTACCTAAACCAAAAGGAATGAGTGGGAAACAATCAAGACAACAGATAGAAGCACTTGCATTTGAATGAGTTTCAAGCATGCTTGGGTACTCGTGTGATCTGAATGACTCAGTTTTGGAATACAACTGTCGCGTGGTGCATCGCGACCTCAAGGCACCCCGGAGTTTTTGAAAGAAAATTTTCTGCAATTTTCACGAAACCACTTTTCATCAACTTGAATTGGGCTAAAAATCCATCCCTGAAAATAAATATTCTCTGAGTAGTGTGGAAATGCTGATCCTTACCCTACCTGGGGTGTCCACTGAGCATTTCCGCGAACTCTACTTGAAGTTCTCTGGGCATGGGATTTTGACATGTTACCTAAGCCAAAAGGAATGAGTGGGAAACAATCAAGACTACAGATAGAAGCACTTGCATTTGAATGAGTTTCAAGCATGCTTGGGTACTCGTGTGATCTGAGTGACTCAGTTTTGGAATACAACTGTCGCGTGGTGCACCGCGACCTCCAGGCACCCCAGAGTTTCTGAAAAAAAATTTTCTGCGATTTTCACGAAACCACTTTTCTTCAACTTGAATTGGGCTAAAAATCCATCACTGAAAATAAAAATTCTCTGAGTAGTGTGGAAATACTGATCCTTACCCTGCCTGGGTTGTCCACTGAGCATTTCCGCGAGCTCTACCTGAAGTTCTCTGGGCATGGGATTTTGACATGTTCCCCAAACCAAAAGGAATGAGTGGGAAACAATCAAGACAACAGATAGAAGTACTTGCATTTGAATGAGTTTCAAGCATGCTTGGGTACTCGTGTGATCTGAGTGACTCAGTTTTGGAATACAACTGTCGCGTGGTGCACCGCGACCACCAGGCACCCCGGAGTTTCTGAAAAAAAATTTTCTGCGATTTTCATGAAACCACTTTTCTTCAACTTGAATTGGGCTAAAAATCCATCCCTGAAAATAAAAATTCTCTGAGTAGTGTGTAAATGCTCATCCTTACCCTACCTGGGGTGTCCACTGAGCATTTCCGCTACCTCTACTTGAAGTTCTCTGGGCATGGGATTTTGACATGTTACCCAAACCAAAAGGAATGAGTGGGAAACAATCAAGACAACAGATAGAAGCACTTGCATTTGAATGAGTTTCAAGCATGCTTGGGTACTCGTGTGATCTGAGTGACTCAGTTTTGGAATACAACTGTCGCGTGGTGCATCGCGACCTCAAGGCACCCCGGAGTTTCTGAAAAAAAATTTTCTGCGATTTTCACGAAACCACTTTTCATCAACTTGAATTGGGCTAAAAATCCATCCCTGAAAATAAATATTCTCTGAGTAGTGTGGAAATGCTGATCCTTACCCTGCCTGGGTTGTCCACTGAGCATTTCCGCGAACTCTACCTGAAGTTCTCTGGGCATGGGATTTTGACATGTTCCCCAAACCAAAAGGAATGAGTGGGAAACAATCAAGACAACAGATACAAGCACTTGCATTTGAATGAGTTTCAAGCATGCTTGGGTACTCGTGTGATCTGAGTGACTCAGTTTTGGAATACAACTGTCGCGTGGTGCACCGCGACCTCCAGGCACCCCGGAGTTTCTGAAAAAAAATTTTCTGCGATTTTCACGAAACCACTTTTCTTCAACTTGAATTGGGCTAAAAATCCATTCCTGAAAATAAAAATTCTCTGAGTAGTGTGTAAATGCTGATCCTTACCCTACCTGGGGTGTCCACTGAGCATTTCCGCGAACTCTACTTGAAGTTCTCTGGGCATGGGATTTTGACATGTTACCCAAACCAAAAGGAATGAGTGGGAAACAATCAAGACAACAGATAGAAGCACTTGCATTTGAATGAGTTTCAAGCATGCTTGGGTAGTCGTGTGATCTGAGTGACTCAGTTTTGGAATACAACTGTCGCGTGGTGTACCGCGACCTCCAGGCACCCCGGAGTTTCTGAAAAAAAAATTTCTGCGATTTTCACGAAACCACTTTTCTTCAACTTGAATTGGGCTAAAAATCCATCACTGAAAATAAAAATTCTCTGAGTAGTGTGGAAATATTGATCCTTACCCTGCCTGGGTTGTCCACTGAACATTTCCGCGAGCTCTACCTGAAGTTCTCTGGGCATGGGATTTTGACATGTTCCCCAAACCAAAAGGAATGAGTGGGAAACAATCAAGACAACAGATAGAAGCACTTGCATTTGAATGAGTTTCAAGCATGCTTGGGTACTCGTGTGATCTGAGTGACTCAGTTTTGGAATACAACTGTCGCGTGGTGCACCGCGACCTCCAGGCACCCCGGAGTTTCTGAAAAAAAATTTTCTGCGATTTTCACGAAACCACTTTTCTTCAACTTGAATTGGGCTAAAAATCCATCCCTGAAAATAAAAATTCTCTGAGTAGTGTGTAAATGCTCATCCTTACCCTGCCTGGGTTGTCCACTGAGCATTTCCGCGAACTCTACCTGAAGTTCTCTGGGCATGGGATTTTGACATGTTCCCCAAACCAAAAGGAATGAGTGAGAAACAATCAAGAAAAGAGATAGAGGCACTTGCATTTGAATAAGTTTCAAGCATGCCTGGGTACTCGTGTGATCTGAGTGACTCAGTTTTGGAATACAACTGTCGCGTGGTGCATCGCAACCTCAAGGCACCCCGGAGTTTCTGAAAAAAAATTTTCTGCAATTTTCACGAAACCACTTTTCATCAACTTGAATTGGGCTAAAAATCCATCCCTGAAAATAAATATTCTCTGAGTAGTGTGGAAATGCTGATCCTTACCCCACCTGGGGTGTCCACTGAGCATTTCCGCGAACTCTACTTGAAGTTCTCTGGGCATGGGATTTTGACATGTTCCCCAAACCAAAAGGAATGAGTGGGAAACAATCAAGACAACAGATAGAAGCACTTGCATTTGAATGAGTTTCAAGCATGCTTCGGTACTCGTGTGATCTGAGTGACTCAGTTTTGGAAAACAACTGTCGCGTGGTGCACCGCGACCTCCAGGCACCCCGGAGTTTCTGAAAAAAAATTTTCTGCGATTTTCACGAAACCACTTTTCTTCAACTTGAATTGGGCTAAAAATCCATCCCTGAAAATAAAAATTCTCTGAGTAGTGTGGAAATGCTTATCCTTACCCTACCTGGGGTGTCCACTTAGCATTTCCGCGACCTCTACTTGAAGTTCTCTGGGCATGGGATTTTGACATGTTACGCAAACCAAAAGGAATGAGTGGGAAAAAATCAAGACAACAGATAGAAGCACTTGCATTTGAATGAGTTTCAAGCATGCTTGGGTACTCGTGTGATCTGAGTGACTCAGTTTTCGTATACAAGTGTTGCGTGGTGCACCGCGACCTCCAGGCACCTCGGAGTTTCTGAAAAAAAATTTTCTGCGATTTTCACGAAACCACTTTTCTTCAATTTGAATTGGGCTAAAAATCCATCACTGAAAATAAAAAGTCTCTGAGTAGTGTGGAAATACTGATCCTTACCCTGCCTGGGTTGTCCACTGAGCATTTCCGCGAGCTCTACCTGAAGTTCTCTGGGCATGGGATTTTGACATGTTCCCCAAACCAAAAGGAATAAGTGGGAAACAATCAAGAAAAGAGATAGAGGCACTTGCATTTGAATGAGTTTCAAGCATGCCTGGGTACTCGTGTGATCTGAGTGACTCAGTTTTGGTATACAACTGTCGCGTGGTGCATCGCGACCTCAAGGCACCCCGGAGTTTCTGAAAAAAAATTTTCTGCAATTTTCACGAAACCACTTTTCATCAACTTGAATTGGGCTAAAAATCCATCCCTGAAAATAAATATTCTCTGAGTAGTGTGGAAATGCTGATCCTTACCCTACCTGGGGTGTCCACTGAGCATTTCCGCGAACTCTACTTGAAGTTCTCTGGGCATGGGATTTTGACATGTTACCTAAACCAAAAGGAATGAGTGGGAAACAATCAAGACAACAGATAGAAGCACTTGCATTTGAATGAGTTTCAAGCATGCTTGGGTACTCGTGTGATCTGAATGACTCAGTTTTGGAATACAACTGTCGCGTGGTGCATCGCGACCTCAAGGCACCCCGGAGTTTTTGAAAGAAAATTTTCTGCAATTTTCACGAAACCACTTTTCTTCAACTTGAATTGGGCTAAAAATCCATCACTGAAAATAAAAATTCTCTGAGTAGTGTGGAAATGCTGATCCTTACCCTACCTTGGGTGTCCACTGAGCATTTCTGCGAACTCTACTTGAAGTTCTCTGGGCATGGGATTTTGACATGTTACCCAAACCAAAAGGAATGAGTGGGAAACAATCAAGACAACAGATAGAAGCACTTGCATTTGAATGAGTTTCAAGCATGCTTCGGTACTCGTGTGATCTGAGTGACTCAGTTTTGGAAAACAACTGTCGCGTGGTGCACCGCGACCTCCAGGCACCCCGGAGTTTCTGAAAAAAAATTTTCTGCGATTTTCACGAAACCACTTTTCTTCAACTTGAATTGGGCTAAAAATCCATCCCTGAAAATAAAAATTCTCTGAGTAGTGTGGAAATGCTCATCCTTACCCTACCTGGGGTGTCCACTTAGCATTTCCGCGACCTCTACTTGAAGTTCTCTGGGCATGGGATTTTGACATGTTACGCAAACCAAAAGGAATGAGTGGGAAAAAATCAAGACAACAGATAGAAGCACTTGCATTTGAATGAGTTTCAAGCATGCTTGGGTACTCGTGTGATCTGAGTGACTCAGTTTTCGTATACAAGTGTTGCGTGGTGCACCGCGACCTCCAGGCACCTCGGAGTTTCTGAAAAAAAATTTTCTGCGATTTTCACGAAACCACTTTTCTTCAATTTGAATTGGGCTAAAAATCCATCACTGAAAATAAAAAGTCTCTGAGTAGTGTGGAAATACTGATCCTTACCCTGCCTGGGTTGTCCACTGAGCATTTCCGCGAGCTCTACCTGAAGTTCTCTGGGCATGGGATTTTGACATGTTCCCCAAACCAAAAGGAATGAGTGGGAAACAATCAAGAAAAGAGATAGAGGCACTTGCATTTGAATGAGTTTCAAGCATGCCTGGGTACTCGTGTGATCTGAGTGACTCAGTTTTGGTATACAACTGTCGCGTGGTGCATCGCGACCTCAAGGCACCCCGGAGTTTCTGAAAAAAAATTTTCTGCAATTTTCACGAAACCACTTTTCATCAACTTGAATTGGGCTAAAAATCCATCCCTGAAAATAAATATTCTCTGAGTAGTGTGGAAATGCTGATCCTTACCCTACCTGGGGTGTCCACTGAGCATTTCCGCGAACTCTACTTGAAGTTCTCTGGGCATGGGATTTTGACATGTTACCTAAACCAAAAGGAATGAGTGGGAAACAATCAAGACAACAGATAGAAGCACTTGCATTTGAATGAGTTTCAAGAATGCTTGGGTACTCGTGTGATCTGAGTGACTCAGTTTTGGAATACAACTGTCGCGTGGTGCATCGTGACCTCAAGGCACCCCGGAGTTTCTGAAAAAAAATTTTCTGCAATTTTCACGAATCCACTTTTCATCAACTTGAATTGGGCTAAAAATCCATCCCTGAAAATAATTATTCTCTGAGTAGTGAGGAAATGCTGATCCTTACCCTACCTGGGGTGTCCACTGAGCATTTCCGCGAACTCTACTTGAAGTTCTCTGGGCATGGGATTTTGACATATTACCCAAACCAAAAGGAATGAGTGGGAAAAAATCAAGACAACAGATAGAAGCACTTGCATTTGAATGAGTTTCAAGCATGCTTGGGTACTCGTGTGATCTGAGTGACTCAGTTTTGGAAAACAACTGTCGCGTGGTGCACCGCGACCTCCAGGCACCCCGGAGTTTCTGAAAAAAAATTTTCTGCGATTTTCACGAAACCACTTTTCTTCAACTTGAATTGGGCTAAAAATCCATCCCTGAAAATAAAAATTCTCTGAGTAGTGTGGAAATGCTCATCCTTACCCTACCTGGGGTGTCCACTTAGCATTTCCGCGACCTCTACTTGAAGTTCTCTGGGCATGGGATTTTGACATGTTAAGCAAACCAAAAGGAATGAGTGGGAAAAAATCAAGACAACAGATAGAAGCACTTGCATTTGAATGAGTTTCAAGCATGCTTGGGTACTCGTGTGATCTGAGTGACTCAGTTTTCGAATATAAGTGTTGCGTGGTGCACCGCGACCTCCAGGCACCTCGGAGTTTCTGAAAAAAAATTTTCTGCGATTTTCACGAAACCACTTTTCTTCAACTTGAATTGGGCTAAAAATCCATCCCTGAAAATAAAAAGTCTCTGAGTAGTGTGGAAATACTGATCCTTACCCTGCCTGGGTTGTCCACTGAGCATTTCCGCGAGCTCTACCTGAAGTTCTCTGGGCATGGGATTTTGACATGTTCCCCAAACCAAAAGGAATGAGTGGGAAACAATCAAGACAACTGATAGAAGCACTTGCATTTGAATGAGTTTCAAGCATGCTTGGGTACTCGTGTGATCTGAGTGACTCAGTTTTGGAATACAACTGTCGCGTGGTGCACCGCGACCTCCAGGCACCCCGGAGTTTCTGAAAAAAAATTTTCTGCGATTTTCACGAAACCACTTTTCTTCAACTTGAATTGGGCTAAAAATCCATCCCTGAAAATAAAAATTCTCTGAGTAGTGTGTAAATGCTGATCCTTACCCTACCTGGGGTGTCCACTGAGCATTTCCGCGAACTCTACTTGAAGTTCTCTGGGCATGGGATTTTGACATGTTACCCAAACCAAAAGGAATGAGTGGGAAACAATCAAGACAACAGATAGAAGCACTTGCATTTGAATGAGTTTCAAGCATGCTTGGGTAGTCGTGTGATCTGAGTGACTCAGTTTTGGAATACAACTGTCGCGTGGTGCACCGCGACCTCCAGGCACCCCGGAGTTTCTGAAAAAAAAATTTCTGCGATTTTCACGAAACCACTTTTCTTCAACTTGAATTGGGCTAAAAATCCATCACTGAAAATAAAAATTCTCTGAGTAGTGTGGAAATACTGATCCTTACCCTGCCTGGGTTGTCCACTGAACATTTCCGCGAGCTCTACCTGAAGTTCTCTGGGCATGGGATTTTGACATGTTCCCCAAACCAAAAGGAATGAGTGGGAAACAATCAAGACAACAGATAGAAGCACTTGCATTTGAATGAGTTTCAAGCATGCTTGGGTACTCGTGTGATCTGAGTGACTCAGTTTTGGAATACAACTGTCGCGTGGTGCACCGCGACCTCCAGGCACCCCGGAGTTTCTGAAAAAAAATTTTCTGCGATTTTCACGAAACCACTTTTCTTCAACTTGAATTGGGCTAAAAATCCATCCCTGAAAATAAAAATTCTCTGAGTAGTGTGTAAATGCTCATCCTTACCCTGCCTGGGTTGTCCACTGAGCATTTCCGCGAACTCTACCTGAAGTTCTCTGGGCATGGGATTTTGACATGTTCCCCAAACCAAAAGGAATGAGTGAGAAACAATCAAGAAAAGAGATAGAGGCACTTGCATTTGAATAAGTTTCAAGCATGCCTGGGTACTCGTGTGATCTGAGTGACTCAGTTTTGGAATACAACTGTCGCGTGGTGCATCGCAACCTCAAGGCACCCCGGAGTTTCTGAAAAAAAATTTTCTGCAATTTTCACGAAACCACTTTTCATCAACTTGAATTGGGCTAAAAATCCATCCCTGAAAATAAATATTCTCTGAGTTGTGTGGAAATGCTGATCCTTACCCCACCTGGGGTGTCCACTGAGCATTTCCGCGAACTCTACTTGAAGTTCTCTGGGCATGGGATTTTGACATGTTACCTAAACCAAAAGGAATGAGTGGGAAACAATCAAGACAACAGATAGAAGCACTTGCATTTGAATGAGTTTCAAGCATGCTTGGGTACTCGTGTGATCTGAATGACTCAGTTTTGGAATACAACTGTCGCGTGGTGCATCGCGACCTCAAGGCACCCCGGAGTTTTTGAAAGAAAATTTTCTGCAATTTTCAAGAAACCACTTTTCATCAACTTGAATTGGGCTAAAAATCCATCCCTGAAAATAAATATTCTCTGAGTAGTGTGGAAATGCTGATCCTTACCCTACCTGGGGTGTCCACTGAGCATTTCCGCGAACTCTACTTGAAGTTCTCTGGGCATGGGATTTTGACATGTTACCTAAGCCAAAAGGAATGAATGGGAAACAATCAAGACTACAGATAGAAGCACTTGCATTTGAATGAGTTTCAAGCATGCTTGGGTACTCGTGTGATCTGAGTGACTCAGTTTTGGAATACAACTGTCGCGTGGTGCACCGCGACCTCCAGGCACCCCGGAGTTTCTGAAAAACAATTTTCTGCGATTTTCACGAAACCACTTTTCTTCAACTTGAATTGGGCTAAAAATCCATCCCTGAAAATAAAAATTCTCTGAGTAGTGTGTAAATGCTCATCCTTACCCTACCTGGGGTGTCCACTGAGCATTTCCGCTACCTCTACTTGAAGTTCTCTGGGCATGGGATTTTGACATGTTACGCAAACCAAAAGGAATGAGTGGGAAACAATCAAGACAACAGATAGAAGCACTTGCATTTGAATGAGTTTCAAGCATGCTTGGGTACTCGTGTGATCTGAATGACTCAGTTTTAGAATACAACTGTCGCGTGGTGCACCGCGACCTCCAGGCACCCCGGAGTTTCTGAAAAAAAATTTTCTGCGATTTTCACGAAACCACTTTTCTTCAACTTGAATTGGGCTAAAAATCCATCACTGAAAATAAAAATTCTCTGAGTAGTGTGGAAATACTGATCCTTACCCTGCCTGGGTTGTCCACTGAGCATTTCCGCGAGCTCTACCTGAAGTTCTCTGGGCATGGGATTTTGACATGTTCCCCAAACCAAAAGGAATGAGTGGGAAACAATCAAGACAACAGATAGAAGCACTTGCATTTGAATGAGTTTCAAGCATGCTTGTGTACTCGTGTGATCTGAGTGACTCAGTTTTGGAATACAACTGTCGCGTGGTGCATCGCGACCTCAAGGCACCCCGGAGTTTCTGAAAAAAAATTTTCTGCGATTTTCACGAAACCACTTTTCATCAACTTGCATTGGGCTAAAAATCCATCCCTGAAAATAAATGTTCTCTGAGTAGTGTGGAAATGCTGATCCTTACCCTACCTGGGGTGTCCACTGAGCAATTCCGCGAACTCTACTTGAAGTTCTCTGGGCATGGGATTTTGACATGTTCCCCAAACCAAAAGGAATGAGTGGGAAACAATCAAGAAAAGAGATAGAGGCACTTGCATTTGAATGAGTTTCAAGCATGCCTGGGTACTCGTGTGATCTGAGTGACTCAGTTTTGGAATACAACTGTCGCGTGGTGCATCGCGACCTCAAGGCACCCCGGAGTTTCTGAAAATAAATTTTCTGCAATTTTCACGAAACCACTTTTCATCAACTTGAATTGGGCTAAAAATCCATCCCTGAAAATAAATATTCTCTGAGTAGTGTGGAAATGCTGATCCTTACCCTACCTGGGGTGTCCACTGAGCATTTCCGCGAACTCTACTTGAAGTTCTCTGGGCATGGGATTTTGACATGTTACCTAAACCAAAAGGAATGAGTGGGAAACAATCAAGACAACAGATAGAAGCACTTGCATTTGAATGAGTTTCAAGCATGCTTGGGTACTCGTGTGATCTGAATGACTCAGTTTTGGAATACAACTGTCGCGTGGTGCATCGCGACCTCAAGGCACCCCGGAGTTTTTGAAAGAAAATTTTCTGCAATTTTCACGAAACCACTTTTCATCAACTTGAATTGGGCTAAAAATCCATCCCTGAAAATAAATATTCTCTGAGTAGTGTGGAAATGCTGATCCTTACCCTACCTGGGGTGTCCACTGAGCATTTCCGCGAACTCTACTTGAAGTTCTCTGGGCATGGGATTTTGACATGTTACCTAAGCCAAAAGGAATGAGTGGGAAACAATCAAGACTACAGATAGAAGCACTTGCATTTGAATGAGTTTCAAGCATGCTTGGGTACTCGTGTGATCTGAGTGACTCAGTTTTGGAATACAACTGTCGCGTGGTGCACCGCGACCTCCAGGCACCCCAGAGTTTCTGAAAAAAAATTTTCTGCGATTTTCACGAAACCACTTTTCTTCAACTTGAATTGGGCTAAAAATCCATCACTGAAAATAAAAATTCTCTGAGTAGTGTGGAAATACTGATCCTTACCCTGCCTGGGTTGTCCACTGAGCATTTCCGCGAGCTCTACCTGAAGTTCTCTGGGCATGGGATTTTGACATGTTCCCCAAACCAAAAGGAATGAGTGGGAAACAATCAAGACAACAGATAGAAGTACTTGCATTTGAATGAGTTTCAAGCATGCTTGGGTACTCGTGTGATCTGAGTGACTCAGTTTTGGAATACAACTGTCGCGTGGTGCACCGCGACCACCAGGCACCCCGGAGTTTCTGAAAAAAAATTTTCTGCGATTTTCATGAAACCACTTTTCTTCAACTTGAATTGGGCTAAAAATCCATCCCTGAAAATAAAAATTCTCTGAGTAGTGTGTAAATGCTCATCCTTACCCTACCTGGGGTGTCCACTGAGCATTTCCGCTACCTCTACTTGAAGTTCTCTGGGCATGGGATTTTGACATGTTACCCAAACCAAAAGGAATGAGTGGGAAACAATCAAGACAACAGATAGAAGCACTTGCATTTGAATGAGTTTCAAGCATGCTTGGGTACTCGTGTGATCTGAGTGACTCAGTTTTGGAATACAACTGTCGCGTGGTGCATCGCGACCTCAAGGCACCCCGGAGTTTCTGAAAAAAAATTTTCTGCGATTTTCACGAAACCACTTTTCATCAACTTGAATTGGGCTAAAAATCCATCCCTGAAAATAAATATTCTCTGAGTAGTGTGGAAATGCTGATCCTTACCCTGCCTGGGTTGTCCACTGAGCATTTCCGCGAACTCTACCTGAAGTTCTCTGGGCATGGGATTTTGACATGTTCCCCAAACCAAAAGGAATGAGTGGGAAACAATCAAGACAACAGATACAAGCACTTGCATTTGAATGAGTTTCAAGCATGCTTGGGTACTCGTGTGATCTGAGTGACTCAGTTTTGGAATACAACTGTCGCGTGGTGCACCGCGACCTCCAGGCACCCCGGAGTTTCTGAAAAAAAATTTTCTGCGATTTTCACGAAACCACTTTTCTTCAACTTGAATTGGGCTAAAAATCCATTCCTGAAAATAAAAATTCTCTGAGTAGTGTGTAAATGCTGATCCTTACCCTACCTGGGGTGTCCACTGAGCATTTCCGCGAACTCTACTTGAAGTTCTCTGGGCATGGGATTTTGACATGTTACCCAAACCAAAAGGAATGAGTGGGAAACAATCAAGACAACAGATAGAAGCACTTGCATTTGAATGAGTTTCAAGCATGCTTGGGTAGTCGTGTGATCTGAGTGACTCAGTTTTGGAATACAACTGTCGCGTGGTGTACCGCGACCTCCAGGCACCCCGGAGTTTCTGAAAAAAAAATTTCTGCGATTTTCACGAAACCACTTTTCTTCAACTTGAATTGGGCTAAAAATCCATCACTGAAAATAAAAATTCTCTGAGTAGTGTGGAAATATTGATCCTTACCCTGCCTGGGTTGTCCACTGAACATTTCCGCGAGCTCTACCTGAAGTTCTCTGGGCATGGGATTTTGACATGTTCCCCAAACCAAAAGGAATGAGTGGGAAACAATCAAGACAACAGATAGAAGCACTTGCATTTGAATGAGTTTCAAGCATGCTTGGGTACTCGTGTGATCTGAGTGACTCAGTTTTGGAATACAACTGTCGCGTGGTGCACCGCGACCTCCAGGCACCCCGGAGTTTCTGAAAAAAAATTTTCTGCGATTTTCACGAAACCACTTTTCTTCAACTTGAATTGGGCTAAAAATCCATCCCTGAAAATAAAAATTCTCTGAGTAGTGTGTAAATGCTCATCCTTACCCTGCCTGGGTTGTCCACTGAGCATTTCCGCGAACTCTACCTGAAGTTCTCTGGGCATGGGATTTTGACATGTTCCCCAAACCAAAAGGAATGAGTGAGAAACAATCAAGAAAAGAGATAGAGGCACTTGCATTTGAATAAGTTTCAAGCATGCCTGGGTACTCGTGTGATCTGAGTGACTCAGTTTTGGAATACAACTGTCGCGTGGTGCATCGCAACCTCAAGGCACCCCGGAGTTTCTGAAAAAAAATTTTCTGCAATTTTCACGAAACCACTTTTCATCAACTTGAATTGGGCTAAAAATCCATCCCTGAAAATAAATATTCTCTGAGTAGTGTGGAAATGCTGATCCTTACCCCACCTGGGGTGTCCACTGAGCATTTCCGCGAACTCTACTTGAAGTTCTCTGGGCATGGGATTTTGACATTTTACCTAAACCAAAAGGAATGAGTGGGAAACAATCAAGACAACAGATAGAAGCACTTGCATTTGAATGAGTTTCAAGCATGCTTGGGTACTCGTGTGATCTGAATGACTCAGTTTTGGAATACAACTGTCGCGTGGTGCATCGCGACCTCAAGGCACCCCGGAGTTTTTGAAAGAAAATTTTCTGCAATTTTCACGAAACCACTTTTCATCAACTTGAATTGGGCTAAAAATCCATCCCTGAAAATAAATATTCTCTGAGTAGTGTGGAAATGCTGATCCTTACCCTACCTGGGTTGTCCACTGAGCATTTCCGCGAGCTCTACCTGAAGTTCTCTGGGCATGGGATTTTGACATGTTCCCCAAACCAAAAGGAATGAGTGGGAAACAATCAAGACAACAGATAGAAGCACTTGCATTTGAATGAGTTTCAAGCATGCTTGGGTACTCGTGTGATCTGAGTGACTCAGTTTTGGAATACAACTGTCGCGTGGTGCACCGCGACCTCCAGGCACCCCGGAGTTTCTGAAAAAAAATTTTCTGCGATTTTCACGAAACCACTTTTCTTCAACTTGAATTGGGCTAAAAATCCATCCCTGAAAATAAAAATTCTCTGAGTAGTGTGTAAATGCTCATCCTTACCCTACCTGGGGTGTCCACTGAGCATTTCCGCGACCTCTACTTGAAGTTCTCTGGGCATGGGATTTTGACATGTTACGCAAACCAAAAGGAATGAGTGGGAAACAATCAAGACAACAGATAGAAGCACTTGCATTTGAATGAGTTTCAAGCATGCTTGGGTACTCGTGTGATCTGAGTGACTCAATTTTGGAATACAACTGTCGCGTGGTGCATCGCGACCTCAAGGCACCCCGGAGTTTTTGAAAAAAAATTTTCTGCAATTTTCACGAAACCACTTTTCATCAACTTGAATTGGGCTAAAAATCCATCCCTGAAAATAAATATTCTCTGAGTAGTGTGGAAATGCTGATCCTTACCCTACCTGGGGTGTCCACTGAGCATTTCCGCGAACTCTACTTGAAGTTCTCTGGGCATGGGATTTTGACATGTTACCCAAACCAAAAGGAATGAGTGGGAAACAATCAAGACAACAGATAGAAGCACTTGCATTTGAATGAGTTTCAAGCATGCTTGGGTACTCGTGTGATCTGAGTGACTCAGTTTTGGAATACAACTGTCGCGTGGTGCACCGCGACCTCCAGGCACCCCGGAGTTTCTGAAAAAAAATTTTCTGCGATTTTCACGAAACCACTTTTCTTCAACTTGAATTGGGCTAAAAATCTATCACTGAAAATAAAAATTCTCTGAGTAGTGTGGAAATACTGATCCTTACCCTGCCTGGGTTGTCCACTGAGCATTTCCGCGAGCTCTACCTGAAGTTCTCTGGGCATGGGATTTTGACATGTTCCCCAAACCAAAAGGAATGAGTGGGAAACAATCAAGACAACAGATAGAAGCACTTGCATTTGAATGAGTTTCAAACATGCTTGGGTACTCGTGTGATCTGAGTGACTCAGTTTTGGAATACAACTGTCGCGTGGTGCACCGCGACCTCCAGGCACCCCGGAGTTTCTGAAAAAAAATTTTCTGCGATTTTCACGAAACCACTTTTCTTCAACTTGAATTGGGCTTAAAATCCATCCCTGAAAATAAAAATTCTCTGAGTAGTGTGTAAATGCTCATCCTTACCCTACCTGGGGTGTCCACTGAGCATTTCCGCGACCTCTACTTGAAGTTCTCTGGGCATGGGATTTTGACATGTTACGCAAACCAAAAGGAATGAGTGGGAAACAATCAAGACAACAGATAGAAGCACTTGCATTTGAATGAGTTTCAAGCATGCTTGGGTACTCGTGTGATCTGAGTGACTCAGTTTTCGAATACAACTGTTGCGTGGTGCACCGCGACCTCCAGGCACCCCGGAGTTTCTGAAAAAAAATTTTCTGCGATTTTCACGAAACCACTTTTCTTCAACTTGAATTGGGCTAAAAATCCATCACTGAAAATAAAAATTCTCTGAGTAGTGTGGAAATACTGATTCTTACCCTGCCTGGGTTGTCCACTGAGCATTTCCGCGAGCTCTACCTGAAGTTCTCTGGGCATGGGATTTTGACATGTTCCCCAAACCAAAAGGAATGAGTGGGAAACAATCAAGACAACAGATAGAAGCACTTGCATTTGAATGAGTTTCAAGCATGCTTGGGTACTCGTGTGATCTGAGTGACTCAGTTTTCGAATACAACTGTTGCGTGGTGCACCGCGACCTCCAGGCACCCCGGAGTTTCTGAAAAAAAATTTTCTGCGATTTTCACGAAACCACTTTTCTTCAACTTGAATTGGGCTAAAAATCCATCACTGAAAATAAAAATTCTCTGAGTAGTGTGGAAATACTGATCCTTACCCTGCCTGGGTTGTCCACTGAGCATTTCCGCGAGCTCTACCTGAAGTTCTCTGGGCATGGGATTTTGACATGTTCCCCATACCAAAAGGAATGAGTGGGAAACAATCAAGACAACAGATAGAAGCACTTGCATTTGAATGAGTTTCAAGCATGCTTGGGTACTCGTGTGATCTGAGTGACTCAGTTTTGGAATACAACTGTCGCGTGGTGCATCGCGACCTCAAGGCACCCCGGAGTTTCTGAAAAAAAATTTTCTGCAATTTTCACGAAACCACTTTTCATCAACTTGAATTGGGCTAAAAATCCATCCCTGAAAATAAATATTCTCTGAGTAGTGTGGAAATGCTGATCCTTACCCTACCTGGGGTGTCCACTGAGCATTTCCGCGAACTCTACTTGAAGTTCTCTGGGCATGGGATTTTGACATGTTCCCCAAACCAAAAGGAATGAGTGGGAAACAATCAAGACAACAGATAGAAGCACTTGCATTTGAATGAGTTTCAAGCATGCTTGGGTACTCGTGTGATCTGAGTGACTCAGTTTTGGAATACAACTGTCGCGTGGTGCACCGCGACCTCCAGGCACCCCGGAGTTTCTGAAAAAAAATTTTCTGCGATTTTCACGAAACCACTTTTCTTCAACTTGAATTGGGCTAAAAATCCATCACTGAAAATAAAAATTCTCTGAGTAGTGTGGAAATACTGATCCTTACCCTGCCTGGGTTGTCCACTGAGCATTTCCGCGAGCTCTACCTGAAGTTCTCTGGGCATGGGATTTTGACATGTTCCCCAAACCAAAAGGAATGAGTGGGAAACAATCAAGACAACAGATAGAAGCACTTGCATTTGAATGAGTTTCAAGCATGCTTGGGTACTCGTGTGATCTGAGTGACTCAGTTTTGGAATACAACTGTCGCGTGGTGCACCGCGACCTCCAGGCACCCCAGAGTTTCTGAAAAAAAATTTTCTGCGATTTTCACGAAACCACTTTTCTTCAACTTGAATTGGGCTTAAAATCCATCCCTGAAAATAAAAATTCTCTGAGTAGTGTGTAAATGCTCATCCTTACCCTACCTGGGGTGTCCACTGAGCATTTCCGCGACCTCTACTTGAAGTTCTCTGGGCATGGGATTTTGACATGTTACGCAAACCAAAAGGAATGAGTGGGAAACAATCAAGACAACAGATAGAAGCACTTGCATTTGAATGAGTTTCAAGCATGCTTGGGTACTCGTGTGATCTGAGTGACTCAGTTTTGGAATACAACTGTCGCGTGGTGCATCGCGACCTCAAGGCACCCCGGAGTTTCTGAAAAAAAATTTTCTGCAATTTTCACGAAACCACTTTTCATCAACTTGAATTGGGCTAAAAATCCATCCCTGAAAATAAATATTCTCTGAGTAGTGTGGAAATGCTGATCCTTACCCTACCTGGGGTGTCCACTGAGCATTTCCGCGAGCTCTACCTGAAGTTCTCTGGGCATGGGATTTTGACATGTTCCCCATACCAAAAGGAATGAGTGGGAAACAATCAAGACAACAGATAGAAGCACTTGCATTTGAATGAGTTTCAAGCATGCTTGGGTACTCGTGTGATCTGAGTGACTCAGTTTTGGAATACAACTGTCGCGTGGTGCATCGCGACCTCAAGGCACCCCGGAGTTTCTGAAAAAAAATTTTCTGCAATTTTCACGAAACCACTTTTCATCAACTTGAATTGGGCTAAAAATCCATCCCTGAAAATAAATATTCTCTGAGTAGTGTGGAAATGCTGATCCTTACCCTACCTGGGGTGTCCACTGAGCATTTCCGCGAACTCTACTTGAAGTTCTCTGGGCATGGGATTTTGACATGTTACCCAAACCAAAAGGAATGAGTGGGAAACAATCAAGACAACAGATAGAAGCACTTGCATTTGAATGAGTTTCAAGCATGCTTGGGTACTCGTGTGATCTGAGTGACTCAATTTTGGAATACAACTGTCGCGTGGTGCATCGCGACCTCAAGGCACCCCGGAGTTTTTGAAAAAAAATTTTCTGCAATTTTCACGAAACCACTTTTCATCAACTTGATTTGGGCTAAAAATCCATCCCTGAAAATAAATATTCTCTGAGTAGTGTGGAAATGCTGATCCTTACCCTACCTGGGGTGTCCACTGAGCATTTCCGCGAACTCTACTTGAAGTTCTCTGGGCATGGGATTTTGACATGTTACCCAAACCAAAAGGAATGAGTGGGAAACAATCAAGACAACAGATAGAAGCACTTGCATTTGAATGAGTTTCAAGCATGCTTGGGTACTCGTGTGATCTGAGTGACTCAGTTTTGGAATACAACTGTCGCGTGGTGCACCGCGACCTCCAGGCACCCCGGAGTTTCTGAAAAAAAATTTTCTGCGATTTTCACGAAACCACTTTTCTTCAACTTGAATTGGGCTAAAAATCCATCACTGAAAATAAAAATTCTCTGAGTAGTGTGCAAATACTGATCCTTACCCTGCCTGGGTTGTCCACTGAGCATTTCCGCGAGCTCTACCTGAAGTTCTCTGGGCATTGGATTTTGACATGTTACCCAAACCAAAAGGAATGAGTGGGAAACAATCAAGACAACAGATAGAAGCACTTGCATTTGAATGAGTTTCAAGCATGCTTGGGTACTCGTGTGATCTGAGTGACTCAGTTTTGGAATACAACTGTCGCGTGGTGCACCGCGACCTCCAGGCACCCCGGAGTTTCTGAAAAAAAATTTTCTGCGATTTTCACGAAACCACTTTTCTTCAACTTGAATTGGGCTTAAAATCCATCCCTGAAAATAAAAATTCTCTGAGTAGTGTGTAAATGCTCATCCTTACCCTACCTGGGGTGTCCACTGAGCATTTCCGCGACCTCTACTTGAAGTTCTCTGGGCATGGGATTTTGACATGTTACGCAAACCAAAAGGAATGAGTGGGAAACAATCAAGACAACAGATAGAAGCACTTGCATTTGAATGAGTTTCAAGCATGCTTGGGTACTCGTGTGATCTGAGTGACTCAGTTTTCGAATACAACTGTTGCGTGGTGCACCGCGACCTCCAGGCACCCCGGAGTTTCTGAAAAAAAATTTTCTGCGATTTTCACGAAACCACTTTTCTTCAACTTGAATTGGGCTAAAAATCCATCACTGAAAATAAAAATTCTCTGAGTAGTGTGGAAATACTGATCCTTACCCTGCCTGGGTTGTCCACTGAGCATTTCCGCGAGCTCTACCTGAAGTTCTCTGGGCATGGGATTTTGACATGTTACCCAAACCAAAAGGAATGAGTGGGAAACAATCAAGACAACAGATAGAAGCACTTGCATTTGAATGAGTTTCAAGCATGCTTGGGTACTCGTGTGATCTGAGTGACTCAGTTTTCGAATACAACTGTTGCGTGGTGCACCGCGACCTCCAGGCACCCCGGAGTTTCTGAAAAAAAATTTTCTGCGATTTTCACGAAACCACTTTTCTTCAACTTGAATTGGGCTAAAAATCCATCACTGAAAATAAAAATTCTCTGAGTAGTGTGGAAATACTGATCCTTACCCTGCCTGGGTTGTCCACTGAGCATTTCCGCGAGCTCTACCTGAAGTTCTCTGGGCATGGGATTTTGACATGTTCCCCATACCAAAAGGAATGAGTGGGAAACAATCAAGACAACAGATAGAAGCACTTGCATTTGAATGAGTTTCAAGCATGCTTGGGTACTCGTGTGATCTGAGTGACTCAGTTTTGGAATACAACTGTCGCGTGGTACATCGCGACCTCAAGGCACCCCGGAGTTTCTGAAAAAAAATTTTCTGCAATTTTCACGAAACCACTTTTCATCAACTTGAATTGGGCTAAAAATCCATCCCTGAAAATAAATATTCTCTGAGTAGTGTGGAAATGCTGATCCTTACCCTACCTGGGGTGTCCACTGAGCATTTCCGCGAACTCTACTTGAAGTTCTCTGGGCATGGGATTTTGACATGTTACCCAAACCAAAAGGAATGAGTGGGAAACAATCAAGACAACAGATAGAAGCACTTGCATTTGAATGAGTTTCAAGCATGCTTGGGTACTCGTGTGATCTGAGTGACTCAGTTTTGGAATACAACTGTCGCGTGGTGCACCGCGACCTCCAGGCACCCCGGAGTTTCTGAAAAAAAATTTTCTGCGATTTTCACGAAACCACTTTTCTTCAACTTGAATTGGGCTAAAAATCCATCACTGAAAATAAAAATTCTCTGAGTAGTGTGGAAATACTGATCCTTACCCTGCCTGGGTTGTCCACTGAGCATTTCCGCGAGCTCTACCTGAAGTTCTCTGGGCATGGGATTTTGACATGTTCCCCAAACCAAAAGGAATGAGTGGGAAACAATCAAGACAACAGATAGAAGCACTTGCATTTGAATGAGTTTCAAGCATGCTTGGGTACTCGTGTGATCTGAGTGACTCAGTTTTGGAATACAACTGTCGCGTGGTGCACCGCGACCTCCAGGCACCCCGGAGTTTCTGAAAAAAAATTTTCTGCGATTTTCACGAAACCACTTTTCTTCAACTTGAATTGGGCTTAAAATCCATCCCTGAAAATAAAAATTCTCTGAGTAGTGTGTAAATGCTCATCCTTACCCTACCTGGGGTGTCCACTGAGCATTTCCGCGACCTCTACTTGAAGTTCTCTGGGCATGGGATTTTGACATGTTACGCAAACCAAAAGGAATGAGTGGGAAACAATCAAGACAACAGATAGAAGCACTTGCATTGGAATGAGTTTCAAGCATGCTTGGGTACTCGTGTGATCTGAGTGACTCAGTTTTGGAATACAACTGTCGCGTGGTGCATCGCGACCTCAAGGCACCCCGGAGTTTCTGAAAAAAAATTTACTGCAATTTTCACGAAACCACTTTTCATCAACTTGAATTGGGCTAAAAATCCATCCCTGAAAATAAATATTCTCTGAGTAGTGTGGAAATGCTGATCCTTACCCTACCTGGGGTGTCCACTGAGCATTTCCGCGAACTCTACTTGAAGTTCTCTGGGCATGGGATTTTGACATGTTACCCAAACCAAAAGGAATGAGTGGGAAACAATCAAGACAACAGATAGAAGCACTTGCATTTGAATGAGTTTCAAGCATGCTTGGGTACTCGTGTGATCTGAGTGACTCAGTTTTGGAATACAACTGTCGCGTGGTGCACCGCGACCTCCAGGCACCCCGGAGTTTCTGAAAAAAAATTTTCTGCGATTTTCACGAAACCACTTTTCTTCAACTTGAATTGGGCTTAAAATCCATCCCTGAAAATAAAAATTCTCTGAGTAGTGTGTAAATGCTCATCCTTACCCTACCTGGGGTGTCCACTGAGCATTTCCGCGACCTCTACTTGAAGTTCTCTGGGCATGGGATTTTGACATGTTACGCAAACCAAAAGGAATGAGTGGGAAACAATCAAGACAACAGATAGAAGCACTTGCATTTGAATGAGTTTCAAGCATGCTTGGGTACTCGTGTGATCTGAGTGACTCAGTTTTCGAATACAACTGTTGCGTGGTGCACCGCGACCTCCAGGCACCCCGGAGTTTCTGAAAAAAAATTTTCTGCGATTTTCACGAAACCACTTTTCTTCAACTTGAATTGGGCTAAAAATCCATCACTGAAAATAAAAATTCTCTGAGTAGTGTGGAAATACTGATCCTTACCCTGCCTGGGTTGTCCACTGAGCATTTCCGCGAGCTCTACCTGAAGTTCTCTGGGCATGGGATTTTGACATGTTACCCAAACCAAAAGGAATGAGTGGGAAACAATCAAGACAACAGATAGAAGCACTTGCATTTGAATGAGTTTCAAGCATGCTTGGGTACTCGTGTGATCTGAGTGACTCAGTTTTGGAATACAACTGTCGCGTGGTGCATCGCGACCTCAAGGCACCCCGGAGTTTCTGAAAAAAAATTTTCTGCAATTTTCACGAAACCACTTTTCATCAACTTGAATTGGGCTAAAAATCCATCCCTGAAAATAAATATTCTCTGAGTAGTGTGGAAATGCTGATCCTTACCCTACCTGGGGTGTCCACTGAGCATTTCCGCGAACTCTACTTGAAGTTCTCTGGGCATGGGATTTTGACATGTTACCCAAACCAAAAGGAATGAGTGGGAAACAATCAAGACAACAGATAGAAGCACTTGCATTTGAATGAGTTTCAAGCATGCTTGGGTACTCGTGTGATCTGAGTGACTCAGTTTTGGAATACAACTGTCGCGTGGTGCACCGCGACCTCCAGGCACCCCGGAGTTTCTGAAAAAAAATTTTCTGCGATTTTCACGAAACCACTTTTCTTCAACTTGAATTGGGCTAAAAATCCATCACTGAAAATAAAAATTCTCTGAGTAGTGTGGAAATACTGATCCTTACCCTGCCTGGGTTGTCCACTGAGCATTTCCGCGAGCTCTACCTGAAGTTCTCTGGGCATGGGATTTTGACATGTTCCCCAAACCAAAAGGAATGAGTGGGAAACAATCAAGACAACAGATAGAAGCACTTGCATTTGAATGAGTTTCAAGCATGCTTGGGTACTCGTGTGATCTGAGTGACTCAGTTTTGGAATACAACTGTCGCGTGGTGCACCGCGACCTCCAGGAACCCCGGAGTTTCTGAAAAAAAATTTTCTGCGATTTTCACGAAACCACTTTTCTTCAACTTGAATTGGGCTAAAAATCCATACCTGAAAATAAAAATTCTCTGAGTAGTGTGTAAATGCTGATCCTTACCCTGCCTGGGTTGTCCACTGAGCATTTCCGCGGACTCTACCTGAAATTCTCTGGGCATGGGATTTTGACATGTTCCCCAAACCAAAAGGAATAAGTGGGAAACAATCAAGACAACAGATAGAAGCACTTGCATTTGAATGAGTTTCAAGCATGCTTGGGTACTCGTGTGATCTGAGTGACTCAGTTTTGGAATACAACTGTCACGTGGTGCACCGCGACCTCCAGGCACCCCGGAGTTTCTGAAAAAAAATTTTCTGCGATTTCACGAAACCACTTTTCTTCAACTTGAATTGGGCTAAAAATCCATCACTGAAAATAAAAATTCTCTGAGTAGTGTGGAAATACTGATCCTTACCCTGTCTGGGTTGTCCCCTGAACATTTCCGCGAGCTCTACCTGAAGTTCTCTGGGCATGGGATTTTGACATGTTCCCCAAACCAAAAGGAATTAGTGGGAAACAATCAAGACAACAGATAGAAGCACTTGCATTTGAATGAGTTTCAAGCATGCTTGGGTACTCGTGTGATCTGAGTGACTCAGTTTTGGAATACAACTGTCGCGTGGTGCACCTCGACCTCCACGCACCCCGGAGTTTCTGAAAAAAAATTTTCTGCGATTTTCACTAAACCACTTTTCTTCAACTTGAATTGGGCTAAAAATCCATCCCTGAAAATAAAAATTCTCTGAGTAGTGTGGAAATGCTCATCCTTACCCTACCTGGGGTGTCCACTAAGCATTTCCGCGACCTCTACTTGAAGTTCTCTGGGCATGGGATTTTGACATGTTCCCCAAACCAAAAGGAATGAGTGGGAAACAATCAAGACAACAGATAGAAGCACTTGCATTTGAATGAGTTTCAAGCATGCTTGGGTACTCGTGTGATCTGAGTGACTCAGTTTTGGAATACAACTTTCGCGTGGTGCACCGCGACCTCCAGGCACCCCGGAGTTTCTGAAAAAAAATTTTCTGCGATTTTCACGAAACCACTTTTCTTCAACTTGAATTGGGCTAAAAATCCATCACTGAAAATAAAAATTCTCTGAGTAGTGTGGAAATACTGATCCTTACCCTGCCTGGGTTGTCCACTGAGCATTTCCGCGAGCTCTACCTGAAGTTTTCTGGGCATGGGATTTTGACATGTTCCCCATACCAAAAGGAATGAGTGGGAAACAATCAAGACAACAGATAGAAGCACTTGCATTTGAATGAGTTTCAAGCATGCTTGGGTACTCGTGTGATCTGAGTGACTCAGTTTTGGAATACAACTGTCGCGTGGTGCATCGCGACCTCAAGGCACCCCGGAGTTTCTGAAAAAAAATTTTCTGCAATTTTCACGAAACCACTTTTCATCAACTTGAATTGGGCTAAAAATCCATCCCTGAAAATAAAAATTCTCTGAGTAGTGTGGAAATGCTGATCCTTACCCTACCTGGGGTGTCCACTGAGCATTTCCGCGAACTCTACTTGAAGTTCTCTGGGCATGGGATTTTGACATGTTACCCAAACCAAAAGGAATGAGTGGGAAACAATCAAGACAACAGATAGAAGCACTTGCATTTGAATGAGTTTCAAGCATGCTTGGGTACTCGTGTGATCTGAGTGACTCAATTTTGGAATACAACTGTCGCGTGGTGCATCGCGACCTCAAGGCACCCCGGAGTTTTTGAAAAAAATTTTCTGCAATTTTCACGAAACCACTTTTCATCAACTTGAATTGGGCTAAAAATCCATCCCTGAAAATAAATATTCTCTGAGTAGTGTGGAAATGCTGATCCTTACCCTACCTGGGGTGTCCACTGAGCATTTCCGCGAACTCTACTTGAAGTTCTCTGGGCATGGGATTTTGACATGTTACCCAAACCAAAAGGAATGAGTGGGAAACAATCAAGACAACAGATAGAAGCACTTGCATTTGAATGAGTTTCAAGCATGCTTGGGTACTCGTGTGATCTGAGTGACTCAGTTTTGGAATACAACTGTCGCGTGGTGCACCGCGACCTCCAGGCACCCCGGAGTTTCTGAAAAAAAATTTTCTGCGATTTTCACGAAACCACTTTTCTTCAACTTGAATTGGGCTAAAAATCCATCACTGAAAATAAAAATTCTCTGAGTAGTGTGGAAATACTGATCCTTACCCTGCCTGGGTTGTCCACTGAGCATTTCCGCGAGCTCTACCTGAAGTTCTCTGGGCATGGGATTTTGACATGTTCCCCAAACCAAAAGGAATGAGTGGGAAACAATCAAGACAACAGATAGAAGCACTTGCATTTGAATGAGTTTCAAGCATGCTTGGGTACTCGTGTGATCTGAGTGACTCAGTTTTCGAATACAACTGTTGCGTGGTGCACCGCGACCTCCAGGCACCCCGGAGTTTCTGAAAAAAAATTTTCTGCGATTTTCACGAAACCACTTTTCTTCAACTTGAATTGGGCTAAAAATCCATCACTGAAAATAAAAATTCTCTGAGTAGTGTGGAAATACTGATCCTTACCCTGCCTGGGTTGTCCACTGAGCATTTCCGCGAGCTCTACCTGAAGTTCTCTGGGCATGGGATTTTGACATGTTACCCAAACCAAAAGGAATGAGTGGGAAACAATCAAGACAACAGATAGAAGCACTTGCATTTGAATGAGTTTCAAGCATGCTTGGGTACTCGTGTGATCTGAGTGACTCAGTTTTGGAATACAACTGTCGCGTGGATCACCGCGACCTCCAGGAACCCCGGAGTTTCTGAAAAAAAATTTTCTGCGATTTTCACGAAACCACTTTTCTTCAACTTGAATTGGGCTAAAAATCCATACCTGAAAATAAAAATTCTCTGAGTAGTGTGTAAATGCTGATCCTTACCCTGCCTGGGTTGTCCACTGAGCATTTCCGCGAACTCTACCTGAAGTTCTCTGGGCATGGGATTTTGACATGTTCCCCAAACCAAAAGGAATAAGTGGGAAACAATCAAGAAAAGAGATAGAGGCACTTGCATTTGAATGAGTTTCAAGCATGCTTGGGTACTCGTGTGATCTGAATGACTCAGTTTTGGAATACAACTGTCGCGTGGGGCATCGCGACCTCAAGGCACCCCGGAGTTTTTGAAAAAAAATTTTCTGCAATTTTCACGAAACCACTTTTCATCAACTTGAATTGGGCTAAAAATCCATCCCTGAAAATAAAAATTCTCTGAGTAGTGTGTAAATGCTCATCCTTACCCTACCTGGGGTGTCCACTGAGCATTTCCGCGACCTCTACTTGAAGTTCTCTGGGCATGGGATTTTGACATGTTACGCAAACCAAAAGGAATGAGTGGGAAACAATCAAGACAACAGATAGAAGCACTTGCATTTGAATGAGTTTCAAGCATGCTTGGGTACTCGTGTGATCTGAGTGACTCAGTTTTCGAATACAACTGTTGCGTGGTGCACCGCGACCTCCAGGCACCCCGGAGTTTCTGAAAAAAAATTTTCTGCGATTTCACGAAACCACTTTTCTTCAACTTGAATTGGGCTAAAAATCCATCACTGAAAATAAAAATTCTCTGAGTAGTGTGGAAATACTGATCCTTACCCTGTCTGGGTTGTCCCCTGAACATTTCCGCGAGCTCTACCTGAAGTTCTCTGGGCATGGGATTTTGACATGTTCCCCAAACCAAAAGGAATTAGTGGGAAACAATCAAGACAACAGATAAAAGCACTTGCATTTGAATGAGTTTCAAGCATGCTTGGGTACTCGTGTGATCTGAGTGACTCAGTTTTGGAATACAACTGTCGCGTGGTGCACCTCGACCTCCACGCACCCTGGAGTTTCTGAAAAAAAATTTTCTGCGATTTTCACTAAACCACTTTTCTTCAACTTGAATTGGGCTAAAAATCCATCCCTGAAAATAAAAATTCTCTGAGTAGTGTGGAAATGCTCATCCTTACCCTACCTGGGGTGTCCACTGAGCATTTCCGCGACCTCTACTTGAAGTTCTCTGGGCATGGGATTTTGACATGTTCCCCATACCAAAAGGAATGAGTGGGAAACAATCAAGACAACAGATAGAAGCACTTGCATTTGAATGAGTTTCAAGCATGCTTGGGTACTCGTGTGATCTGAGTGACTCAGTTTTGGAATACAACTGTCGCGTGGTGCATCGCGACCTCCAGGCACCCCGGAGTTTCTGAAAAAAAATTTTCTGCGATTTTCACGAAACCACTTTTCTTCAACTTGAATTGGGCTAAAAATCCATCACTGAAAATAAAAATTCTCTGAGTAGTGTGGAAATACTGATCCTTACCCTGCCTGGGTTGTCCACTGAGCATTTCCGCGAGCTCTACCTGAAGTTCTCTGGGCATGGGATTTTGACATGTTCCCCAAACCAAAAGGAATGAGTGGGAAACAATCAAGACAACAGATAGAAGCACTTGCATTTGAATGAGTTTCAAGCATGCTTGGGTACTCGTGTGATCTGAGTGACTCAGTTTTGGAATACAACTGTCGCGTGGTGCACCGCGACCTCCAGGCACCCCGGAGTTTCTGAAAAAAAATTTTCTGCGATTTTCACGAAACCACTTTTCTTCAACTTGAATTGGGCTTAAAATCCATCCCTGAAAATAAAAATTCTCTGAGTAGTGTGTAAATGCTCATCCTTACCCTACCTGGGGTGTCCACTGAGCATTTCCGCGACCTCTACTTGAAGTTCTCTGGGCATGGGATTTTGACATGTTACGCAAACCAAAAGGAATGAGTGGGAAACAATCAAGACAACAGATAGAAGCACTTGCATTTGAATGAGTTTCAAGCATGCTTGGGTACTCGTGTGATCTGAGTGACTCAGTTTTCGAATACAACTGTTGCGTGGTGCACCGCGACCTCCAGGCACCCCGGAGTTTCTGAAAAAAAAAATTTCTGCGATTTTCACGAAACCACTTTTCTTCAACTTGAATTGGGCTAAAAATCCATCACTGAAAATAAAAATTCTCTGAGTAGTGTGGAAATACTGATCCTTACCCTGCCTGGGTTGTCCACTGAGCATTTCCGCGAGCTCTACCTGAAGTTCTCTGGGCATGGGATTTTGACATGTTACCCAAACCAAAAGGAATGAGTGGGAAACAATCAAGAAAACAGATAGAAGTACTTGCATTTGAATGAGTTTCAAGCATGCTTGGGTACTCGTGTGATCTGAGTGACTCAGTTTTGGAATACAACTGTCGCGTGGTGCATCGCGCCCTCAAGGCACCCCGGAGTTTCTGAAAAAAAATTTTCTGCAATTTTCACGAAACCACTTTTCATCAACTTGAATTGGGCTAAAAATCCATCCCTGAAAATAAATATTCTCTGAGTAGTGTGGAAATGCTGATCCTTACCCTACCTGGGGTGTCCACTGAGCATTTCCGCGAACTCTACTTGAAGTTCTCTGGGCATGGGATTTTGACATGTTACCCAAACCAAAAGGAATGAGTGGGAAACAATCAAGACAACAGATAGAAGCACTTGCATTTGAATGAGTTTCAAGCATGCTTGGGTACTCGTGTGATCTGAGTGACTCAATTTTGGAATACAACTGTCGCGTGGTGCATCGCGACCTCAAGGCACCCCGGAGTTTTTGAAAAAAATTTTCTGCAATTTTCACGAAACCACTTTTCATCAACTTGAATTGGGCTAAAAATCCATCCCTGAAAATAAATATTCTCTGAGTAGTGTGGAAATGCTGATCCTTACCCTACCTGGGGTGTCCACTGAGCATTTCCGCGAACTCTACTTGAAGTTCTCTGGGCATGGGATTTTGACATGTTACCCAAACCAAAAGGAATGAGTGGGAAACAATCAAGACAACAGATAGAAGCACTTGCATTTGAATGAGTTTCAAGCATGCTTGGGTACTCGTGTGATCTGAGTGACTCAGTTTTGGAATACAACTGTCGCGTGGTGCACCGCGACCTCCAGGCACCCCGGAGTTTCTGAAAAAAAATTTTCTGCGATTTTCACGAAACCACTTTTCTTCAACTTGAATTGGGCTAAAAATCCATCACTGAAAATAAAAATTCTCTGAGTAGTGTGGAAATACTGATCCTTACCCTGCCTGGGTTGTCCACTGAGCATTTCCGCGAGCTCTACCTGAAGTTCTCTGGGCATGGGATTTTGACATGTTCCCCAAACCAAAAGGAATGAGTGGGAAACAATCAAGACAACAGATAGAAGCACTTGCATTTGAATGAGTTTCAAGCATGCTTGGGTACTCGTGTGATCTGAGTGACTCAGTTTTCGAATACAACTGTTGCGTGGTGCACCGCGACCTCCAGGCACCCCGGAGTTTCTGAAAAAAAATTTTCTGCGATTTTCACGAAACCACTTTTCTTCAACTTGAATTGGGCTAAAAATCCATCACTGAAAATAAAAATTCTCTGAGTAGTGTGGAAATACTGATCCTTACCCTGCCTGGGTTGTCCACTGAGCATTTCCGCGAGCTCTACCTGAAGTTCTCTGGGCATGGGATTTTGACATGTTACCCAAACCAAAAGGAATGAGTGGGAAACAATCAAGACAACAGATAGAAGCACTTGCATTTGAATGAGTTTCAAGCATGCTTGGGTACTCGTGTGATCTGAGTGACTCAGTTTTGGAATACAACTGTCGCGTGGATCACCGCGACCTCCAGGCACCCCGGAGTTTCTGAAAAAAAATTTTCTGCGATTTTCACGAAACCACTTTTCTTCAACTTGAATTGGGCTAAAAATCCATACCTGAAAATAAAAATTCTCTGAGTAGTGTGTAAATGCTGATCCTTACCCTGCCTGGGTTGTCCACTGAGCATTTCCGCGAACTCTACCTGAAGTTCTCTGGGCATGGGATTTTGACATGTTCCCCAAACCAAAAGGAATAAGTGGGAAACAATCAAGAAAAGAGATAGAGGCACTTGCATTTGAATGAGTTTCAAGCATGCTTGGGTACTCGTGTGATCTGAATGACTCAGTTTTGGAATACAACTGTCGCGTGGGGCATCGCGACCTCAAGGCACCCCGGAGTTTTTGAAAAAAAATTTTCTGCAATTTTCACGAAACCACTTTTCATCAACTTGAATTGGGCTAAAAATCCATCCCTGAAAATAAAAATTCTCTGAGTAGTGTGTAAATGCTCATCCTTACCCTACCTGGGGTGTCCACTGAGCATTTCCGCGACCTCTACTTGAAGTTCTCTGGGCATGGGATTTTGACATGTTACGCAAACCAAAAGGAATGAGTGGGAAACAATCAAGACAACAGATAGAAGCACTTGCATTTGAATGAGTTTCAAGCATGCTTGGGTACTCGTGTGATCTGAGTGACTCAGTTTTCGAATACAACTGTTGCGTGGTGCACCGCGACCTCCAGGCACCCCGGAGTTTCTGAAAAAAAATTTTCTGCGATTTCACGAAACCACTTTTCTTCAACTTGAATTGGGCTAAAAATCCATCACTGAAAATAAAAATTCTCTGAGTAGTGTGGAAATACTGATCCTTACCCTGCCTGGGTTGTCCCCTGAACATTTCCGCGAGCTCTACCTGAAGTTCTCTGGGCATGGGATTTTGACATGTTCCCCAAACCAAAAGGAATTAGTGGGAAACAATCAAGACAACAGATAAAAGCACTTGCATTTGAATGAGTTTCAAGCATGCTTGGGTACTCGTGTGATCTGAGTGACTCAGTTTTGGAATACAACTGTCGCGTGGTGCACCTCGACCTCCACGCACCCTGGAGTTTCTGAAAAAAAATTTTCTGCGATTTTCACTAAACCACTTTTCTTCAACTTGAATTGGGCTAAAAATCCATCCCTGAAAATAAAAATTCTCTGAGTAGTGTGGAAATGCTCATCCTTACCCTACCTGGGGTGTCCACTGAGCATTTCCGCGACCTCTACTTGAAGTTCTCTGGGCATGGGATTTTGACATGTTCCCCATACCAAAAGGAATGAGTGGGAAACAATCAAGACAACAGATAGAAGCACTTGCATTTGAATGAGTTTCAAGCATGCTTGGGTACTCGTGTGATCTGAGTGACTCAGTTTTGGAATACAACTGTCGCGTGGTGCATCGCGACCTCCAGGCACCCCGGAGTTTCTGAAAAAAAATTTTCTGCGATTTTCACGAAACCACTTTTCTTCAACTTGAATTGGGCTAAAAATCCATCACTGAAAATAAAAATTCTCTGAGTAGTGTGGAAATACTGATCCTTACCCTGCCTGGGTTGTCCACTGAGCATTTCCGCGAGCTCTACCTGAAGTTCTCTGGGCATGGGATTTTGACATGTTCCCCAAACCAAAAGGAATGAGTGGGAAACAATCAAGACAACAGATAGAAGCACTTGCATTTGAATGAGTTTCAAGCATGCTTGGGTACTCGTGTGATCTGAGTGACTCAGTTTTGGAATACAACTGTCGCGTGGTGCACCGCGACCTCCAGGCACCCCGGAGTTTCTGAAAAAAAATTTTCTGCGATTTTCACGAAACCACTTTTCTTCAACTTGAATTGGGCTTAAAATCCATCCCTGAAAATAAAAATTCTCTGAGTAGTGTGTAAATGCTCATCCTTACCCTACCTGGGGTGTCCACTGAGCATTTCCGCGACCTCTACTTGAAGTTCTCTGGGCATGGGATTTTGACATGTTACGCAAACCAAAAGGAATGAGTGGGAAACAATCAAGACAACAGATAGAAGCACTTGCATTTGAATGAGTTTCAAGCATGCTTGGGTACTCGTGTGATCTGAGTGACTCAGTTTTCGAATACAACTGTCGCGTGGTGCACCGCGACCTCCAGGCACCCCGGAGTTTCTGAAAAAAAAAATTTCTGCGATTTTCACGAAACCACTTTTCTTCAACTTGAATTGGGCTAAAAATCCATCACTGAAAATAAAAATTCTCTGAGTAGTGTGGAAATACTGATCCTTACCCTGCCTGGGTTGTCCACTGAGCATTTCCGCGAGCTCTACCTGAAGTTCTCTGGGCATGGGATTTTGACATGTTACCCAAACCAAAAGGAATGAGTGGGAAACAATCAAGACAACAGATAGAAGTACTTGCATTTGAATGAGTTTCAAGCATGCTTGGGTACTCGTGTGATCTGAGTGACTCAGTTTTGGAATACAACTGTCGCGTGGTGCATCGCGACCTCAAGGCACCCCGGAGTTTCTGAAAAAAAATTTTCTGCAATTTTCACGAAACCACTTTTCATCAACTTGAATTGGGCTAAAAATCCATCCCTGAAAATAAATATTCTCTGAGTAGTGTGGAAATGCTGATCCTTACCCTACCTGGGGTGTCCACTGAGCATTTCCGCGAACTCTACTTGAAGTTCTCTGGGCATGGGATTTTGACATGTTACCCAAACCAAAAGGAATGAGTGGGAAACAATCAAGACAACAGATAGAAGCACTTGCATTTGAATGAGTTTCAAGCATGCTTGGGTACTCGTGTGATCTGAGTGACTCAGTTTTGGAATACAACTGTCGCGTGGTGCACCGCGACCTCCAGGCACCCCGGAGTTTCTGAAAAAAAATTTTCTGCGATTTTCACGAAACCACTTTTCTTCAACTTGAATTGGGCTTAAAATCCATCCCTGAAAATAAAAATTCTCTGAGTAGTGTGTAAATGCTCATCCTTGCCCTACCTGGGGTGTCCACTGAGCATTTCCGCGACCTCTACTTGAAATTCTCTGGGCATGGGATTTTGACATGTTACGCAAACCAAAAGGAATGAGTGGGAAACAATCAAGACAACAGATAGAAGCACTTGCATTTGAATGAGTTTCAAGCATGCTTGGGTACTCGTGTGATCTGAGTGACTCAGTTTTCGAATACAACTGTTGCGTGGTGCACCGCGACCTCCAGGCACCCCGGAGTTTCTGAAAAAAAATTTTCTGCGATTTTCATGAAACCACTTTTCTTCAACTTGAAATGGGCTAAAAATCCATCACTGAAAATAAAAATTCTCTGAGTAGTGTGGAAATACTGATCCTTACCCTGCCTGGGTTGTCCACTGAGCATTTCCGCGAGCTCTACCTGAAGTTCTCTGGGCATGGGATTTTGACATGTTACCCAAACCAAAAGGAATGAGTGGGAAACAATCAAGACAACAGATAGAAGCACTTGCATTTGAATGAGTTTCAAGCATGCTTGGGTACTCGTGTGATCTGAGTGACTCAGTTTTGGAATACAACTGTCGCGTGGATCACCGCGACCTCCAGGCACCCCGGAGTTTCTGAAAAAAAAATTTCTGCGATTTTCACGAAACCACTTTTCTTCAACTTGAATTGGGCTAAAAATCCATACCTGAAAATAAAAATTCTCTGAGTAGTGTGTAAATGCTGATCCTTACCCTGCCTGGGTTGTCCACTGAGCATTTCCGCGAACTCTACCTGAAATTCTCTGGGCATGGGATTTTGACATGTTCCCCAAACCAAAAGGAATAAGTGGGAAACAATCAAGACAACAGATAGAAGCACTTGCATTTGAATGAGTTTCAAGCATGCTTGGGTACTCGTGTGATCTGAGTGACTCAATTTTGGAATACAACTGTCGCGTGGTGCATCGCGACCTCAAGGCACCCCGGAGTTTTTGAAAAAAAATTTTCTGCAATTTTCACGAAACCACTTTTCATCAACTTGAATTGGGCTAAAAATCCATCCCTGAAAATAAATATTCTCTGAGTAGTGTGGAAATGCTGATCCTTACCCTACCTGGGGTGTCCACTGAGCATTTCCGCGAACTCTACTTGAAGTTCTCTGGGCATGGGATTTTGGCATGTTACCCAAACCAAAAGGAATGAGTGGGAAACAATCAAGACAACAGATAGAAGCACTTGCATTTGAATGAGTTTCAAGCATGCTTGGGTACTCGTGTGATCTGAGTGACTCAGTTTTGGAATACAACTGTCGCGTGGTGCACCGCGACCTCCAGGCACCCCGGAGTTTCTGAAAAAAAAATTTTCTGCGATTTTCACGAAACCACTTTTCTTCAACTTGAATTGGGCTAAAAATCCATCACTGAAAATAAAAATTCTCTGAGTAGTGTGGAAATACTGATCCTTACCCTGCCTGGGTTGTCCACTGAGCATTTCCGCGAGCTCTACCTGAAGTTCTCTGGGCATGGGATTTTGACATGTTCCCCAAACCAAAAGGAATAAGTGGGAAACAATCAAGAAAAGAGATAGAGGCACTTGCATTTGAATGAGTTTCAAGCATGCTTGGGTACTCGTGTGATCTGAATGACTCAGTTTTGGAATACAACTGTCGCGTGGGGCATCGCGACCTCAAGGCACCCCGGAGTTTTTGAAAAAAAATTTTCTGCAATTTTCACGAAACCACTTTTCATCAACTTGAATTGGGCTAAAAATCCATCCCTGAAAATAAATATTCTCTGAGTAGTGTGGAAATGCTGATCCTTACCCTACCTGGGGTGTCCACTGAGCATTTCCGCGTACTCTACTTGAAGTTCTCTGGGCATGGGATTTTGACATGTTACCCAAACCAAAAGGAATGAGTGGGAAACAATCAAGACAACAGATAGAAGCACTTGAATTTGAATGAGTTTCAAGCATGCTTGGGTACTCGTGTGATCTGAGTGACTCAGTTTTGGAATACAACTGTCGCGTGGTGCACCGCGACCTCCAGGCACCCCGGAGTTTCTGAAAAAAAATTTTCTGCGATTTTCACGAAACCACTTTTCTTCAACTTGAATTGGGCTAAAAATCCATCACTGAAAATAAAAATTCTCTGAGTAGTGTAGAAATACTGATCCTTACCCTGCCTGGGTTGTCCACTGAGCATTTCCGCGAGCTCTACCTGAAGTTCTCTGGGCATGGGATTTTGACATGTTCCCCAAACCAAAAGGAATGAGTGGGAAACAATCAAGACAACAGATAGAAGCACTTGCATTTGAATGAGTTTCAAGCATGCTTGGGTACTCGTGTGATCTGAGTGACTCAGTTTTGGAATACAACTGTCGCGTGGTGCACTGCGACCTCCAGGCACCCCGGAGTTTCTGAAAAAAAATTTTCTGCGATTTTCACGAAACCACTTTTCTTCAACTTGAATTGGGCTAAAAATCCATCCCTGAAAATAAAAATTCTCTGAGTAGTGTGTAAATGCTCATCCTTACCCTACCTGGGGTGTCCACTGAGCATTTCCGCGACCTCTACTTGAAGTTCTCTGGGCATGGGATTTTGACATGTTACGCAAACCAAAAGGAATGAGTTTGAAACAATCAAGACAACAGATAGAAGCACTTGCATTTGAATGAGTTTCAAGCATGCTTGGGTACTCGTGTGATCTGAGTGACTCAGTTTTCGAATACAACTGTAGCGTGGTGCACCGCGACCTCCAGGCACCCCGGAGTTTCTGAAAAAAAATTTTCTGCGATTTTCACGAAACCACTTTTCTTCAACTTGAATTGGGCTAAAAATCCATCACTGAAAATAAAAATTCTCTGAGTAGTGTGGAAATACTGATCCTTCCCCTGCCTGGGTTGTCCACTGAGCATTTCCGCGAGCTCTACCTGAAGTTCTCTGGGCATGGGATTTTGACATGTTCCCCAAACCAAAAGGAATGAGTGGGAAACAATCAAGACAACAGATAGAAGCACTTGCATTGGAATGAGTTTCAAGCATGCTTGGGTACTCGTGTGATCTGAGTGACTCAGTTTTGGAATACAACTGTCGCGTGGTGCATCGCGACCTCAAGGCACCCCGGAGTTTCTGAAAAAAAATTTACTGCAATTTTCACGAAACCACTTTTCATCAACTTGAATTGGGCTAAAAATCCATCCCTGAAAATAAATATTCTCTGAGTAGTGTGGAAATGCTGATCCTTACCCTACCTGGGGTGTCCACTGAGCATTTCCGCGAACTCTACTTGAAGTTCTCTGGGCATGGGATTTTGACATGTTACCCAAACCAAAAGGAATGAGTGGGAAACAATCAAGACAACAGATAGAAGCACTTGCATTTGAATGAGTTTCAAGCATGCTTGGGTACTCGTGTGATCTGAGTGACTCAGTTTTGGAATACAACTGTCGCGTGGTGCACCGCGACCTCCAGGCACCCCGGAGTTTCTGAAAAAAAATTTTCTGCGATTTTCACGAAACCACTTTTCTTCAACTTGAATTGGGCTTAAAATCCATCCCTGAAAATAAAAATTCTCTGAGTAGTGTGTAAATGCTCATCCTTACCCTACCTGGGGTGTCCACTGAGCATTTCCGCGACCTCTACTTGAAATTCTCTGGGCATGGGATTTTGACATGTTACGCAAACCAAAAGGAATGAGTGGGAAACAATCAAGACAACAGATAGAAGCACTTGCATTTGAATGAGTTTCAAGCATGCTTGGGTACTCGTGTGATCTGAGTGACTCAGTTTTCGAATACAACTGTTGCGTGGTGCACCGCGACCTCCAGGCACCCCGGAGTTTCTGAAAAAAAATTTTCTGCGATTTTCATGAAACCACTTTTCTTCAACTTGAATTGGGCTAAAAATCCATCACTGAAAATAAAAATTCTCTGAGTAGTGTGGAAATACTGATCCTTACCCTGCCTGGGTTGTCCACTGAGCATTTCCGCGAGCTCTACCTGAAGTTCTCTGGGCATGGGATTTTGACATGTTACCCAAACCAAAAGGAATGAGTGGGAAACAATCAAGACAACAGATAGAAGCACTTGCATTTGAATGAGTTTCAAGCATGCTTGGGTACTCGTGTGATCTGAGTGACTCAGTTTTGGAATACAACTGTCGCGTGGATCACCGCGACCTCCAGGCACCCCGGAGTTTCTGAAAAAAAAATTTCTGCGATTTTCACGAAACCACTTTTCTTCAACTTGAATTGGGCTAAAAATCCATACCTGAAAATAAAAATTCTCTGAGTAGTGTGTAAATGCTGATCCTTACCCTGCCTGGGTTGTCCACTGAGCATTTCCGCGAACTCTACCTGAAATTCTCTGGGCATGGGATTTTGACATGTTCCCCAAACCAAAAGGAATAAGTGGGAAACAATCAAGACAACAGATAGAAGCACTTGCATTTGAATGAGTTTCAAGCATGCTTGGGTACTCGTGTGATCTGAGTGACTCAGTTTTGGAATACAACTGTCACGTGGTGCACCGCGACCTCCAGGCACCCCGGAGGTTCTGAAAAAAAATTTTCTGCGATTTCACGAAACCACTTTTCTTCAACTTGAATTGGGCTAAAAATCCATCACTGAAAATAAAAATTCTCTGAGTAGTGTGGAAATACTGATCCTTACCCTGTCTGGGTTGTCCCCTGAACATTTCCGCGAGCTCTACCTGAAGTTCTCTGGGCATGGGATTTTGACATGTTCCCCAAACCAAAAGGAATTAGTGGGAAACAATCAAGACAACAGATAGAAGCACTTGCATTTGAATGAGTTTCAAGCATGCTTGGGTACTCGTGTGATCTGAGTGACTCAGTTTTGGAATACAACTGTCGCGTGGTGCACCTCGACCTCCACGCACCCCGGAGTTTCTGAAAAAAAATTTTCTGCGATTTTCACTAAACCACTTTTCTTCAACTTGAATTGGGCTAAAAATCCATCCCTGAAAATAAATATTCTCTGAGTAGTGTGGAAATGCTGATCCTTACTCTACCTGGGGTGTCCACTGAGCATTTCCGCGAACTCTACTTGAAGTTCTCTGGGCATGGGATTTTGACATGTTACCCAAACCAAAAGGAATGAGTGGGAAACAATCAAGACAACAGATAGAAGCACTTGCATTTGAATGAGTTTCAAGCATGCTTGGGTACTCGTGTGATCTGAGTGACTCAATTTTGGAATACAACTGTCGCGTGGTGCATCGCGACCTCAAGGCACCCCGGAGTTTTTGAAAAAAAATTTTCTGCAATTTTCACGAAACCACTTTTCATCAACTTGAATTGGGCTAAAAATCCATCCCTGAAAATAAATATTCTCTGAGTAGTGTGGAAATGCTGATCCTTACCCTACCTGGGGTGTCCACTGAGCATTTCCGCGAACTCTACTTGAAGTTCTCTGGGCATGGGATTTTGGCATGTTACCCAAACCAAAAGGAATGAGTGGGAAACAATCAAGACAACAGATAGAAGCACTTGCATTTGAATGAGTTTCAAGCATGCTTGGGTACTCGTGTGATCTGAGTGACTCAGTTTTGGAATACAACTGTCGCGTGGTGCACCGCGACCTCCAGGCACCCCGGAGTTTCTGAAAAAAAATTTTCTGCGATTTTCACGAAACCACTTTTCTTCAACTTGAATTGGGCTAAAAATCCATCACTGAAAATAAAAATTCTCTGAGTAGTGTGGAAATACTGATCCTTACCCTGCCTGGGTTGTCCACTGAGCATTTCCGCGAGCTCTACCTGAAGTTCTCTGGGCATGGGATTTTGACATGTTCCCCAAACCAAAAGGAATAAGTGGGAAACAATCAAGAAAAGAGATAGAGGCACTTGCATTTGAATGAGTTTCAAGCATGCTTGGGTACTCGTGTGATCTGAATGACTCAGTTTTGGAATACAACTGTCGCGTGGGGCATCGCGACCTCAAGGCACCCCGGAGTTTTTGAAAAAAAATTTTCTGCAATTTTCACGAAACCACTTTTCATCAACTTGAATTGGGCTAAAAATCCATCCCTGAAAATAAATATTCTCTGAGTAGTGTGGAAATGCTGATCCTTACCCTACCTGGGGTGTCCACTGAGCATTTCCGCGTACTCTACTTGAAGTTCTCTGGGCATGGGATTTTGACATGTTACCCAAACCAAAAGGAATGAGTGGGAAACAATCAAGACAACAGATAGAAGCACTTGCATTTGAATGAGTTTCAAGCATGCTTGGGTACTCGTGTGATCTGAGTGACTCAGTTTTGGAATACAACTGTCGCGTGGTGCACCGCGACCTCCAGGCACCCCGGAGTTTCTGAAAAAAAATTTTCTGCGATTTTCACGAAACCACTTTTCTTCAACTTGAATTGGGCTAAAAATCCATCACTGAAAATAAAAATTCTCTGAGTAGTGTAGAAATACTGATCCTTACCCTGCCTGGGTTGTCCACTGAGCATTTCCGCGAGCTCTACCTGAAGTTCTCTGGGCATGGGATTTTGACATGTTCCCCAAACCAAAAGGAATGAGTGGGAAACAATCAAGACAACAGATAGAAGCACTTGCATTTGAATGAGTTTCAAGCATGCTTGGGTACTCGTGTGATCTGAGTGACTCAGTTTTGGAATACAACTGTCGCGTGGTGCACTGCGACCTCCAGGCACCCCGGAGTTTCTGAAAAAAAATTTTCTGCGATTTTCACGAAACCACTTTTCTTCAACTTGAATTGGGCTAAAAATCCATCCCTGAAAATAAAAATTCTCTGAGTAGTGTGTAAATGCTCATCCTTACCCTACCTGGGTTGTCCACTGAGCATTTCCGCGACCTCTACTTGAAGTTCTCTGGGCATGGGATTTTGACATGTTACGCAAACCAAAAGGAATGAGTGGGAAACAATCAAGACAACAGATAGAAGCACTTGCATTTGAATGAGTTTCAAGCATGCTTGGGTACTCGTGTGATCTGAGTGACTCAGTTTTCGAATACAACTGTAGCGTGGTGCACCGCGACCTCCAGGCACCCCAGAGTTTCTGAAAAAAAATTTTCTGCGATTTTCACGAAACCACTTTTCTTCAACTTGAATTGGGCTAAAAATCCATACCTGAAAATAAAAATTCTCTGAGTAGTGTGTAAATGCTGATCCTTACCCTGCCTGGGTTGTCCACTGAGCATTTCCGCGAACTCTACCTGAAGTTCTCTGGGCATGGGATTTTGACATGTTCCCCAAACCAAAAGGAATGACTGGGAAACAATCAAGAAAAGAGATAGAGGCACTTGCATTTGAATGAGTTTCAAGCATGCCTGGGTACTCGTGTGATCTGAGTGACTCAGTTTTGGAATACAACTGTCGCGTGGTGCATCGCGACCTCAAGGCACCCCGGAGTTTCTGAAAAAAAATTTTCTGCAATTTTCACGAAACCACTTTTCATCAACTTGAATTGGGCTAAAAATCCATCCCTGAAAATAAATATTCTCTGAGTAGTGTGGAAATGCTGATCCTTACCCTACCTGGGGTGTCCACTGAGCATTTCCGCGAACTCTACTTGAAGTTCTCTGGGCATGGGATTTTGACATATTACCCAAACCAAAAGGAATGAGTGGGAAACAATCAAGACAACAGATAGAAACACTTGCATTTGAATGAGTTTCAAGCATGCTTGGGTACTCGTGTGATCTGAGTGACTCAGTTTTGGAAAACAACTGTCGCGTCGTGCACCGCGACCTCCAGGCACCCCGGAGTTTCTGAAAAAAAATTTTCTGCGATTTTTACGAAACCACTTTTCTTCAACTTGAATTGGGCTAAAAATCCATCCCTGAAAATAAAAATTCTCTGAGTAGTGTGGAAATGCTCATCCTTACCCTACCTGGGGTGTCCACTTAGCATTTCCGCGACCTCTACTTGAAGTTCTCTGGGCATGGGATTTTGACATGTTACGCAAACCAAAAGGAATGAGTGGGAAACAATCAAGACAACAGATAGAAGCACTTGCATTTGAATGAGTTTCAAGCATGCTTGGGTACTCGTGTGATCTGAGTGACTCAGTTTTCGAATACAACTGTTGCGTGGTGCACCGCAACCTCCAGGCACCTCGGAGTTTCTGAAAAAAAATTTTCTGCGATTTTCACGAAACCACTTTTCTTCAACTTGAATTGGGCTAAAAATCCATCACTGAAAATAAAAAGTCTCTGAGTAGTGTGGAAATACTGATCCTTACCCTGCCTGGGTTGTCCACTGACCATTTCCGCAAGCTCTACCTGAAGTTCTCTGGGTATGGGATTTTGACATGTTCCCCAAACCAAAAGGAATGAGTGGGAAACAATCAAGACAACAGATAGAAGCACTTGTATTTGAATGAGTTTCAAGCATGCTTGGGTACTCGTGTGATCTGAGTGACTCAGTTTTGGAATACAACTGTCGCGTGGTGCACCGCGACCTCCAGGCACCCCGGAGGTTCTGAAAAAAAATTTTCTGCGATTTCACGAAACCACTTTTCTTCAACTTGAATTGGGCTAAAAATCCATCACTGAAAATAAAAATTCTCTGAGTAGTGTGGAAATACTGATCCTTACCCTGTCTGGGTTGTCCCCTGAACATTTCCGCGAGCTCTACCTGAAGTTCTCTGGGCATGGGATTTTGACATGTTCCCCAAACCAAAAGGAATTAGTGGGAAACAATCAAGACAACAGATAGAAGCACTTGCATTTGAATGAGTTTCAAGCATGCTTGGGTACTCGTGTGATCTGAGTGACTCAGTTTTGGAATACAACTGTCGCGTGGTGCACCTCGACCTCCACGCACCCCGGAGTTTCTGAAAAAAAATTTTCTGCGATTTTCACTAAACCACTTTTCTTCAACTTGAATTGGGCTAAAAATCCATCCCTGAAAATAAATATTCTCTGAGTAGTGTGGAAATGCTGATCCTTACTCTACCTGGGGTGTCCACTGAGCATTTCCGCGAACTCTACTTGAAGTTCTCTGGGCATGGGATTTTGACATGTTACCCAAACCAAAAGGAATGAGTGGGAAACAATCAAGACAACAGATAGAAGCACTTGCATTTGAATGAGTTTCAAGCATGCTTGGGTACTCGTGTGATCTGAGTGACTCAATTTTGGAATACAACTGTCGCGTGGTGCATCGCGACCTCAAGGCACCCCGGAGTTTTTGAAAAAAAATTTTCTGCAATTTTCACGAAACCACTTTTCATCAACTTGAATTGGGCTAAAAATCCATCCCTGAAAATAAATATTCTCTGAGTAGTGTGGAAATGCTGATCCTTACCCTACCTGGGGTGTCCACTGAGCATTTCCGCGAACTCTACTTGAAGTTCTCTGGGCATGGGATTTTGGCATGTTACCCAAACCAAAAGGAATGAGTGGGAAACAATCAAGACAACAGATAGAAGCACTTGCATTTGAATGAGTTTCAAGCATGCTTGGGTACTCGTGTGATCTGAGTGACTCAGTTTTGGAATACAACTGTCGCGTGGTGCACCGCGACCTCCAGGCACCCCGGAGTTTCTGAAAAAAAATTTTCTGCGATTTTCACGAAACCACTTTTCTTCAACTTGAATTGGGCTAAAAATCCATACCTGAAAATAAAAATTCTCTGAGTAGTGTGTAAATGCTGATCCTTACCCTGCCTGGGTTGTCCACTGAGCATTTCCGCGACCTCTATCTGAAGTTCTCTGGGCATGGGATTTTGACATGTTCCCCAAACCAAAAGGAATAAGTGGGAAACAATCAAGACAACAGATAGAAGCACTTGCATTTGAATGAGTTTCAAGCATGCTTGGGTACTCGTGTGATCTGAGTGACTCAGTTTTGGAATACAACTGTCACGTGGTGCACCGCGACCTCCAGGCACCCCGGAGGTTCTGAAAAAAAATTTTCTGCGATTTCACGAAACCACTTTTCTTCAACTTGAATTGGGCAAAAAATCCATCACTGAAAATAAAAATTCTCTGAGTAGTGTGGAAATACTGATCCTTACCCTGTCTGGGTTGTCCCCTGAACATTTCCGCGAGCTCTACCTGAAGTTCTCTGGGCATGGGATTTTGACATGTTCCCCAAACCAAAAGGAATTAGTGGGAAACAATCAAGACAACAGATAGAAGCACTTGCATTTGAATGAGTTTCAAGCATGCTTGGGTACTCGTGTGATCTGAGTGACTCAGTTTTGGAATACAACTGTCGCGTGGTGCACCTCGACCTCCACGCACCCCGGAGTTTCTGAAAAAAAATTTTCTGCGATTTTCACTAAACCACTTTTCTTCAACTTGAATTGGGCTAAAAATCCATCCCTGAAAATAAATATTCTCTGAGTAGTGTGGAAATGCTGATCCTTACTCTACCTGGGGTGTCCACTGAGCATTTCCGCGAACTCTACTTGAAGTTCTCTGGGCATGGGATTTTGACATGTTACCCAAACCAAAAGGAATGAGTGGGAAACAATCAAGACAACAGATAGAAGCACTTGCATTTGAATGAGTTTCAAGCATGCTTGGGTACTCGTGTGATCTGAGTGACTCAATTTTGGAATACAACTGTCGCGTGGTGCATCGCGACCTCAAGGCACCCCGGAGTTTTTGAAAAAAAATTTTCTGCAATTTTCACGAAACCACTTTTCATCAACTTGAATTGGGCTAAAAATCCATCCCTGAAAATAAATATTCTCTGAGTAGTGTGGAAATGCTGATCCTTACCCTACCTGGGGTGTCCACTGAGCATTTCCGCGAACTCTACTTGAAGTTCTCTGGGCATGGGATTTTGGCATGTTACCCAAACCAAAAGGAATGAGTGGGAAACAATCAAGACAACAGATAGAAGCACTTGCATTTGAATGAGTTTCAAGCATGCTTGGGTACTCGTGTGATCTGAGTGACTCAGTTTTGGAATACAACTGTCGCGTGGTGCACCGCGACCTCCAGGCACCCCGGAGTTTCTGAAAAAAAATTTTCTGCGATTTTCACGAAACCACTTTTCTTCAACTTGAATTGGGCTAAAAATCCATCACTGAAAATAAAAATTCTCTGAGTAGTGTGGAAATACTGATCCTTACCCTGCCTGGGTTGTCCACTGAGCATTTCCGCGAGCTCTACCTGAAGTTCTCTGGGCATGGGATTTTGACATGTTCCCCAAACCAAAAGGAATAAGTGGGAAACAATCAAGAAAAGAGATAGAGGCACTTGCATTTGAATGAGTTTCAAGCATGCTTGGGTACTCGTGTGATCTGAATGACTCAGTTTTGGAATACAACTGTCGCGTGGGGCATCGCGACCTCAAGGCACCCCGGAGTTTTTGAAAAAAAATTTTCTGCAATTTTCACGAAACCACTTTTCATCAACTTGAATTGGGCTAAAAATCCATCCCTGAAAATAAATATTCTCTGAGTAGTGTGGAAATGCTGATCCTTACCCTACCTGGGGTGTCCACTGAGCATTTCCGCGTACTCTACTTGAAGTTCTCTGGGCATGGGATTTTGACATGTTACCCAAACCAAAAGGAATGAGTGGGAAACAATCAAGACAACAGATAGAAGCACTTGCATTTGAATGAGTTTCAAGCATGCTTGGGTACTCGTGTGATCTGAGTGACTCAGTTTTGGAATACAACTGTCGCGTGGTGCACCGCGACCTCCAGGCACCCCGGAGTTTCTGAAAAAAAATTTTCTGCGATTTTCACGAAACCACTTTTCTTCAACTTGAATTGGGCTAAAAATCCATCACTGAAAATAAAAATTCTCTGAGTAGTGTAGAAATACTGATCCTTACCCTGCCTGGGTTGTCCACTGAGCATTTCCGCGAGCTCTACCTGAAGTTCTCTGGGCATGGGATTTTGACATGTTCCCCAAACCAAAAGGAATGAGTGGGAAACAATCAAGACAACAGATAGAAGCACTTGCATTTGAATGAGTTTCAAGCATGCTTGGGTACTCGTGTGATCTGAGTGACTCAGTTTTGGAATACAACTGTCGCGTGGTGCACTGCGACCTCCAGGCACCCCGGAGTTTCTGAAAAAAAATTTTCTGCGATTTTCACGAAACCACTTTTCTTCAACTTGAATTGGGCTAAAAATCCATCCCTGAAAATAAAAATTCTCTGAGTAGTGTGTAAATGCTCATCCTTACCCTACCTGGGTTGTCCACTGAGCATTTCCGCGACCTCTACTTGAAGTTCTCTGGGCATGGGATTTTGACATGTTACGCAAACCAAAAGGAATGAGTGGGAAACAATCAAGACAACAGATAGAAGCACTTGCATTTGAATGAGTTTCAAGCATGCTTGGGTACTCGTGTGATCTGAGTGACTCAGTTTTCGAATACAACTGTAGCGTGGTGCACCGCGACCTCCAGGCACCCCAGAGTTTCTGAAAAAAAATTTTCTGCGATTTTCACGAAACCACTTTTCTTCAACTTGAATTGGGCTAAAAATCCATACCTGAAAATAAAAATTTTCTGAGTAGTGTGTAAATGCTGATCCTTACCCTGCCTGGGTTGTCCACTGAGCATTTCCGCGAACTCTACCTGAAGTTCTCTGGGCATGGGATTTTGACATGTTCCCCAAACCAAAAGGAATGACTGGGAAACAATCAAGAAAAGAGATAGAGGCACTTGCATTTGAATGAGTTTCAAGCATGCCTGGGTACTCGTGTGATCTGAGTGACTCAGTTTTGGAATACAACTGTCGCGTGGTGCATCGCGACCTCAAGGCACCCCGGAGTTTCTGAAAAAAAATTTTCTGCAATTTTCACGAAACCACTTTTCATCAACTTGAATTGGGCTAAAAATCCATCCCTGAAAATAAATATTCTCTGAGTAGTGTGGAAATGCTGATCCTTACCCTACCTGGGGTGTCCACTGAGCATTTCCGCGAACTCTACTTGAAGTTCTCTGGGCATGGGATTTTGACATATTACCCAAACCAAAAGGAATGAGTGGGAAACAATCAAGACAACAGATAGAAACACTTGCATTTGAATGAGTTTCAAGCATGCTTGGGTACTCGTGTGATCTGAGTGACTCAGTTTTGGAAAACAACTGTCGCGTCGTGCACCGCGACCTCCAGGCACCCCGGAGTTTCTGAAAAAAAATTTTCTGCGATTTTTACGAAACCACTTTTCTTCAACTTGAATTGGGCTAAAAATCCATCCCTGAAAATAAAAATTCTCTGAGTAGTGTGGAAATGCTCATCCTTACCCTACCTGGGGTGTCCACTTAGCATTTCCGCGACCTCTACTTGAAGTTCTCTGGGCATGGGATTTTGACATGTTACGCAAACCAAAAGGAATGAGTGGGAAACAATCAAGACAACAGATAGAAGCACTTGCATTTGAATGAGTTTCAAGCATGCTTGGGTACTCGTGTGATCTGAGTGACTCAGTTTTCGAATACAACTGTTGCGTGGTGCACCGCAACCTCCAGGCACCTCGGAGTTTCTGAAAAAAAATTTTCTGCGATTTTCACGAAACCACTTTTCTTCAACTTGAATTGGGCTAAAAATCCATCACTGAAAATAAAAAGTCTCTGAGTAGTGTGGAAATACTGATCCTTACCCTGCCTGGGTTGTCCACTGACCATTTCCGCAAGCTCTACCTGAAGTTCTCTGGGTATGGGATTTTGACATGTTCCCCAAACCAAAAGGAATGAGTGGGAAACAATCAAGACAACAGATAGAAGCACTTATATTTGAATGAGTTTCAAGCATGCTTGGGTACTCGTGTGATCTGAGTGACTCAGTTTTGGAATACAACTGTCGCGTGGTGCACCGCGACCTCCAGGCACCCCGGAGGTTCTGAAAAAAAATTTTCTGCGATTTCACGAAACCACTTTTCTTCAACTTGAATTGGGCTAAAAATCCATCACTGAAAATAAAAATTCTCTGAGTAGTGTGGAAATACTGATCCTTACCCTGTCTGGGTTGTCCCCTGAACATTTCCGCGAGCTCTACCTGAAGTTCTCTGGGCATGGGATTTTGACATGTTCCCCAAACCAAAAGGAATTAGTGGGAAACAATCAAGACAACAGATAGAAGCACTTGCATTTGAATGAGTTTCAAGCATGCTTGGGTACTCGTGTGATCTGAGTGACTCAGTTTTGGAATACAACTGTCGCGTGGTGCACCTCGACCTCCACGCACCCCGGAGTTTCTGAAAAAAAATTTTCTGCGATTTTCACTAAACCACTTTTCTTCAACTTGAATTGGGCTAAAAATCCATCCCTGAAAATAAATATTCTCTGAGTAGTGTGGAAATGCTGATCCTTACTCTACCTGGGGTGTCCACTGAGCATTTCCGCGAACTCTACTTGAAGTTCTCTGGGCATGGGATTTTGACATGTTACCCAAACCAAAAGGAATGAGTGGGAAACAATCAAGACAACAGATAGAAGCACTTGCATTTGAATGAGTTTCAAGCATGCTTGGGTACTCGTGTGATCTGAGTGACTCAATTTTGGAATACAACTGTCGCGTGGTGCATCGCGACCTCAAGGCACCCCGGAGTTTTTGAAAAAAAATTTTCTGCAATTTTCACGAAACCACTTTTCATCAACTTGAATTGGGCTAAAAATCCATCCCTGAAAATAAATATTCTCTGAGTAGTGTGGAAATGCTGATCCTTACCCTACCTGGGGTGTCCACTGAGCATTTCCGCGAACTCTACTTGAAGTTCTCTGGGCATGGGATTTTGGCATGTTACCCAAACCAAAAGGAATGAGTGGGAAACAATCAAGACAACAGATAGAAGCACTTGCATTTGAATGAGTTTCAAGCATGCTTGGGTACTCGTGTGATCTGAGTGACTCAGTTTTGGAATACAACTGTCGCGTGGTGCACCGCGACCTCCAGGCACCCCGGAGTTTCTGAAAAAAAATTTTCTGCGATTTTCACGAAACCACTTTTCTTCAACTTGAATTGGGCTAAAAATCCATACCTGAAAATAAAAATTCTCTGAGTAGTGTGTAAATGCTGATCCTTACCCTGCCTGGGTTGTCCACTGAGCATTTCCGCGACCTCTATCTGAAGTTCTCTGGGCATGGGATTTTGACATGTTCCCCAAACCAAAAGGAATGAGTGGGAAACAATCAAGACAACAGATAGAAGCACTTGCATTTGAATGAGTTTCAAGAATGCTTGGGTACTCGTGTGATCTGAGTGACTCAGTTTTGGAATACAACTGTCGCGTGGTGCACCGCGACCTCCAGGCACCCCAGAGTTTCTGAAAAAAAATTTTCTGCGATTTTCACGAAACCACTTTTCTTCAACTTGAATTGGGCTAAAAATCCATACCTGAAAATAAAAATTCTCTGAGTAGTGTGTAAATGCTGATCCTTACCCTGCCTGGGTTGTCCACTGAGCATTTCCGCGAACTCTACCTGAAGTTCTCTGGGCATGGGATTTTGACATGTTCCCCAAACCAAAAGGAATGACTGGGAAACAATCAAGAAAAGAGATAGAGGCACTTGCATTTGAATGAGTTTCAAGCATGCCTGGGTACTCGTGTGATCTGAGTGACTCAGTTTTGGAATACAACTGTCGCGTGGTGCATCGCGACCTCAAGGCACCCCGGAGTTTCTGAAAAAAAATTTTCTGCAATTTTCACGAAACCACTTTTCATCAACTTGAATTGGGCTAAAAATCCATCCCTGAAAATAAATATTCTCTGAGTAGTGTGGAAATGCTGATCCTTACCCTACCTGGGGTGTCCACTGAGCATTTCCGCGACCTCTACTTGAAGTTCTCTGGGCATGGGATTTTGACATGTTACGCAAACCAAAAGGAATGAGTGGGAAACAATCAAGACAACAGATAGAAGCACTTGCATTTGAATGAGTTTCAAGCATGCTTGGGTACTCGTGTGATCTGAGTGACTCAGTTTTCGAATACAACTGTTGCGTGGTGCACCGCAACCTCCAGGCACCTCGGAGTTTCTGAAAAAAAATTTTCTGCGATTTTCACGAAACCACTTTTCTTCAACTTGAATTGGGCTAAAAATCCATCACTGAAAATAAAAAGTCTCTGAGTAGTGTGGAAATACTGATCCTTACCCTGCCTGGGTTGTCCACTGACCATTTCCGCAAGCTCTACCTGAAGTTCTCTGGGTATGGGATTTTGACATGTTCCCCAAACCAAAAGGAATGAGTGGGAAACAATCAAGACAACAGATAGAAGCACTTGCATTTGAATGAGTTTCAAGCATGCTTGGGTACTCGTGTGATCTGAGTGACTCAGTTTTGGAATACAACTGTCGCGTGGTGCACCGCGACCTCCAGGCACCCCGGAGGTTCTGAAAAAAAATTTTCTGCGATTTCACGAAACCACTTTTCTTCAACTTGAATTGCGCTAAAAATCCATCACTGAAAATAAAAATTCTCTGAGTAGTGTGGAAATACTGATCCTTACCCTGTCTGGGTTGTCCCCTGAACATTTCCGCGAGCTCTACCTGAAGTTCTCTGGGCATGGGATTTTGACATGTTCCCCAAACCAAAAGGAATTAGTAGGAAACAATCAAGACAACAGATAGAAGCACTTGCATTTGAATGAGTTTCAAGCATGCTTGGGTACTCGTGTGATCTGAGTGACTCAGTTTTGGAATACAACTGTCGCGTGGTGCACCTCGACCTCCACGCACCCCGGAGTTTCTGAAAAAAAATTTTCTGCGATTTTCACTAAACCACTTTTCTTCAACTTGAATTGGGCTAAAAATCCATCCCTGAAAATAAATATTCTCTGAGTAGTGTGGAAATGCTGATCCTTACTCTACCTGGGGTGTCCACTGAGCATTTCCGCGAACTCTACTTGAAGTTCTCTGGGCATGGGATTTTGACATGTTACCCAAACCAAAAGGAATGAGTGGGAAACAATCAAGACAACAGATAGAAGCACTTGCATTTGAATGAGTTTCAAGCATGCTTGGGTACTCGTGTGATCTGAGTGACTCAATTTTGGAATACAACTGTCGCGTGGTGCATCGCGACCTCAAGGCACCCCGGAGTTTTTGAAAAAAAATTTTCTGCAATTTTCACGAAACCACTTTTCATCAACTTGAATTGGGCTAAAAATCCATCCCTGAAAATAAATATTCTCTGAGTAGTGTGGAAATGCTGATCCTTACCCTACCTGGGGTGTCCACTGAGCATTTCCGCGAACTCTACTTGAAGTTCTCTGGGCATGGGATTTTGGCATGTTACCCAAACCAAAAGGAATGAGTGGGAAACAATCAAGACAACAGATAGAAGCACTTGCATTTGAATGAGTTTCAAGCATGCTTGGGTACTCGTGTGATCTGAGTGACTCAGTTTTGGAATACAACTGTCGCGTGGTGCACCGCGACCTCCAGGCACCCCGGAGTTTCTGAAAAAAAATTTTCTGCGATTTTCACGAAACCACTTTTCTTCAACTTGAATTGGGCTAAAAATCCATCACTGAAAATAAAAAATTCTCTGAGTAGTGTAGAAATACTGATCCTTACCCTGCCTGGGTTGTCCACTGAGCATTTCCGCGAGCTCTACCTGAAGTTCTCTGGGCATGGGATTTTGACATGTTCCCCAAACCAAAAGGAATGAGTGGGAAACAATCAAGACAACAGATAGAAGCACTTGCATTTGAATGAGTTTCAAGCATGCTTGGGTACTCGTGTGATCTGAGTGACTCAGTTTTGGAATACAACTGTCGCGTGGTGCACTGCGACCTCCAGGCACCCCGGAGTTTCTGAAAAAAAATTTTCTGCGATTTTCACGAAACCACTTTTCTTCAACTTGAATTGGGCTAAAAATCCATCCCTGAAAATAAAAATTCTCTGAGTAGTGTGTAAATGCTCATCCTTACCCTACCTGGGGTGTCCACTGAGCATTTCCGCGACCTCTACTTGAAGTTCTCTGGGCATGGGATTTTGACATGTTACGCAAACCAAAAGGAATGAGTGGGAAACAATCAAGACAACAGATAGAAGCACTTGCATTTGAATGAGTTTCAAGCATGCTTGGGTACTCGTGTGATCTGAGTGACTCAGTTTTCGAATACAACTGTAGCGTGGTGCACCGCGACCTCCAGGCACCCCGGAGTTTCTGAAAAAAAATTTTCTGCGATTTTCACGAAACCACTTTTCTTCAACTTGAATTGGGCTAAAAATCCATCACTGAAAATAAAAATTCTCTGAGTAGTGTGGAAATACTTATCCTTACCCTGCCTGGGTTGTCCACTGAGCATTTCCGCGAGCTCTACCTGAAGTTCTTTGGGCATGGGATTTTGACATGTTCCCCAAACCAAAAGGAATGAGTGGGAAACAATCAAGACAACAGATAGAAGCACTTGCATTTGAATGAGTTTCAAGCATGCTTGGGTACTCGTGTGATCTGAGTGACTCAGTTTTGGAATACAACTGTCGCGTGGTGCACCGCGACCTCCAGGCACCCCGGAGTTTCTGAAAAAAAATTTTCTGCGATTTTCACGAAACCACTTTTCTTCAACTTGAATTGGGCTAAAAATCCATACCTGAAAATAAAAATTCTCTGAGTAGTGTGTAAATGCTGATCCTTACCCTGCCTGGGTTGTCCACTGAGCATTTCCGCGACCTCTATCTGAAGTTCTCTGGGCATGGGATTTTGACATGTTCCCCAAACCAAAAGGAATGAGTGGGAAACAATCAAGACAACAGATAGAAGCACTTGCATTTGAATGAGTTTCAAGAATGCTTGGGTACTCGTGTGATCTGAGTGACTCAGTTTTGGAATACAACTGTCGCGTGGTGCACCGCGACCTCCAGGCACCCCAGAGTTTCTGAAAAAAAATTTTCTGCGATTTTCACGAAACCACTTTTCTTCAACTTGAATTGGGCTAAAAATCCATACCTGAAAATAAAAATTCTCTGAGTAGTGTGTAAATGCTGATCCTTACCCTGCCTGGGTTGTCCACTGAGCATTTCCGCGAACTCTACCTGAAGTTCTCTGGGCATGGGATTTTGACATGTTCCCCAAACCAAAAGGAATGACTGGGAAACAATCAAGAAAAGAGATAGAGGCACTTGCATTTGAATGAGTTTCAAGCATGCCTGGGTACTCGTGTGATCTGAGTGACTCAGTTTTGGAATACAACTGTCGCGTGGTGCATCGCGACCTCAAGGCACCCCGGAGTTTCTGAAAAAAAATTTTCTGCAATTTTCACGAAACCACTTTTCATCAACTTGAATTGGGCTAAAAATCCATCCCTGAAAATAAATATTCTCTGAGTAGTGTGGAAATGCTGATCCTTACCCTACCTGGGGTGTCCACTGAGCATTTCCGCGAACTCTACTTGAAGTTCTCTGGGCATGGGATTTTGACATATTACCCAAACCAAAAGGAATGAGTGGGAAACAATCAAGACAACAGATAGAAACACTTGCATTTGAATGAGTTTCAAGCATGCTTGGGTACTCGTGTGATCTGAGTGACTCAGTTTTGGAAAACAACTGTCGCGTCGTGCACCGCGACCTCCAGGCACCCCGGAGTTTCTGAAAAAAAATTTTCTGCGATTTTTACGAAACCACTTTTCTTCAACTTGAATTGGGCTAAAAATCCATCCCTGAAAATAAAAATTCTCTGAGTAGTGTGGAAATGCTCATCCTTACCCTACCTGGGGTGTCCACTTAGCATTTCCGCGACCTCTACTTGAAGTTCTCTGGGCATGGGATTTTGACATGTTACGCAAACCAAAAGGAATGAGTGGGAAACAATCAAGACAACAGATAGAAGCACTTGCATTTGAATGAGTTTCAAGCATGCTTGGGTACTCGTGTGATCTGAGTGACTCAGTTTTCGAATACAACTGTTGCGTGGTGCACCGCAACCTCCAGGCACCTCGGAGTTTCTGAAAAAAAATTTTCTGCGATTTTCACGAAACCACTTTTCTTCAACTTGAATTGGGCTAAAAATCCATCACTGAAAATAAAAAGTCTCTGAGTAGTGTGGAAATACTGATCCTTACCCTGCCTGGGTTGTCCACTGACCATTTCCGCAAGCTCTACCTGAAGTTCTCTGGGTATGGGATTTTGACATGTTCCCCAAACCAAAAGGAATGAGTGGGAAACAATCAAGACAACAGATAGAAGCACTTGCATTTGAATGAGTTTCAAGGATGCTTGGGTACTCGTGTGATCTGAGTGACTCAGTTTTGGAATACAACTGTCGCGTGGTGCACCGCGACCTCCAGGCACCCCGGAGGTTCTGAAAAAAAATTTTCTGCGATTTTCACGAAACCACTTTTCTTCAACTTGAATTGGGCTAAAAATCCATCCCTGAAAATAAAAATTCTCTGAGTAGTGTGTAAATGCTCATCCTTACCCTACCTGGGGTGTCCACTGAGCATTTCCGCGACCTCTACTTGAAGTTCTCTGGGCATGGGATTTTGACATGTTACGCAAACCAAAAGGAATGAGTGGGAAACAATCAAGACAACAGATAGAAGCACTTGCATTTGAATGAGTTTCAAGCATGCTTGGGTACTCGTGTGATCTGAGTGACTCAGTTTTCGAATACAACTGTAACGTGGTGCACCGCGACCTCCAGGCACCCCGGAGTTTCTGAAAAAAAATTTTCTGCGATTTTCACGAAACCACTTTTCTTCAACTTGAATTGGGCTAAAAATCCATCACTGAAAATAAAAATTCTCTGAGTAGTGTGGAAATGCTGATCCTTACCCTACCTGGGTTGTCCACTGAGCATTTCCGCGAGCTCTACCTGAAGTTCTTTGGGCATGGGATTTTGACATGTTCCCCAAACCAAAAGGAATGAGTAGGAAACAATCAAGACAACAGATAGAAGCACTTGCATTTGAATGAGTTTCAAGCATGCTTGGGTACTCGTGTGATCTGAGTGACTCAGTTTTGGAATACAACTGTCGCGTGGTGCACCGCGACCTCCAGGCACCCCGGAGTTTCTGAAAAAAAATTTTCTGCGATTTTCACGAAACCACTTTTCTTCAACTTGAATTGGGCTAAAAATCCATCCCTGAAAATAAAAATTCTCTGAGTAGTGTGTAAATGCTGATCCTTACCCTGCCTGGGTTGTCCACTGAGCATTTCCGCGACCTCTATCTGAAGTTCTCTGGGCATGGGATTTTGACATGTTCCCCAAACAAAAGGAATGAGTGGGAAACAATCAAGACAACAGGATGAAGCACTTGCATTTGAATGAGTTTCAAGAATGCTTGGGTACTCGTGTGATCTGAGTGACTCAGTTTTGGAATACAACTGTCGCGTGGTGCACCGCGACCTCCAGGCACCCCAGAGTTTCTGAAAAAAAATTTTCTGCGATTTTCACGAAACCACTTTTCTTCAACTTGAATTGGGCTAAAAATCCATCCCTGAAAATAAAAATTCTCTGAGTAGTGTGTAAATGCTGATCCTTACCCTGCCTGGGTTGTCCACTGAGCATTTCCGCCAACTCTACCTGAAGTTCTCTGGGTATGGGATTTTGACATGTTCCCCAAACCAAAAGGAATGACTGGGAAACAATCAAGAAAAGAGATAGAGGCACTTGCATTTGAATGAGTTTCAAGCATGTTTTGGTACTCGTGTGATCTGAGTGACTCAGTTTTGGAATACAACTGTCGCGTGGTGCACCGCGACCTCCAGGCACCCCGGAGTTTCTGAAAAAAAATTTTCTGCGATTTTCACGAAACCACTTTTCTTCAACTTGAATTGGGCTTAAAATCCATCCCTGAAAATAAAATTTCTCTGAGTAGTGTGTAAATGCTCATCCTTACCCTACCTGGGGTGTCCACTGAGCATTTCCGCGACCTCTACTTGAAGTTCTCTGGGCATGGGATTTTGACATGCTACGCAAACCAAAAGGAATGAGTGGGAAACAATCAAGACAACAGATAGAAGCACTTGCATTTGAATGAGTTTCAAGCATGCTTGGGTACTCGTGTGATCTGAGTGACTCAGTTTTCGAATACAACTGTTGCGTGGTGCACCGCGACCTCCAGGCACCCCGGAGTTTCTGAAAAAAAATTTTCTGCGATTTTCACGAAACCACTTTTCTTCAACTTGAATTGGGCTAAAAATCCATCACTGAAAATAAAAATTCTCTGAGTAGTGTGGAAATACTGATCCTTACCCTGCCTGGGTTGTCCACTGAGCATTTCCTCGAGCTCTACCTGAAGTTCTCTGGGCATGGGATTTTGACATGTTCCCCAAACCAAAAGGAATGAGTGGGAAACAATCAAGACAACAGATAGAAGCACTTGCATTTGAATGAGTTTCAAGCATGCTTGGGTACTCGTGTGATCTGAGTGACTCAGTTTTGGAATACAACTGTCGCGTGGTGCACCGCGACCTCCAGGCACCCCGGAGTTTCTGAAAAAAAATTTTCTGCGATTTTCACGAAACCACTTTTCTTCAACTTGAATTGGGCTAAAAATCCATCACTGAAAATAAAAAGTCTCTGAGTAGTGTGGAAATACTGATCCTTACCCTGCCTGGGTTGTCCACTGAGCATTTCCGCGAGCTCTACCTGAAGTTCTCTGGGCATGGGATTTTGACATGTTCCCCGAACCAAAAGGAATGAGTGGGAAACAATCAAGACAACTGATAGAAGCACTTGCATTTGAATGAGTTTCAAGCATGCTTGGGTACTCGTGTGATCTGAGTGACTCAGTTTTGGAATACAACTGTTGCGTGGTGCACCGCGACCTCCAGGCACCCCGGAGTTTCTGAAAAAAAATTTTCTGCGATTTTCACGAAACCACTTTTCTTCAACTTGAATTGGGCTAAAAATCCATACCTGAAAATAAAAATTCTCTGAGTAGTGTGTAAATGCTGATCCTTACCCTGCCTGGGTTGTCCACTGAGCATTTCCGCGACCTCTACCTGAAGTTCTCTGGGCATGGGATTTTGACATGTTCCCCAAACCAAAAGGAATGAGTGGGAAACAATGAAGACAACAGATAGAAGCACTTGCATTTGAATGAGTTTCAAGCATGCTTGGGTACTCGTGTGATCTGAGTGACTCAGTTTTGGAAAACAACTGTCGCGTGGTGCACCGCGACCTCCAGGCACCCCGGAGTTTCTGAAAAAAAATTTTCTGCGATTTTCACGAAACCACTTTTCTTCAACTTGAATTGGGCTAAAAATCCATCCCTGAAAATAAAAATTCTCTGAGTAGTGTGGAAATGCTCATCCTTACCCTACCTGGGGTGTCCACTTAGCATTTCCGCGACCTCTACTTGAAGTTCTCTGGGCATGGGATTTTGACATGTTACGCAAACCAAAAGGAATGAGTGGGAAACAATCAAGACAACAGATAGAAGCACTTGCATTTGAATGAGTTTCAAGCATGCTTGGGTACTCGTGTGATCTGAGTGACTCAGTTTTCGAATACAACTGTTGAGTGGTGCACCGCGACCTCCAGGCACCTCGGAGTTTCTGAAAAAAAATTTTCTGCGATTTTCACGAAACCACTTTTCTTCAACTTGAATTGGGCTAAAAATCCATCCCTGAAAATAAAAAGTCTCTGAGTAGTGTGGAAATACTGATCCTTACCCTGCCTGGGTTGTCCACTGAGCATTTCCGCGAGCTCTACCTGAAGTTCTCTGGGCATGGGATTTTGACATGTTCCCCAAACCAAAAGGAATGAGTGGGAAACAATCAAGACAACTGATAGAAGCACTTGCATTTGAATGAGTTTCAAGCATGCTTGGGTACTCGTGTGATCTGAGTGACTCAGTTTTCGAATACAACTGTTGCGTGGTGCACCGCGACCTCCAGGCACCCCGGAGTTTCTGAAAAAAAATTTTCTGCGATTTTCACGAAACCACTTTTCTTCAACTTGAATTGGGCTAAAAATCCATCACTGAAAATAAAAATTCTCTGAGTAGTGTGGAAATACTGATCCTTACCCTGCCTGGGTTGTCCACTGAGCATTTCCTCGAGCTCTACCTGAAGTTCTCTGGGCATGGGATTTTGACATGTTCCCCAAACCAAAAGGAATGAGTGGGAAACAATCAAGACAACAGATAGAAGCACTTGCATTTGAATGAGTTTCAAGCATGCTTGGGTACTCGTGTGATCTGAGTGACTCAGTTTTGGAATACAACTGTCGCGTGGTGCACCGCGACCTCCAGGCACCCCGGAGTTTCTGAAAAAAAATTTTCTGCGATTTTCACGAAACCACTTTTCTTCAACTTGAATTGGGCTAAAAATCCATCACTGAAAATAAAAAGTCTCTGAGTAGTGTGGAAATACTGATCCTTACCCTGCCTGGGTTGTCCACTGAGCATTTCCGCGAGCTCTACCTGAAGTTCTCTGGGCATGGGATTTTGACATGTTCCCCGAACCAAAAGGAATGAGTGGGAAACAATCAAGACAACTGATAGAAGCACTTGCATTTGAATGAGTTTCAAGCATGCTTGGGTACTCGTGTGATCTGAGTGACTCAGTTTTGGAATACAACTGTTGCGTGGTGCACCGCGACCTCCAGGCACCCCGGAGTTTCTGAAAAAAAATTTTCTGCGATTTTCACGAAACCACTTTTCTTCAACTTGAATTGGGCTAAAAATCCATACCTGAAAATAAAAATTCTCTGAGTAGTGTGTAAATGCTGATCCTTACCCTGCCTGGGTTGTCCACTGAGCATTTCCGCGACCTCTACCTGAAGTTCTCTGGGCATGGGATTTTGACATGTTCCCCAAACCAAAAGGAATGAGTGGGAAACAATGAAGACAACAGATAGAAGCACTTGCATTTGAATGAGTTTCAAGCATGCTTGGGTACTCGTGTGATCTGAGTGACTCAGTTTTGGAAAACAACTGTCGCGTGGTGCACCGCGACCTCCAGGCACCCCGGAGTTTCTGAAAAAAAATTTTCTGCGATTTTCACGAAACCACTTTTCTTCAACTTGAATTGGGCTAAAAATCCATCCCTGAAAATAAAAATTCTCTGAGTAGTGTGGAAATGCTCATCCTTACCCTACCTGGGGTGTCCACTTAGCATTTCCGCGACCTCTACTTGAAGTTCTCTGGGCATGGGATTTTGACATGTTACGCAAACCAAAAGGAATGAGTGGGAAACAATCAAGACAACAGATAGAAGCACTTGCATTTGAATGAGTTTCAAGCATGCTTGGGTACTCGTGTGATCTGAGTGACTCAGTTTTCGAATACAACTGTTGAGTGGTGCACCGCGACCTCCAGGCACCTCGGAGTTTCTGAAAAAAAATTTTCTGCGATTTTCACGAAACCACTTTTCTTCAACTTGAATTGGGCTAAAAATCCATCCCTGAAAATAAAAAGTCTCTGAGTAGTGTGGAAATACTGATCCTTACCCTGCCTGGGTTGTCCACTGAGCATTTCCGCGAGCTCTACCTGAAGTTCTCTGGGCATGGGATTTTGACATGTTCCCCAAACCAAAAGGAATGAGTGGGAAACAATCAAGACAACTGATAGAAGCACTTGCATTTGAATGAGTTTCAAGCATGCTTGGGTACTCGTGTGATCTGAGTGACTCAGTTTTGGAATACAACTGTCGCGTGGTGCACCGCGACCTCCAGGCACCCCGGAGTTTCTGAAAAAAAATTTTCTGCGATTTTCACGAAACCACTTTTCTTCAACTTGAATTGGGCTAAAAATCCATCCCTGAAAATAAAAATTCTCTGAGTAGTGTGTAAATGCTGATCCTTACCCTACCTGGGGTGTCCACTGAGCATTTCCGCGAACTCTACTTGAAGTTCTCTGGGCATGGGATTTTGACATGTTACCCAAACCAAAAGGAATGAGTGGGAAACAATCAAGACAACAGATAGAAGCACTTGCATTTGAATGAGTTTCAAGCATGCTTGGGTAGTCGTGTGATCTGAGTGACTCAGTTTTGGAATACAACTGTCGCGTGGTGCACCGCGACCTCCTGGCACCCCGGAGTTTCTGAAAAAAAATTTTCTGCGATTTTCACGAAACCACTTTTCTTCAACTTGAATTGGGCTAAAAATCCATCACTGAAAATAAAAATTCTCTGAGTAGTGTGGAAATACTGATCCTTACCCTGCCTGGGTTGTCTACTGAGCATTTCCGCGAGCTCTACCTGAAGTTCTCTGGGCATGGGATTTTGACATGTTACCTAAACCAAAAGGAATGAGTGGGAAACAATCAAGACAACAGATAGAAGCACTTGCATTTGAATGAGTTTCAAGCATGCCTGGGTACTCGTGTGATCTGAGTGACTCAGTTTTGGAATACAACTGTCGCGTGGTGCACCGCGACCTCCAGGCACCCCGGAGTTTCTGAAAAAACATTTTCTGCGATTTTCACGAAACCACTTTTCTTCAACTTGAATTGGGCTAAAAATCCATCACTGAAAATAAAAATTCTCTGAGTAGTGTGGAAATAATGATCCTTACCCTGCCTGGGTTGTCCACTGAGCATTTCCGCGAGCTCTACCTGAAGTTCTCTGGGCATGGGATTTTGACATGTTCCCCAAACCTAAAGGAATGAGTGGGAAACAATCAAGACAACAGATAGAAGCACTTGCCTTTGAATGAGTTTCAAGCATGCTTGGGTACTCGTGTGATCTGAGTGACTCAGTTTTGGAATACAACTGTCGCGTGGTGCACCGCGACCTCCAGGCACCCCGGAGTTTCTGAAAAAAAATTTTCTGCGATTTTCACGAAACCACTTTTCTTCAACTTGAATTGGGCTAAAAATCCATCCCTGAAAATAAAAATTCTCTGAGTAGTGTGTAAATGCTCATCCTTACCCTGCCTGGGTTGTCCACTGAGCATTTCCGCGAACTCTACCTGAAGTTCTCTGGGCATGGGATTTTGACATGTTCCCCAAACCAAAAGGAATGAGTGGGAAACAATCAAGAAAAGAGATAGAGGCACTTGCATTTGAATGAGTTTCAAGCATGCCTGGGTACTCGTGTGATCTGAGTGACTCAGTTTTGGAATACAACTGTCGCGTGGTGCGTCGCGACCTCAAGGCACCCCGGAGTTTCTGAAAAAAAATTTACTGCAATTTTCACGAAACCACTTTTCATCAACTTGAATTGGGCTAAAAATCCATCCCTGAAAATAAAAATTCTCTGAGTAGTGTGTAAATGCTGATCCTTACCCTACCTGGGGTGTCCACTGAGCATTTCCGCGAACTCTACTTGAAGTTCTCTGGGCATGGGATTTTGACATGTTACCCAAACCAAAAGGAATGAGTGGGAAACAATCAAGACAACAGATAGAAGCACTTGCATTTGAATGAGTTTCAAGCATGTTTGGGTACTCGTGTGATCTGAGTGACTCAGTTTTGGAATACAACTGTCGCGTGGTGCATCGCGACCTCAAGGCACCCCGGAGTTTCTGAAAAAAAATTTTCTGCAATTTTCACGAAACCACTTTTCATCAACTTGAATTGGGCTAAAAATCCATCCCTGAAAATAAAAATTCTCTGAGTAGTGTGTAAATGCTGATCCTTACCCTACCTGGGGTGTCCACTGAGCATTTCCGCGAACTCTACTTGAAGTTCTCTGGGCATGGGATTTTGACATGTTACCTAAACCAAAAGGAATGAGTGGGAAACAATCAAGACAACAGATAGAAGAACTTGCATTTGAATGAGTTTCAAGCATGCTTGGGTACTCGTGTGATCTGAATGACTCAGTTTTGGAATACAACTGTCGCATGGTGCATCGCGACCTCAAGGCACCCCAGAGTTTTTGAAAGAAAATTTTCTGCAATTTTCACGAAACCATTTTTCATCAACTTGAATTGGGCTAAAAATCCATCCCTGAAAATAAATATTCTCTGAGTAGTGTGGAAATGCTGATCCTTACCCTGCCTGGGTTGTCCACTGAGCATTTCCGCGAGCTCTACCTGAAGTTCTCTGGGCATGGGATTTTGACATGTACCCCAAACCAAAAGGAATGAGTGGGAAACAATGAAGACAACAGATAGAAGCACTTGCATTTGAATGAGTTTCAAGCATACTTGGGTACTCGTGTGATCTGAGTGACTCAGTTTTGGAAAACAACTGTCGCGTGGTGCACCGCGACCTCCAGGCACCCCGGAGTTTCTGAAAAAAAATTTTCTGCGATTTTCACGAAACCACTTTTCTTCAACTTGAATTGGGCTAAAAATCCATCCCTGAAAATAAAAATTCTCTGAGTAGTGTGGAAATGCTCATCCTTACCCTACCTCTGGTGTCCACTTAGCATTTCCGCGACCTCTACTTGAAGTTCTCTGGGCATGGGATTTTGACATGTTACGCAAACCAAAAGGAATGAGTGGGAAACAATCAAGACAACAGATAGAAGCACTTGCATTTGAATGAGTTTCAAGCATGCTTGGGTACTCGTGTGATCTGAGTGACTCAGTTTTCGAATACAACTGTTGAGTGGTGCACCGCGACCTCCAGGCACCTCGGAGTTTCTGAAAAAAAATTTTCTGCGATTTTCACGAAACCACTTTTCTTCACCTTGAATTGGGCTAAAAATCCATCCCTGAAAATAAAAAGTCTCTGAGTAGTGTGGAAATACTGATCCTTACCCTGCCTGGGTTGTCCACTGAGCATTTCCGCGAGCTCTACCTGAAGTTCTCTGGGCATGGGATTTTGACATGTTCCCCAACCCAAAAGGAATGAGTGGGAAACAATCAAGACAACTGATAGAAGCACTTGCATTTGAATGAGTTTCAAGCATGCTTGGGTACTCGTGTGATCTGAGTGACTCAGTTTTGGAATACAACTGTCGCGTGGTGCACCGCGACCTCCAGGCACCCCGGAGTTTCTGAAAAAAAATTTTCTGCGATTTTCACGAAACCACTTTTCTTCAACTTGAATTGGGCTAAAAATCCATCACTGAAAATAAAAATTCTCTGAGTAGTGTGGAAATACTGATCCTTACCCTGCCTGGGTTGTCTACTGAGCATTTCCGCGAGCTCTACCTGAAGTTCTCTGGGCATGGGATTTTGACATGTTACCTAAACCAAAAGGAATGAGTGGGAAACAATCAAGACAACAGATAGAAGCACTTGCATTTGAATGAGTTTCAAGCATGCCTGGGTACTCGTGTGATCTGAGTGACTCAGTTTTGGAATACAACTGTCGCGTGGTGCATCGCGACCTCAAGGCACCCCGGAGTTTCTGAAAAAAAAATTTCTGCAATTTTCACGAAACCACTTTTCATCAACTTGAATTGGGCTAAAAATCCATCCCTGAAAATAAAAATTCTCTGAGTAGTGTGTAAATGCTGATCCTTACCCTACCTGGGTTGTCCACTGAGCATTTCCGCGAACTCTACTTGAAGTTCTCTGGGCATGGGATTTTGACATGTTACCTAAACCAAAAGGAATGAGTGGGAAACAATCAAGACAACAGATAGAAGAACTTGCATTTGAATGAGTTTCAAGCATGCTTGGGTACTCGTGTGATCTGAATGACTCAGTTTTGGAATACAACTGTCGCATGGTGCATCGCGACCTCAAGGCACCCCGGAGTTTTTGAAAGAAAATTTTCTGCAATTTTCACGAAACCATTTTTCATCAACTTGAATTGGGCTAAAAATCCATCCCTGAAAATAAATATTCTCTGAGTAGTGTGGAAATGCTGATCCTTACCCTACCTGGGGTGTCCACTGAGCATTTCCGCGAACTCTACTTGACGTTCTCTGGGCATGGGATTTTGACATGTTACCTAAACCAAAAGGAATGAGTGGGAAACAATCAAGACTACAGATAGAAGCACTTGCATTTGAATGAGTTTCAAGCATGCTTGGGTAGTCGTGTGATCTGAGTGACTCAGTTTTGGAATACAACTGTCGCGTGGTGCACCGCGACCTCCAGGCACCCCGGAGTTTCTGAAAAAAAATTTTCTGCGATTTTCACGAAACCACTTTTCTTCAACTTGAATTGGGCTTAAAATCCATCACTGAAAATTAAAATTCTCTGAGTAGTGTGGAAATATTGATCCTTACCCTGCCTGGGTTGTCCACTGAGCATTTCCGCGAGCTCTACCTGAAGTTCTCTGGGCATGGGATTTTGACATGTTCCCCAAACCAAAAGGAATGAGTGGGAAACAATCAAGACAACAGATAGAAGCACTTGCATTTGAATGAGTTTCAAGCATGCTTGGGTACTCGTGTGATCTGAGTGACTCAGTTTTGGAATACAACTGTCGCGTGGTGCATCGCGACCTCAAGGCACCCCGGAGTTTTTGAAAAAAAATTTTCTGCAATTTTCACGAAACCACTTTTCATCAAATTGAATTGGGCTAAAAATCCATCCCTGAAAATAAATATTCTCTGAGTAGAGTGGAAATGCTGATCCTTACCCTACCTGGGGTGTCCACTGAGCATTTCCGCGAACTCTACTTGAAGTTCTCTGGGCATGGGATTTGGACATGTTACCCAAACCAAAAGGAATGAGTGGGAAACAATCAAGACAACAGATAGAAGCACTTGCATTTGAATGAGTTTCAAGCATGCTTGGGTACTCGTGTGATTTGAGTGACTCAGTTTTGGAATACAACTGTCGCGTGGTGCACCGCGACCTCCAGGCACCCCGGAGTTTCTGAAAAAAAATTTTCTGCGATTTTCACGAAACCACTTTTCTTCAACTTGAATTGGGCTTAAAATCCATCCCTGAAAATAAAAATTCTCTGAGTAGTGTGTAAATGCTCATCCTTACCCTACCTGGGGTGTCCACTGAGCATTTCCGCGACCTCTACTTGAAGTTCTCTGGGCATGGGATTTTGACATGTTACGCAAACCAAAAGGAATGAGTGGGAAACAATCAAGACAACAGATAGAAGCACTTGCATTTGAATGAGTTTCAAGCATGCTTGGGTACTCGTGTGATCTGAGTGACTCAGTTTTCGAATACAACTGTTGCGTGGTGCACCGCGACCTCCAGGCACCCCGGAGTTTCTGAAAAAAAATTTTCTGCGATTTTCACGAAACCACTTTTCTTCAACTTGAATTGGGCTAAAAATCCATCACTGAAAATAAAAATTCTCTGAGTAGTGTGGAAATACTGATCCTTACCCTGCCTGGGTTGTCCACTGAGCATTTCCTCGAGCTCTACCTGAAGTTCTCTGGGCATGGGATTTTGACATGTTCCCCAAACCAAAAGGAATGAGTGGGAAACAATCAAGACAAGAGATAGAAGCACTTGCATTTGAATGAGTTTCAAGCATGCTTGGGTACTCGTGTGATCTGAGTGACTCAGTTTTGGAATACAACTGTCGCGTGGTGCACCGCGACCTCCAGGCACCCCGGAGTTTCTGAAAAAAAATTTTCTGCGATTTTCACGAAACCACTTTTCTTCAACTTGAATTGGGCTAAAAATGCATACCTGAAAATAAAAATTCTCTGAGTAGTGTGTAAATGCTGATCCTTACCCTGCCTGGGTTATCCACTGAGCATTTCCGCGAACTCTACCTGAAGTTCTCTGGGCATGGGATTTTGACATGTTCACCAAACCAAAAGGAATGAGTGGGAAACAATCAAGAAAAGAGATAGAGGCACTTGCATTTGAATGAGTTTCAAGCATGCCTGGGTACTCGTGTGATCTGAGTGACTCAGTTTTGGAATACAACTGTCGCGTGGTGCATCGCGACCTCAAGGCACCCCGGAGTTTCTGAAAAAAAATTTTCTGCAATTTTCACGAAACCACTTTTCATCAACTTGAATTGGGCTAAAAATCCATCCCTGAAAATAAATATTCTCTGAGTAGTGTGGAAATGCTGATCCTTACCCTACCTGGGGTGTCCACTGAGCATTTCCGCGAACTCTACTTGAAGTTCTCTGGGCATGGGATTTTGACATGTTACCCAAACCAAAAGGAATGAGTGGGAAACAATCAAGACAACAGATAGAAGCACTTGCATTTGAATGAGTTTCAAGCATGCTTGGGTACTCGTGTGATCTGAGTGACTCAGTTTTGGAATACAACTGTTGCGTGGTGCATCGCGACCTCAAGGCACCCCGGAGTTTTTGAAAAAAAATTTTCTGCAATTTTCACGAAACCACTTTTCATCAACTTGAATTGGGCTAAAAATCCATCCCTGAAAATAAATATTCTCTGAGTAGTGTGGAAATGCTGATCCTTACCCTACCTGGGGTGTCCACTGAGCATTTCCGCGAACTCTACTTGAAGTTCTCTGGGCATGGGATTTTGACATGTTACCCAAACCAAAAGGAATGAGTGGGAAACAATCAAGACAACAGTTAGAAGCACTTGCATTTGAATGAGTTTCAAGCATGCTTGGGTACTCGTGTGATCTGAGTGACTCAGTTTTGGAATACAACTGTCGCGTGGTGCACCGCGACCTCCAGGCACCCCGGAGTTTCTGAAACAAAATTTTCTGCGATTTTCACGAAACCACTTTTCTTCAACTTGAATTGCGCTAAAAATCCATCACTGAAAATAAAAATTCTCTGAGTAGTGTGGAAATACTGATCCTTACCCTGCCTGGGTTGTCCACTGAGCATTTCCGCGAGCTCTACCTGAAGTTCTCTGGGCATGGGATTTTGACATGTTCCCCAAACCAAAAGGAATGAGTGGGAAACAATCAAGAGTACAGATAGAAGCACTTGCATTTGAATGAGTTTCAAGCATGCTTGGGTAGTCGTGTGATCTGAGTGACTCAGTTTTGGAATACAACTGTCGCGTGGTGCACCGCGACCTCCAGGCACCCCGGAGTTTCTGAAAAAAAATTTTCTGCGATTTTCACGAAACCACTTTTCTTCAACTTGAATTGGGCTTAAAATCCATCACTGAAAATAAAAATTCTCTGAGTAGTGTGGAAATACTGATCCTTACCCTGCCTGGGTTTTCCACTGAGCATTTCCGCGAGCTCTACCTGAAGTTCTCTGGGCATGGGATTTTGACATGTTCCCCAAACCAAAAGGAATGAGTGGGAAACAATCAAGACAACAGATAGAAGCACTTGCATTTGAATGAGTTTCAAGCATGCTTGGGTACTCGTGTGATCTGAGTGACTCAGTTTTGGAATACAACTGTCGCGTGGTGGATCGCGACCTCAAGGCACCCCGGAGTTTTTGAAAAAAAATTTTCTGCAATTTTCACGAAACCACTTTTCATCAAATTGAATTGGGCTAAAAATCCATCCCTGAAAATAAATATTCTCTGAGTAGAGTGGAAATGCTGATCCTTACCCTACCTGGGGTGTCCACTGAGCATTTCCGCGAACTCTACTTGAAGTTCTCTGGGCATGGGATTTTGACATGTTACCCAAACCAAAAGGAATGAGTGGGAAACAATCAAGACAACAGATAGAAGCACTTGCATTTGAATGAGTTTCAAGCATGCTTGGGTACTCGTGTGATTTGAGTGACTCAGTTTTGGAATACAACTGTCGCGTGGTGCACCGCGACCTCCAGGCACCCCGGAGTTTCTGAAAAAAAATTTTCTGCGATTTTCACGAAACCACTTTTCTTCAACTTGAATTGGGCTTAAAATCCATCCCTGAAAATAAAAATTCTCTGAGTAGTGTGTAAATGCTCATCCTTACCCTACCTGGGGTGTCCACTGAGCATTTCCGCGACCTCTACTTGAAGTTCTCTGGGCATGGGATTTTGACATGTTACGCAAACCAAAAGGAATGAGTGGGAAACAATCAAGACAACAGATAGAAGCACTTGCATTTGAATGAGTTTCAAGCATGCTTGGGTACTCGTGTGATCTGAGTGACTCAGTTTTCGAATACAACTGTTGCGTGGTGCACCGCGACCTCCAGGCACCCCGGAGTTTCTGAAAAAAAATTTTCTGCGATTTTCACGAAACCACTTTTCTTCAACTTCAATTGGGCTAAAAATCCATCACTGAAAATAAAAATTCTCTGAGTAGTGTGGAAATACTGATCCTTACCCTGCCTGGGTTGTCCACTGAGCATTTCCTCGAGCTCTACCTGAAGTTCTCTGGGCATGGGATTTTGACATGTTCCCCAAACCAAAAGGAATGAGTGGGAAACAATCAAGACAAGAGATAGAAGCACTTGCATTTGAATGAGTTTCAAGCATGCTTGGGTACTCGTGTGATCTGAGTGACTCAGTTTTGGAATACAACTGTCGCGTGGTGCACCGCGACCTCCAGGCACCCCGGAGTTTCTGAAAAAAAATTTTCTGCGATTTTCACGAAACCACTTTTCTTCAACTTGAATTGGGCTAAAAATGCATACCTGAAAATAAAAATTCTCTGAGTAGTGTGTAAATGCTGATCCTTACCCTGCCTGGGTAATCCACTGAGCATTTCCGCGAACTCTACCTGAAGTTCTCTGGGCATGGGATTTTGACATGTTCACCAAACCAAAAGGAATGAGTGGGAAACAATCAAGAAAAGAGATAGAGGCACTTGCATTTGAATGAGTTTCAAGCATGCCTGGGTATTCGTGTGATCTGAGTGACTCAGTTTTGGAATACAACTGTCGCGTGGTGCATCGCGACCTCAAGGCACCCCGGAGTTTCTGAAAAAAAATTTTCTGCAATTTTCACGAAACCACTTTTCATCAACTTGAATTGGGCTAAAAATCCATCCCTGAAAATAAATATTCTCTGAGTAGTGTGGAAATGCTGATCCTTACCCTACCTGGGGTGTCCACTGAGCATTTCCGCGAACTCTACTTGAAGTTCTCTGGGCATGGGATTTTGACATGTTACCCAAACCAAAAGGAATGAGTGGGAAACAATCAAGACAACAGATAGAAGCACTTGCATTTGAATGAGTTTCAAGCATGCTTGGGTACTCGTGTGATCTGAGTGACTCAGTTTTGGAATACAACTGTTGCGTGGTGCATCGCGACCTCAAGGCACCCCGGAGTTTTTGAAAAAAAATTTTCTGCAATTTTCACGAAACCACTTTTCATCAACTTGAATTGGGCTAAAAATCCATCCCTGAAAATAAATATTCTCTGAGTAGTGTGGAAATGCTGATCCTTACCCTACCTGGGGTGTCCACTGAGCATTTCCGCGAACTCTACTTGAAGTTCTCTGGGCATGGGATTTTGACATGTTACCCAAACCAAAAGGAATGAGTGGGAAACAATCAAGACAACAGTTAGAAGCACTTGCATTTGAATGAGTTTCAAGCATGCTTGGGTACTCGTGTGATCTGAGTGACTCAGTTTTGGAATACAACTGTCGCGTGGTGCACCGCGACCTCCAGGCACCCCGGAGTTTCTGAAACAAAATTTTCTGCGATTTTCACGAAACCACTTTTCTTCAACTTGAATTGGGCTAAAAATCCATCACTGAAAATAAAAATTCTCTGAGTAGTGTGGAAATACTGATCCTTACCCTGCCTGGGTTGTCCACTGAGCATTTCCGCGAGCTCTACCTGAAGTTCTCTGGGCATGGGATTTTGACATGTTCCCCAAACCAAAAGGAATGACTGGGAAACAATCAAGACAACAGATAGAAGCACTTGCATTTGAATGAGTTTCAAGCATGCTTGGGTACTCGTGTGATCTGAGTGACTCAGTTTTGGAATACAACTGTCGCGTGGTGCACCGCGACCTCCAGGCACCCCGGAGTTTCTGAAAAAAAATTTTCTGCGATTTTCACGAAACCACTTTTCTTCAACTTGAATTGGGCTAAAAATCCATCCCTGAAAATAAAAATTCTCTGAGTAGTGTGGAAATGCTCATCCTTACCCTGCCTGGGTTGTCCACTGAGCATTTCCGCGAGCTCTACCTGAAGTTCTCTGGGCATGGGATTTTGACATGTTCCCCAAACCAAAAGGAATGAGTGGGAAACAATCAAGACAACAGATAGAAGCACTTGCATTTGAATGAGTTTCAAGCATGCTTGGGTACTCGTGTGATCTGAGTGACTCAGTTTTCGAATACAACTGTAGCGTGGTGCACCGCGACCTCCAGGCACCCCGGAGTTTCTGAAAAAAAATTTTCTGCGATTTTCACGAAACCACTTTTCTTCAACTTGAATTGGGCTAAAAATCCATCACTGAAAATAAAAATTCTGTGAGTAGTGTGCAAATACTGATCCTTACCTTGCCTGGGTTGTCCACTGAGCATTTCCGCGAGCTCTACCTGAAGTTCTCTGGGCATGGGATTTTGACATGTTCCCCAAACCAAAAGGAATGAGTGGGAAACAATCAAGACAACAGATAGAAGCACTTGCATTTGAATGAGTTTCAAGCATGCTTGGGTACTCGTGTGATCTGAGTGACTCAGTTTTGGAATACAACTGTCGCGTGGTGCACTGCGACCTCCAGGCACCCCGGAGTTTCTGAAAAAAAATTTTCTGCGATTTTCACGAAACCACTTTTCTTCAACTTGAATTGGGCTAAAAATACATACCTGAAAATAAAAATTCTCTGAGTAGTGTGTAAATGCTGATCCTTACCCTGCCTGGGTTGTCCACTGAGCATTTCCGCGACCTATATCTGAAGTTCTCTGGGCATGGGATTTTGACATGTTCCCCAAACCAAAAGGAATGAGTGGGAAACAATCAAGACAACAGATAGAAGCACTTGCATTTGAATGAGTTTCAAGAATGCTTGGGTACTCGTGTGATCTGAGTGACTCAGTTTTGGAATACAACTGTTGCGTGGTGCACCGCGACCTCCAGGCACCCCGGAGTTTCTGAAAAAAAATTTTCTGCGATTTTCACGAAACCACTTTTCTTCAACTTGAATTGGGCTAAAAATCCATACCTGAAAATAAAAATTCTCTGAGTAGTGTGTAAATGCTGATCCTTACCCTGCCTGGGTTGTCCACTGAGCATTTCCGCGACCTCTACCTGAAGTTCTCTGGGCATGGGATTTTGACATGTTCCCCAAACCAAAAGGAATGAGTGGGAAACAATCAAGACAACAGATAGAAGCACTTGCATTTGAATGAGTTTCAAGCATGCTTGGGTACTCGTGTGATCTGAGTGACTCAGTTTTGGAAAACAACTGTCGCGTGGTGCACCGCGACCTCCAGGCACCCCGGAGTTTCTGAAAAAAAATTTTCTGCGATTTTCACGAAACCAGTTTTCTTCAACTTGAATTGGGCTAAAAATCCATCCCTGAAAATAAAAATTCTCTGAGTAGTGTGTAAATGCTGATGCTTACCCTACCTGGGGTGTCCACTGAGCATTTCCGCGAACTCTACTTGAAGTTCTCTGGGCATGGGATTTTGACATGTTACCCAAACCAAAAGGAATGAGTGGGAAACAATCAAGATAACAGATAGAAGCACTTGCATTTGAATGAGTTTCAAGCATGCTTGGGTAGTCGTGTGATCTGAGTGACTCAGTTTTGGAATACAACTGTCGCGTGGTGCATCGCGACCTCAAGGCACCCCGGAGTTTTTGAAAAAAAATTTTCTGCAATTTTCACGAAACCACTTTTCATCAACTTGAATTGGGCTAAAAATCCATCCCTGAAAATAAATATTCTCTGAGTAGTGTGGAAATGCTGATCCTTACCCTACCTGGGGTGTCCACTGAGCATTTCCGCGAACTCTACTTGAAGTTCTCTGGGCATGGGATTTTGACATGTTACCCAAACCAAAAGGAATGAGTGGGAAACAATCAAGACAACAGATAGAAGCACTTGCATTTGAATGAGTTTCAAGCATGCTTGGGTACTCGTGTGATTTGAGTGACTCAGTTTTGGAATACAACTGTCGCGTGGTGCACCGCGACCTCCAGGCACCCCGGAGTTTCTGAAAAAAAATTTTCTGCGATTTTCACGAAACCACTTTTCTTCAACTTGAATTGGGCTAAAAATCCATCACTGAAAATAAAAATTCTCTGAGTAGTGTGGAAATACTGATCCTTACCCTGCCTGGGTTGTCCACTGAGCATTTCCGCGAGCTCTACCTGAAGTTCTCTGGGCATGGGATTTTGACATGTTCCACAAACCAAAAGGAATGAGTGGGAAACAATCAAGACAACAGATAGAAGCACTTGCATTTGAATGAGTTTCAAGCATGCTTGGGTACTCGTGTGATCTGAGTGACTCAGTGTTGGAATACAACTGTCGCGTGGTGCACCGCGACCTCCAGGCACCCCGGAGTTTCTGAAAAAAAATTTTCTGCGATTTTCACGAAACCACTTTTCTTCAACTTGAATTGGGCTAAAAATCCATCCCTGAAAATAAAAATTCTCTGAGTAGTGTGGAAATACTGATCCTTACCCTACCTGGGGTGTCCACTGAGCATTTCCGCGACCTCTACTTGAAGTTCTCTGGGCATGGGATTTTGACATGTTACGCAAACCAAAAGGAATGAGTGGGAAACAATCAAGACAACAGATAGAAGCACTTGCATTTGAATGAGTTTCAAGCATGCTTGGGTACTCGTGTGATCTGAGTGACTCAGTTTTCGAATACAACTGTTGCGTGGTGCACCGCGACCTCCAAGCACCCCGGAGTTTCTGAAAAAAAATTTTCTGCGATTTTCACGAAACCACTTTTCTTCAACTTGAATTGGGCTAAAAATCCATCACTGAAAATAAAAATTCTCTGAGTAGTGTGGAAATACTGATCCTTACCCTGCCTGGGTTGTCCACTGAGCATTTCCGCAAGCTCTACCTGAAGTTCTCTGGGCATGGGATTTTGACATGTTCCCCAAACCAAAAGGAATGAGTGGAAAACAATCAAGACAACAGATAGAAGCACTTGCATTTGAATGAGTTTCAAGCATGCTTGGGTACTCGTGTGATCTGAGTGACTCAGTTTTGGAATACAACTGTCGCGTGGTGCACTGCGACCTCCAGGCACCCCGGAGTTTCTGAAAAAAAATTTTCTGCGATTTTCACGAAACCACTTTTCTTCAACTTGAATTGGGCTAAAAATCCATACCTGAAAATAAAAATTCTCTGAGTAGTGTGTAAATGCTGATCCTTACCCTGCCTGGGTTGTCCACTGAGCATTTCCGCGACCTCTATCTGAAGTTCTCTGGGCATGGGATTTTGACATGTTCCCCAAACCAAAAGGAATGAGTGGGAAACAATCAAGACAACAGATAGAAGCACTTGCATTTGAATGAGTTTCAAGAATGCTTGGGTACTCGTGTGATCTGAGTGACTCAGTTTTGGAATACAACTGTTGCGTGGTGCACCGCGACCTCCAGGCACCCCGGAGTTTCTGAAAAAAAATTTTCTGCGATTTTCACGAAACCACTTTTCTTCAACTTGAATTGGGCTAAAAATCCATACCTGAAAATAAAAATTCTCTGAGTAGTGTGTAAATGCTGATCCTTACCCTGCCTGGGTTGTCCACTGAGCATTTCCGCGACCTCTACCTGAACTTCTCTGGGCATGGGATTTTGACATGTTCCCCAAACCAAAAGGAATGAGTGGGAAACAATCAAGAAAAGAGATAGAGGCACTTGCATTTGAATGAGTTTCAAGCATGCCTGGGTACTCGTGTGATCTGAGTGACTCAGTTTTGGAATACAACTGTCGCGTGGTGCATCGCGACCTCAAGGCACCCCGGAGTTTCTGAAAAAAAATTTTCTGCAATTTTCACGAATCCACTTTTCATCAACTTGAATTGGGCTAAAAATCCATCCCTGAAAATAAATATTCTCTGAGTAATGTGGAAATGCTGATCCTTACCCTACCTGGGGTGTCCACTGAGCATTTCCGCGAACTCTACTTGAAGTTCTCTGGGCATGGGATTTTGACATGTTACCCAAACCAAAAGGAATGAGTGGGAAACAATCAAGACAACAGATAGAAGCACTTGCATTTGAATGAGTTTCAAGCATGCTTGGGTACTCGTGTGATTTGAGTGACTCAGTTTTGGAATACAACTGTCGCGTGGTGCACCGCGACCTCCAGGCACCCCGGAGTTTCTGAAAAAAAATTTTCTGCGATTTTCACGAAACCACTTTTCTTCAACTTGAATTGGGCTAAAAATCCATCCCTGAAAATAAAAATTCTCTGAGTAGTGTGGAAATACTGATCCTTACCCTACCTGGGGTGTCCACTGAGCATTTCCGCGACCTCTACTTGAAGTTCTCTGGGCATGGGATTTTGACATGTTACGCAAACCAAAAGGAATGAGTGGGAAACAATCAAGACAACAGATAGAAGCACTTGCATTTGAATGAGTTTCAAGCATGCTTGGGTACTCGTGTGATCTGAGTGACTCAGTTTTCGAATACAACTGTTGCGTGGTGCACCGCGACCTCCAAGCACCCCGGAGTTTCTGAAAAAAAATTTTCTGCGATTTTCACGAAACCACTTTTCTTCAACTTGAATTGGGCTAAAAATCCATCACTGAAAATAAAAATTCTCTGAGTAGTGTGGAAATACTGATCCTTACCCTGCCTGGGTTGTCCACTGAGCATTTCCGCAAGCTCTACCTGAAGTTCTCTGGGCATGGGATTTTGACATGTTCCCCAAACCAAAAGGAATGAGTGGAAAACAATCAAGACAACAGATAGAAGCACTTGCATTTGAATGAGTTTCAAGCATGCTTGGGTACTCGTGTGATCTGAGTGACTCAGTTTTGGAATACAACTGTCGCGTGGTGCACTGCGACCTCCAGGCACCCCGGAGTTTCTGAAAAAAAATTTTCTGCGATTTTCACGAAACCACTTTTCTTCAACTTGAATTGGGCTAAAAATCCATACCTGAAAATAAAAATTCTCTGAGTAGTGTGTAAATGCTGATCCTTACCCTGCCTGGGTTGTCCACTGAGCATTTCCGCGACCTCTATCTGAAGTTCTCTGGGCATGGGATTTTGACATGTTCCCCAAACCAAAAGGAATGAGTGGGAAACAATCAAGACAACAGATAGAAGCACTTGCATTTGAATGAGTTTCAAGCATGCTTGGGTACTCGTGTGATCTGAGTGACTCAGTTTTGGAAAACAACTGTCGCGTGGTGTACCGCGACCTCCAGGCACCCCGGAGTTTCTGAAAAAAAATTTTCTGCGATTTTCACGAAACCACTTTTCTTCAACTTGAATTGGGCTAAAAATCCATCCCTGAAAATAAAAATTCTCTGAGTAGTGTGTAAATGCTGATCCTTACCCTACCTGGGGTGTCCACTGAGCATTTCCGCGAACTCTACTTGAAGTTCTCTGGGCATGGGATTTTGACATGTTACCCAAACCAAAAGGAATGAGTGGGAAACAATCAAGACAACAGATAGAAGCACTTGCATTTGAATGAGTTTCAAGCATGCTTGGGTAGTCGTGTGATCTGAGTAATTCAGTTTTGGAATACAACTGTCGCGTGGTGCACCGCGACCTCCAGGCACCCCGGAGTTTCTGAAAAAAAATTTTCTGCGATTTTCACGAAACCACTTTTCTTCAACTTGAATTGGGCTAAAAATCCATCACTGAAAATAAAAATTCTCTGAGTAGTGTGGAAATACTGATCCTTACCCTGCCTGGGTTGTCTACTGAGCATTTCCGCGAGCTCTACCTGAAGTTCTCTGGGCATGGGATTTTGACATGTTCCCCAAACCAAAAGGAATGAGTGGGAAACAATCAAGACAACAGATAGAAGCACTTGCATTTGAATGAGTTTCAAGCATGCTTGGGTACTCGTGTGATCTGAGTGACTCAGTTTTGGAATACAACTGTCGCGTGGTGCACCGCGACCTCCAGGCACCCCGGAGTTTCTGAAAAAAAATTTTCTGCGATTTTCACGAAACCACTTTTCTTCAACTTGAATTGGGCTAAAAATCCATCCCTGAAAATAAAAATTCTCTGAGTAGTGTGTAAATGCTCATCCTTACCCTGCCTGGGTTGTCCACTGAGCATTTCCGCGAACTCTACCTGAAGTTCTCTGGGCATGGGATTTTGACATGTTCCCCAAACCAAAAGGAATGAGTGGGAAACAATCAAGAAAAGAGATAGAGGCACTTGCATTTGAATGAGTTTCAAGCATGCCTGGGTACTCGTGTGATCTGAGTGACTCAGTTTTGGAATACAACTGTCGCGTGGTGCATCGCGACCTCAAGGCACCCCGGAGTTTCTGAAAAAAAATTTTCTGCAATTTTCACGAAACCACTTTTCATCAACTTGAATTGGGCTAAAAATCCATTCCTGAAAATAAATATTCTCTGAGTAGTGTGGAAATGCTGATCCTTACCCTACCTGGGTTGTCCACTGAGCATTTCCGCGAACTCTACCTGAAGTTCTCTGGGCATGGGATTTTGACATGTTCCCCAAACCAAAAGGAATGAGTGGGAAACAATCAAGAAAAGAGATAGAGGCACTTGCATTTGAATGAGTTTCAAGCATGCCTGGGTACTCGTGTGATCTGAGTGACTCAGTTTTGGAATACAACTGTCGCGTGGTGCACCGCAACCTCCAGGCACCCCGGAGTTTCTGAAAAAAAATTTTCTGCGATTTTCACGAAACCACTTTTCTTCAACTTGAATTGGGCTAAAAATGCATACCTGAAAATAAAAATTCTCTGAGTAGTGTGGAAATGCTGATCCTTACCCTGCCTGGGTTGTCCACTGAGCATTTCCGCGAACTCTACCTGAAGTTCTCTGGGCATGGGATTTTGACATGTTCCCCAAACCAAAAGGAATGAGTGGGAAACAATCAAGAAAAGAGATAGAGGCACTTGCATTTGAATGAGTTTCAAGCATGCCTGGGTACTCGTGTGATCTGAGTGACTCAGTTTTGGAATACAACTGTCGCGTGGTGCATCGCGACCTCAAGGCACCCCGGAGTTTCTGAAAAAAAATTTTCTGCAATTTTCACGAATCCACTTTTCATCAACTTGAATTGGGCTAAAAATCCATCCCTGAAAATAAGTATTCTCTGAGTAGTGTGGAAATGCTGATCCTTACCCTACCTGGGGTGTCCACTGAGCATTTCCGCGAACTCTACTTGAAGTTCTCTGGGTATGGGATTTTGACATGTTCCCCAAACCAAAAGGAATGAGTGGGAAACAATCAAGACAACAGATAGAAGCACTTGCATTTGAATGAGTTTCAAGAATGCTTGGGTACTCGTGTGATCTGAGTGACTCAGTTTTGGAATACAACTGTTGCGTGGTGCACCGCGACCTCCAGGCACCCCGGAGTTTCTGAAAAAAAATTTTCTGCGATTTTCACGAAACCACTTTTCTTCAACTTGAATTGGGCTAAAAATCCATACCTGAAAATAAAAATTCTCTGAGTAGTGTGTAAATGCTGATCCTTACCCTGCCTGGGTTGTCCACTGAGCATTTCCGCGACCTCTACCTGAAGTTCTCTGGGCATGGGATTTTGACATGTTCCCCAAACCAAAAGGAATGAGTGGGAAACAATCAAGACAACAGATAGAAGCACTTGCATTTGAATGAGTTTCAAGCATGCTTGGGTACTCGTGTGATCTGAGTGACTCAGTTTTGGAAAACAACTGTCGCGTGGTGTACCGCGACCTCCAGGCACCCCGGAGTTTCTGAAAAAAAATTTTCTGCGATTTTCACGAAACCACTTTTCTTCAACTTGAATTGGGCTAAAAATCCATCCCTGAAAATAAAAATTCTCTGAGTAGTGTGTAAATGCTGATCCTTACCCTACCTGGGGTGTCCACTGAGCATTTCCGCGAACTCTACTTGAAGTTCTCTGGGCATGGGATTTTGACATGTTACCCAAACCAAAAGGAATGAGTGGGAAACAATCAAGACAACAGATAGAAGCACTTGCATTTGAATGAGTTTCAAGCATGCTTGGGTAGTCGTGTGATCTGAGTAATTCAGTTTTGGAATACAACTGTCGCGTGGTGCACCGCGACCTCCAGGCACCCCGGAGTTTCTGAAAAAAAATTTTCTGCGATTTTCACGAAACCACTTTTCTTCAACTTGAATTGGGCTAAAAATCCATCACTGAAAATAAAAATTCTCTGAGTAGTGTGGAAATACTGATCCTTACCCTGCCTGGGTTGTCTACTGAGCATTTCCGCGAGCTCTACCTGAAGTTCTCTGGGCATGGGATTTTGACATGTTCCCCAAACCAAAAGGAATGAGTGGGAAACAATCAAGACAACAGATAGAAGCACTTGCATTTGAATGAGTTTCAAGCATGCTTGGGTACTCGTGTGATCTGAGTGACTCAGTTTTGGAATACAACTGTCGCGTGGTGCACCGCGACCTCCAGGCACCCCGGAGTTTCTGAAAAAAAATTTTCTGCGATTTTCACGAAACCACTTTTCTTCAACTTGAATTGGGCTAAAAATCCATCCCTGAAAATAAAAATTCTCTGAGTAGTGTGTAAATGCTCATCCTTACCCTGCCTGGGTTGTCCACTGAGCATTTCCGCGAACTCTACCTGAAGTTCTCTGGGCATGGGATTTTGACATGTTCCCCAAACCAAAAGGAATGAGTGGGAAACAATCAAGAAAAGAGATAGAGGCACTTGCATTTGAATGAGTTTCAAGCATGCCTGGGTACTCGTGTGATCTGAGTGACTCAGTTTTGGAATACAACTGTCGCGTGGTGCATCGCGACCTCAAGGCACCCCGGAGTTTCTGAAAAAAAATTTTCTGCAATTTTCACGAAACCACTTTTCATCAACTTGAATTGGGCTAAAAATCCATTCCTGAAAATAAATATTCTCTGAGTAGTGTGGAAATGCTGATCCTTACCCTACCTGGGTTGTCCACTGAGCATTTCCGCGAACTCTACCTGAAGTTCTCTGGGCATGGGATTTTGACATGTTCCCCAAACCAAAAGGAATGAGTGGGAAACAATCAAGAAAAGAGATAGAGGCACTTGCATTTGAATGAGTTTCAAGCATGCCTGGGTACTCGTGTGATCTGAGTGACTCAGTTTTGGAATACAACTGTCGCGTGGTGCACCGCAACCTCCAGGCACCCCGGAGTTTCTGAAAAAAAATTTTCTGCGATTTTCACGAAACCACTTTTCTTCAACTTGAATTGGGCTAAAAATGCATACCTGAAAATAAAAATTCTCTGAGTAGTGTGGAAATGCTGATCCTTACCCTGCCTGGGTTGTCCACTGAGCATTTCCGCGAACTCTACCTGAAGTTCTCTGGGCATGGGATTTTGACATGTTCCCCAAACCAAAAGGAATGAGTGGGAAACAATCAAGAAAAGAGATAGAGGCACTTGCATTTGAATGAGTTTCAAGCATGCCTGGGTACTCGTGTGATCTGAGTGACTCAGTTTTGGAATACAACTGTCGCGTGGTGCATCGCGACCTCAAGGCACCCCGGAGTTTCTGAAAAAAAATTTTCTGCAATTTTCACGAATCCACTTTTCATCAACTTGAATTGGGCTAAAAATCCATCCCTGAAAATAAGTATTCTCTGAGTAGTGTGGAAATGCTGATCCTTACCCTACCTGGGGTGTCCACTGAGCATTTCCGCGAACTCTACTTGAAGTTCTCTGGGTATGGGATTTTGACATGTTACCCAAACCAAAAGGAATGAGTGGGAAACAGTCAAGACAACAGATAGAAGCACTTGCATTTGAATGAGTTTCAAGCATGCTTGGGTACTCGTGTGATCTGAGTGACTCAGTTTTGGAATACAACTGTCGCGTGGTGCACCGCAACCTCCAGGCACCCCGGAGTTTCTGAAAAAAAATTTTCTGCGATTTTCACGAAACCACTTTTCTTCAACTTGAATTGGGCTAAAAATCCATCCCTGAAAATAAAAATTCTCTGAGTAGTGTGGAAATACTGATCCTTACCCTGCCTGGGTTGTCCACTGAGCATTTCCGCGAGCTCTACCTGAAGTTCTCTGGGCATGGGATTTTGACATGTTCCACAAACCAAAAGGAATGAGTGGGAAACAATCAAGACAACAGATAGAAGCACTTGCATTTGAATGAGTTTCAAGCATGCTTGGGTACTCGTGTGATCTGAGTGACTCAGTGTTGGAATACAACTGTCGCGTGGTGCACCGCGACCTCCAGGCACCCCGGAGTTTCTGAAAAAAAATTTTCTGCGATTTTCACGAAACCACTTTTCTTCAACTTGAATTGGGCTAAAAATCCATCCCTGAAAATAAAAATTCTCTGAGTAGTGTGGAAATACTGATCCTTACCCTACCTGGGGTGTCCACTGAGCATTTCCGCGACCTCTACTTGAAGTTCTCTGGGCATGGGATTTTGACATGTTCCCCAAACCAAAAGGAATGAGTGGGAAACAATCAAGACAACAGATAGAAGCACTTGCATTTGAATGAGTTTCAAGCATGCTTGGGTACTCGTGTGATCTGAGTGACTCAGTTTTGGAAAACAACTGTCGCGTGGTGCACCGCGACCTCCAGGCACCCCGGAGTTTCTGAAAAAAAATTTTCTGCGATTTTCACGAAACCAGTTTTCTTCAACTTGAATTGGGCTAAAAATCCATCCCTGAAAATAAAAATTCTCTGAGTAGTGTGTAAATGCTGATGCTTACCCTACCTGGGGTGTCCACTGAGCATTTCCGCGAACTCTACTTGAAGTTCTCTGGGCATGGGATTTTGACATGTTACCCAAACCAAAAGGAATGATTGGGAAACAATCAAGATAACAGATAGAAGCACTTGCATTTGAATGAGTTTCAAGCATGCTTGGGTAGTCGTGTGATCTGAGTGACTCAGTTTTGGAATACAACTGTCGCGTGGTGCATCGCGACCTCAAGGCACCCCGGAGTTTTTGAAAAAAAATTTTCTGCAATTTTCACGAAACCACTTTTCATCAACTTGAATTGGGCTAAAAATCCATCCCTGAAAATAAATATTCTCTGAGTAGTGTGGAAATGCTGATCCTTACCCTACCTGGGGTGTCCACTGAGCATTTCCGCGAACTCTACTTGAAGTTCTCTGGGCATGGGATTTTGACATGTTACGCAAACCAAAAGGAATGAGTGGGAAACAATCAAGACAACAGATAGAAGCACTTGCATTTGAATGAGTTTCAAGCATGCTTGGGTACTCGTGTGATCTGAGTGACTCAGTTTTCGAATACAACTGTTGCGTGGTGCACCGCGACCTCCAAGCACCCCGGAGTTTCTGAAAAAAAATTTTCTGCGATTTTCACGAAACCACTTTTCTTCAACTTGAATTGGGCTAAAAATCCATCACTGAAAATAAAAATTCTCTGAGTAGTGTGGAAATACTGATCCTTACCCTGCCTGGGTTGTCCACTGAGCATTTCCGCAAGCTCTACCTGAAGTTCTCTGGGCATGGGATTTTGACATGTTCCCCAAACCAAAAGGAATGAGTGGAAAACAATCAAGACAACAGATAGAAGCACTTGCATTTGAATGAGTTTCAAGCATGCTTGGGTACTCGTGTGATCTGAGTGACTCAGTTTTGGAATACAACTGTCGCGTGGTGCACTGCGACCTCCAGGCACCCCGGAGTTTCTGAAAAAAAATTTTCTGCGATTTTCACGAAACCACTTTTCTTCAACTTGAATTGGGCTAAAAATCCATACCTGAAAATAAAAATTCTCTGAGTAGTGTGTAAATGCTGATCCTTACCCTGCCTGGGTTGTCCACTGAGCATTTCCGCGACCTCTATCTGAAGTTCTCTGGGCATGGGATTTTGACATGTTCCCCAAACCAAAAGGAATGAGTGGGAAACAATCAAGACAACAGATAGAAGCACTTGCATTTGAATGAGTTTCAAGAATGCTTGGGTACTCGTGTGATCTGAGTGACTCAGTTTTGGAATACAACTGTTGCGTGGTGCACCGCGACCTCCAGGCACCCCGGAGTTTCTGAAAAAAAATTTTCTGCGATTTTCACGAAACCACTTTTCTTCAACTTGAATTGGGCTAAAAATCCATACCTGAAAATAAAAATTCTCTGAGTAGTGTGTAAATGCTGATCCTTACCCTGCCTGGGTTGTCCACTGAGCATTTCCGCGACCTCTACCTGAAGTTCTCTGGGCATGGGATTTTGACATGTTCCCCAAACCAAAAGGAATGAGTGGGAAACAATCAAGAAAAGAGATAGAGGCACTTGCATTTGAATGAGTTTCAAGCATGCCTGGGTACTCGTGTGATCTGAGTGACTCAGTTTTGGAATACAACTGTCGCGTGGTGCATCGCGACCTCAAGGCACCCCGGAGTTTCTGAAAAAAAATTTTCTGCAATTTTCACGAATCCACTTTTCATCAACTTGAATTGGGCTAAAAATCCATCCCTGAAAATAAATATTCTCTGAGTAATGTGGAAATGCTGATCCTTACCCTACCTGGGGTGTCCACTGAGCATTTCCGCGAACTCTACTTGAAGTTCTCTGGGCATGGGATTTTGACATGTTACCCAAACCAAAAGGAATGAGTGGGAAACAATCAAGACAACAGATAGAAGCACTTGCATTTGAATGAGTTTCAAGCATGCTTGGGTACTCGTGTGATTTGAGTGACTCAGTTTTGGAATACAACTGTCGCGTGGTGCACCGCGACCTCCAGGCACCCCGGAGTTTCTGAAAAAAAATTTTCTGCGATTTTCACGAAACCACTTTTCTTCAACTTGAATTGGGCTAAAAATCCATCCCTGAAAATAAAAATTCTCTGAGTAGTGTGGAAATACTGATCCTTACCCTGCCTGGGTTGTCCACTGAGCATTTCCGCAAGCTCTACCTGAAGTTCTCTGGGCATGGGATTTTGACATGTTCCCCAAACCAAAAGGAATGAGTGGAAAACAATCAAGACAACAGATAGAAGCACTTGCATTTGAATGAGTTTCAAGCATGCTTGGGTACTCGTGTGATCTGAGTGACTCAGTTTTGGAATACAACTGTCGCGTGGTGCACTGCGACCTCCAGGCACCCCGGAGTTTCTGAAAAAAAATTTTCTGCGATTTTCACGAAACCACTTTTCTTCAACTTGAATTGGGCTAAAAATCCATACCTGAAAATAAAAATTCTCTGAGTAGTGTGTAAATGCTGATCCTTACCCTGCCTGGGTTGTCCACTGAGCATTTCCGCGACCTCTATCTGAAGTTCTCTGGGCATGGGATTTTGACATGTTCCCCAAACCAAAAGGAATGAGTGGGAAACAATCAAGACAACAGATAGAAGCACTTGCATTTGAATGAGTTTCAAGAATGCTTGGGTACTCGTGTGATCTGAGTGACTCAGTTTTGGAATACAACTGTTGCGTGGTGCACCGCGACCTCCAGGCACCCCGGAGTTTCTGAAAAAAAATTTTCTGCGATTTTCACGAAACCACTTTTCTTCAACTTGAATTGGGCTAAAAATCCATACCTGAAAATAAAAATTCTCTGAGTAGTGTGTAAATGCTGATCCTTACCCTGCCTGGGTTGTCCACTGAGCATTTCCGCGACCTCTACCTGAAGTTCTCTGGGCATGGGATTTTGACATGTTCCCCAAACCAAAAGGAATGAGTGGGAAACAATCAAGACAACAGATAGAAGCACTTGCATTTGAATGAGTTTCAAGCATGCTTGGGTACTCGTGTGATCTGAGTGACTCAGTTTTGGAAAACAACAGTCGCGTGGTGTACCGCGACCTCCAGGCACCCCGGAGTTTCTGAAAAAAAATTTTCTGCGATTTTCACGAAACCACTTTTCTTCAACTTGAATTGGGCTAAAAATCCATCCCTGAAAATTAAAATTCTCTGAGTAGTGTGTAAATGCTGATCCTTACCCTACCTGGGGTGTCCACTGAGCATTTCCGCGAACTCTACTTGAAGTTCTCTGGGCATGGGATTTTGACATGTTACCCAAACCAAAAGGAATGAGTGGGAAACAATCAAGACAACAGATAGAAGCACTTGCATTTGAATGAGTTTCAAGCATGCTTGGGTAGTCGTGTGATCTGAGTAATTCAGTTTTGGAATACAACTGTCGCGTGGTGCACCGCGACCTCCAGGCACCCCGGAGTTTCTGAAAAAAAATTTTCTGCGATTTTCACGAAACCACTTTTCTTCAACTTGAATTGGGCTAAAAATCCATCACTGAAAATAAAAATTCTCTGAGTAGTGTGGAAATACTGATCCTTACCCTGCCTGGGTTGTCTACTGAGCATTTCCGCGAGCTCTACCTGAAGTTCTCTGGGCATGGGATTTTGACATGTTCCCCAAACCAAAAGGAATGAGTGGGAAACAATCAAGACAACAGATAGAAGCACTTGCATTTGAATGAGTTTCAAGCATGCTTGGGTACTCGTGTGATCTGAGTGACTCAGTTTTGGAATACAACTGTCGCGTGGTGCACCGCGACCTCCAGGCACCCCGGAGTTTCTGAAAAAAAATTTTCTGCGATTTTCACGAAACCACTTTTCTTCAACTTGAATTGGGCTAAAAATCCATCCCTGAAAATAAAAATTCTCTGAGTAGTGTGTAAATGCTCATCCTTACCCTGCCTGGGTTGTCCACTGAGCATTTCCGCGAACTCTACCTGAAGTTCTCTGGGCATGGGATTTTGACATGTTCCCCAAACCAAAAGGAATGAGTGGGAAACAATCAAGAAAAGAGATAGAGGCACTTGCATTTGAATGAGTTTCAAGCATGCCTGGGTACTCGTGTGATCTGAGTGACTCAGTTTTGGAATACAACTGTCGCGTGGTGCATCGCGACCTCAAGGCACCCCGGAGTTTCTGAAAAAAAATTTTCTGCAATTTTCACGAAACCACTTTTCATCAACTTGAATTGGGCTAAAAATCCATTCCTGAAAATAAATATTCTCTGAGTAGTGTGGAAATGCTGATCCTTACCCTACCTGGGTTGTCCACTGAGCATTTCCGCGAACTCTACCTGAAGTTCTCTGGGCATGGGATTTTGACATGTTCCCCAAACCAAAAGGAATGAGTGGGAAACAATCAAGAAAAGAGATAGAGGCACTTGCATTTGAATGAGTTTCAAGCATGCCTGGGTACTCGTGTGATCTGAGTGACTCAGTTTTGGAATACAACTGTCGCGTGGTGCACCGCAACCTCCAGGCACCCCGGAGTTTCTGAAAAAAAATTTTCTGCGATTTTCACGAAACCACTTTTCTTCAACTTGAATTGGGCTAAAAATGCATACCTGAAAATAAAAATTCTCTGAGTAGTGTGGAAATGCTGATCCTTACCCTGCCTGGGTTGTCCACTGAGCATTTCCGCGAACTCTACCTGAAGTTCTCTGGGCATGGGATTTTGACATGTTCCCCAAACCAAAAGGAATGAGTGGGAAACAATCAAGAAAAGAGATAGAGGCACTTGCATTTGAATGAGTTTCAAGCATGCCTGGGTACTCGTGTGATCTGAGTGACTCAGTTTTGGAATACAACTGTCGCGTGGTGCATCACGACCTCAAGGCACCCCGGAGTTTCTGAAAAAAAATTTTCTGCAATTTTCACGAATCCACTTTTCATCAACTTGAATTGGGCTAAAAATCCATCCCTGAAAATAAATATTCTCTGAGTAGTGTGGAAATGCTGATCCTTACCCTGCCTGGGTTGTCCACTGAGCATTTCCGCGACCTCTACTTGAAGTTCTCTGGGCATGGGATTTTGACATGTTCCACAAACCAAAAGGAATGAGTGGGAAACAATCAAGACAACAGATAGAAGCACTTGCATTTGAATGAGTTTCAAGCATGCTTGGGTACTCGTGTGATCTGAGTGACTCAGTGTTGGAATACAACTGTCGCGTGGTGCACCGCGACCTCCAGGCACCCCGGAGTTTCTGAAAAAAAATTTTCTGCGATTTTCACGAAACCACTTTTCTTCAACTTGAATTGGGCTAAAAATCCATCCCTGAAAATAAAAATTCTCTGAGTAGTGTGGAAATACTGATCCTTACCCTACCTGGGGTGTCCACTGAGCATTTCCGCGACCTCTACTTGAAGTTCTCTGGGCATGGGATTTTGACATGTTACCCAAACCAAAAGGAATGAGTGGGAAACAATCAAGACAACAGATAGAAGCACTTGCATTTGAATGAGTTTCAAGCATGCTTGGGTACTCGTGTGATCTGAGTGACTCAGTTTTCGAATACAACTGTTGCGTGGTGCACCGCGACCTCCAAGCACCCCGGAGTTTCTGAAAAAAAATTTTCTGCGATTTTCACGAAACCACTTTTCTTCAACTTGAATTGGGCTAAAAATCCATCACTGAAAATAAAAATTCTCTGAGTAGTGTGGAAATACTGATCCTTACCCTGCCTGGGTTGTCCACTGAGCATTTCCGCAAGCTCTACCTGAAGTTCTCTGGGCATGGGATTTTGACATGTTCCCCAAACCAAAAGGAATGAGTGGAAAACAATCAAGACAACAGATAGAAGCACTTGCATTTGAATGAGTTTCAAGCATGCTTGGGTACTCGTGTGATCTGAGTGACTCAGTTTTGGAATACAACTGTCGCGTGGTGCACTGCGACCTCCAGGCACCCCGGAGTTTCTGAAAAAAAATTTTCTGCGATTTTCACGAAACCACTTTTCTTCAACTTGAATTGGGCTAAAAATCCATACCTGAAAATAAAAATTCTCTGAGTAGTGTGTAAATGCTGATCCTTACCCTGCCTGGGTTGTCCACTGAGCATTTCCGCGACCTCTATCTGAAGTTCTCTGGGCATGGGATTTTGACATGTTCCCCAAACCAAAAGGAATGAGTGGGAAACAATCAAGACAACAGATAGAAGCACTTGCATTTGAATGAGTTTCAAGAATGCTTGGGTACTCGTGTGATCTGAGTGACTCAGTTTTGGAATACAACTGTTGCGTGGTGCACCGCGACCTCCAGGCACCCCGGAGTTTCTGAAAAAAAATTTTCTGCGATTTTCACGAAACCACTTTTCTTCAACTTGAATTGGGCTAAAAATCCATACCTGAAAATAAAAATTCTCTGAGTAGTGTGTAAATGCTGATCCTTACCCTGCCTGGGTTGTCCACTGAGCATTTCCGCGACCTCTACCTGAAGTTCTCTGGGCATGGGATTTTGACATGTTCCCCAAACCAAAAGGAATGAGTGGGAAACAATCAAGACAACAGATAGAAGCACTTGCATTTGAATGAGTTTCAAGCATGCTTGGGTACTCGTGTGATCTGAGTGACTCAGTTTTGGAAAACAACTGTCGCGTGGTGCACCGCGACCTCCAGGCACCCCGGAGTTTCTGAAAAAAAATTTTCTGCGATTTTCACGAAACCACTTTTCATCAACTTGAATTGGGCTAAAAATCCATCCCTGAAAATAAAAATTCTCTGAGTAGTGTGTAAATGCTGATCCTTACCCTACCTGGGGTGTCCACTGAGCATTTCCGCGAACTCTACTTGAAGTTCTCTGGGCATGGGATTTTGACATGTTACCCAAACCAAAAGGAATGAGTGGGAAACAATCAAGACAACAGATAGAAGCACTTGCATTTGAATGAGTTTCAAGCATGCTTGGGTAGTCGTGTGATCTGAGTGACTCAGTTTTGGAATACAACTGTCGCGTGGTGCACCGCGACCTCCAGGCACCCCGGAGTTTCTGAAAAAAAATTTTCTGCGATTTTCACGAAACCACTTTTCTTCAACTTGAATTGGGCTAAAAATCCATCACTGAAAATAAAAATTCTCTGAGTAGTGTGGAAATACTGATCCTTACCTTGCCTGGGTTGTCTACTGAGCATTTCCGCGAGCTCTACCTGAAGTTCTCTGGGCATGGGATTTTGACATGTTCCCCAAACCAAAAGGAATGAGTGGGAAACAATCAAGACAACAGATAGAAGCACTTGCATTTGAATGAGTTTCAAGCATGCTTGGGTACTCGTGTGATCTGAGTGACTCAGTTTTGGAATACAACTGTCGCGTGGTGCACCGCGACCTCCAGGCACCCCGGAGTTTCTGAAAAAAAATTTTCTGCGATTTTCACGAAACCACTTTTCTTCAACTTGAATTGGGCTAAAAATCCATCCCTGAAAATAAAAATTCTCTGAGTAGTGTGTAAATGCTCATCCTTACCCTGCCTGGGTTGTCCACTGAGCATTTCCGCGAACTCTACCTGAAGTTCTCTGGGCATGGGATTTTGACATGTTCCCCAAACCAAAAGGAATGAGTGGGAAACAATCAAGAAAAGAGATAGAGGCACTTGCATTTGAATGAGTTTCAAGCATGCCTGGGTACTCGTGTGATCTGAGTGACTCAGTTTTGGAATACAACTGTCGCGTGGTGCATCGCGACCTCAAGGCACCCCGGAGTTTCTGAAAAAAAATTTTCTGCAATTTTCACGAAACCACTTTTCATCAACTTGAATTGGGCTAAAAATCCATCCCTGAAAATAAAAATTCTCTGAGTAGTGTGGAAATGCTGATCCTTACCCTGCCTGGGTTGTCCACTGAGCATTTCCGCGAACTCTACCTGAAGTTCTCTGGGCATGGGATTTTGATATGTTCCCCAAACCAAAAGGAATGAGTGGGAAACAATCAAGACAACAGATAGAAGCACTTGCATTTGAATGAGTTTCAAGCATGCTTGGGTACTCGTGTGATCTGAGTGACTCAGTTTTGGAATACAACTGTCGCGTGGTGCACCGCAACCTCCAGGCACCCCGGAGTTTCTGAAAAAAAATTTTCTGCGATTTTCACGAAACCACTTTTCTTCAACTTGAATTGGGCTAAAAATCCATCCCTGAAAATAAAAATTCTCTGAGTAGTGTGGAAATGCTCATCCTTATCCTACCTGGGGTGTCCACTGAGCATTTCCGCGACCTCTACTTGAAGTTCTCTGGGCATGGGATTTTGACATGTTACCTAAACCAAAAGGAATGAGTGGGAAACAATCAAGACAACAGATAGAAGCACTTGCATTTGAATGAGTTTCAAGCATGCTTGGGTACTCGTGTGATCTGAGTGACTCAGTGTTGGAATACAACTGTCGCGTGGTGCACCGCGACCTCCAGGCACCCCGGAGTTTCTGAAAAAAAATTTTCTGCGATTTTCACGAAACCACTTTTCTTCAACTTGAATTGGGCTAAAAATCCATCCCTGAAAATAAAAATTCTCTGAGTAGTGTGGAAATACTGATCCTTACCCTACCTGGGGTGTCCACTGAGCATTTCCGCGACCTCTACTTGAAGTTCTCTGGGCATGGGATTTTGACATGTTACCCAAACCAAAAGGAATGAGTGGGAAACAATCAAGACAACAGATAGAAGCACTTGCATTTGAATGAGTTTCAAGCATGCTTGGGTACTCGTGTGATCTGAGTGACTCAGTTTTCGAATACAACTGTTGCGTGGTGCACCGCGACCTCCAAGCACCCCGGAGTTTCTGAAAAAAAATTTTCTGCGATTTTCACGAAACCACTTTTCTTCAACTTGAATTGGGCTAAAAATCCATCACTGAAAATAAAAATTCTCTGAGTAGTGTGGAAATACTGATCCTTACCCTGCCTGGGTTGTCCACTGAGCATTTCCGCAAGCTCTACCTGAAGTTCTCTGGGCATGGGATTTTGACATGTTCCCCAAACCAAAAGGAATGAGTGGAAAACAATCAAGACAACAGATAGAAGCACTTGCATTTGAATGAGTTTCAAGCATGCTTGGGTACTCGTGTGATCTGAGTGACTCAGTTTTGGAATACAACTGTCGCGTGGTGCACTGCGACCTCCAGGCACCCCGGAGTTTCTGAAAAAAAATTTTCTGCGATTTTCACGAAACCACTTTTCTTCAACTTGAATTGGGCTAAAAATCCATACCTGAAAATAAAAATTCTCTGAGTAGTGTGTAAATGCTGATCCTTACCCTGCCTGGGTTGTCCACTGAGCATTTCCGCGACCTCTATCTGAAGTTCTCTGGGCATGGGATTTTGACATGTTCCCCAAACTAAAAGGAATGAGTGGGAAACAATCAAGACAACAGATAGAAGCACTTGCATTTGAATGAGTTTCAAGAATGCTTGGGTACTCGTGTGATCTGAGTGACTCAGTTTTGGAATACAACTGTTGCGTGGTGCACCGCGACCTCCAGGCACCCCGGAGTTTCTGAAAAAAAATTTTCTGCGATTTTCACGAAACCACTTTTCTTCAACTTGAATTGGGCTAAAAATCCATACCTGAAAATAAAAATTCTCTGAGTAGTGTGTAAATGCTGATCCTTACCCTGCCTGGGTTGTCCACTGAGCATTTCCGCGACCTCTACCTGAAGATCTCTGGGCATGGGATTTTGACATGTTCCCCAAACCAAAAGGAATGAGTGGGAAACAATCAAGACAACAGATAGAAGCACTTGCATTTGAATGAGTTTCAAGCATGCTTGGGTACTCGTGTGATCTGAGTGACTCAGTTTTGGAATACAACTGTCGCGTGGTGCACCGCGACCTCCAGGCACCCCGGAGTTTCTGAAAAAAAATTTTCTGCGATTTTCACGAAACCACTTTTCTTCAACTTGAATTGGGCTAAAAATCCATCCCTGAAAATAAAAATTCTCTGAGTAGTGTGTAAATGCTCATCCTTACCCTGCCTGGGTTGTCCACTGAGCATTTCTGCGAACTCTACCTGAAGTTCTCTGGGCATGGGATTTTGACATGTTCCCCAAACCAAAAGGAATGAGTGGGAAACAATCAAGAAAAGAGATAGAGGCACTTGCATTTGAATGAGTTTCAAGCATGCCTGGGTACTCGTGTGATCTGAGTGACTCAGTTTTGGAATACAACTGTCGCGTGGTGCATCGCGACCTCAAGGCACCCCGGAGTTTCTGAAAAAAAATTTTCTGCAATTTTCACGAAACCACTTTTCATCAACTTGAATTGGGCTAAAAATCCATCCCTGAAAATAAATATTCTCTGAGTAGTGTGGAAATGCTGATCCTTACCCTACCTGGGTTGTCCACTGAGCATTTCCGCGAACTCTACCTGAAGTTCTCTGGGCATGGGATTTTGACATGTTCCCCAAACCAAAAGGAATGAGTGGGAAACAATCAAGAAAAGAGATAGAGGCACTTGCATTTGAATGAGTTTCAAGCATGCCTGGGTACTCGTGTGATCTGAGTGACTCAGTTTTGGAATACAACTGTCGCGTGGTGCACCGCGAACTCCAGGCACCCCGGAGTTTCTGAAAAAAAATTTTCTGCGATTTTCACGAAACCACTTTTCTTCAACTTGAATTGGGCTAAAAATGCATACCTGAAAATAAAAATTCTCTGAGTAGTGTGGAAATGCTGATCCTTACCCTGCCTGGGTTGTCCACTGAGCATTTCCGCGAACTCTACCTGAAGTTCTCTGGGCATGGGATTTTGATATGTTCCCCAAACCAAAAGGAATGAGTGGGAAACAATCAAGACAACAGATAGAAGCACTTGCATTTGAATGAGTTTCAAGCATGCTTGGGTACTCGTGTGATCTGAGTGACTCAGTTTTGGAATACAACTGTTGCGTGGTGCACCGCGACCTCCAGGCACCCCGGAGTTTCTGAAAAAAAATTTTCTGCGATTTTCACGAAACCACTTTTCTTCAACTTGAATTGGGCTAAAAATCCATACCTGAAAATAAAAATTCTCTGAGTAGTGTGTAAATGCTGATCCTTACCCTGCCTGGGTTGTCCACTGAGCATTTCCGCGACCTCTATCTGAAGTTCTCTGGGCATGGGATTTTGACATGTTCCCCAAACTAAAAGGAATGAGTGGGAAACAATCAAGACAACAGATAGAAGCACTTGCATTTGAATGAGTTTCAAGAATGCTTGGGTACTCGTGTGATCTGAGTGACTCAGTTTTGGAATACAACTGTTGCGTGGTGCACCGCGACCTCCAGGCACCCCGGAGTTTCTGAAAAAAAATTTTCTGCGATTTTCACGAAACCACTTTTCTTCAACTTGAATTGGGCTAAAAATCCATACCTGAAAATAAAAATTCTCTGAGTAGTGTGTAAATGCTGATCCTTACCCTGCCTGGGTTGTCCACTGAGCATTTCCGCGACCTCTACCTGAAGATCTCTGGGCATGGGATTTTGACATGTTCCCCAAACCAAAAGGAATGAGTGGGAAACAATCAAGACAACAGATAGAAGCACTTGCATTTGAATGAGTTTCAAGCATGCTTGGGTACTCGTGTGATCTGAGTGACTCAGTTTTGGAATACAACTGTCGCGTGGTGCACCGCGACCTCCAGGCACCCCGGAGTTTCTGAAAAAAAATTTTCTGCGATTTTCACGAAACCACTTTTCTTCAACTTGAATTGGGCTAAAAATCCATCCCTGAAAATAAAAATTCTCTGAGTAGTGTGTAAATGCTCATCCTTACCCTGCCTGGGTTGTCCACTGAGCATTTCTGCGAACTCTACCTGAAGTTCTCTGGGCATGGGATTTTGACATGTTCCCCAAACCAAAAGGAATGAGTGGGAAACAATCAAGAAAAGAGATAGAGGCACTTGCATTTGAATGAGTTTCAAGCATGCCTGGGTACTCGTGTGATCTGAGTGACTCAGTTTTGGAATACAACTGTCGCGTGGTGCATCGCGACCTCAAGGCACCCCGGAGTTTCTGAAAAAAAATTTTCTGCAATTTTCACGAAACCACTTTTCATCAACTTGAATTGGGCTAAAAATCCATCCCTGAAAATAAATATTCTCTGAGTAGTGTGGAAATGCTGATCCTTACCCTACCTGGGTTGTCCACTGAGCATTTCCGCGAACTCTACCTGAAGTTCTCTGGGCATGGGATTTTGACATGTTCCCCAAACCAAAAGGAATGAGTGGGAAACAATCAAGAAAAGAGATAGAGGCACTTGCATTTGAATGAGTTTCAAGCATGCCTGGGTACTCGTGTGATCTGAGTGACTCAGTTTTGGAATACAACTGTCGCGTGGTGCACCGCGAACTCCAGGCACCCCGGAGTTTCTGAAAAAAAATTTTCTGCGATTTTCACGAAACCACTTTTCTTCAACTTGAATTGGGCTAAAAATGCATACCTGAAAATAAAAATTCTCTGAGTAGTGTGGAAATGCTGATCCTTACCCTGCCTGGGTTGTCCACTGAGCATTTCCGCGAACTCTACCTGAAGTTCTCTGGGCATGGGATTTTGATATGTTCCCCAAACCAAAAGGAATGAGTGGGAAACAATCAAGACAACAGATAGAAGCACTTGCATTTGAATGAGTTTCAAGCATGCTTGGGTACTCGTGTGATCTGAGTGACTCAGTTTTGGAATACAACTGTTGCGTGGTGCACCGCGACCTCCAGGCACCCCGGAGTTTCTGAAAAAAAATTTTCTGCGATTTTCACGAAACCACTTTTCTTCAACTTGAATTGGGCTAAAAATCCATCACTGAAAATAAAAATTCTCTGAGTAGTGTGGAAATACTGATCCTTACCCTGCCTGGGTTGTCCACTGAGCATTTCCGCGAGCTCTACCTGAAGTTCTCTGGGCATGGGATTTTGACATGTTCCCCAAACCAAAAGGAATGAGTGGGAAACAATCAAGACAACAGATAGAAGCACTTGCATTTGAATGAGTTTCAAGCATGCTTGGGTACTCGTGTGATCTGAGTGACTCAGTTTTGGAATACAACTGTCGCGTGGTGCACTGCGACCTCCAGGCACCCCGGAGTTTCTGAAAAAAAATTTTCTGCGATTTTCACGAAACCACTTTTCTTCAACTTGAATTGGGCTAAAAATCCATACCTGAAAATAAAAATTCTCTGAGTAGTGTGTAAATGCTGATCCTTACCCTGCCTGGGTTGTCCACTGAGCATTTCCGCGACCTCTATCTGAAGTTCTCTGGGCATGGGATTTTGACATGTTCCCCAAACCAAAAGGAATGAGTGGGAAACAATCAAGACAACAGATAGAAGCACTTGCATTTGAATGAGTTTCAAGAATGCTTGGGTACTCGTGTGATCTGAGTGACTCAGTTTTGGAATACAACTGTCGCGTGGTGCATCGTGACCTCAAGGCACCACGGAGTTTCTGAAAAAAAATTTTCTGCAATTTTCACGAAACCACTTTTCATCAACTTGAATTGGGCTAAAAATCCATCCCTGAAAATAAATATTCTCTCAGTAGTGTGGAAATGCTGATCCTTACCCTACCTGGGGTGTCCACTGAGCATTTCCGGGAACTCTACTTGAAGTTCTCTGGGCATGGGATTTTGACATATTACCCAAACCAAAAGGAATGAGTGGGAAACAATCAAGACAACAGATAGAAGCACTTGCATTTGAATGAGTTTCAAGCATGCTTGGGTACTCGTGTGATCTGAGTGACTCAGTTTTGGAAAACAACTGTCGCGTGGTGCACCGCGACCTCCAGGCACCCCGGAGTTTCTGAAAAAAAATTTTCTGCGATTTTCACGAAACCACTTTTCTTCAACTTGAATTGGGCTAAAAATCCATCCCTGAAAATAAAAATTCTCTGAGTAGTGTGGAAATGCTCATCCTTACCCTACCTGGGGTGTCCACTTAGCATTTCCGCGACCTCTACTTGAAGTTCTCGGGGCATGGGATTTTGACATGTTACGCAAACCAAAAGGAATGAGTGGGAAACAATCAAGACAACAGATAGAAGCACTTGCATTTGAATGAGTTTCAAGCATGCTTGGGTACTCGTGTGATCTGAATGACTCAGTTTTGGAATACAACTGTCGCGTGGTGCATCGCGACCTCAAGGCACCCCGGAGTTTTTGAAAGAAAATTTTCTGCAATTTTCACGAAACCACTTTTCTTCAACTTGAATTGGGCTAAAAATCCATCACTGAAAATAAAAATTCTCTGAGTAGTGTGGAAATGCTGATCCTTACCCTACCTTGGGTGTCCACTGAGCATTTCTGCGAACTCTACTTGAAGTTCTCTGGGCATGGGATTTTGACATGTTCCCCAAACCAAAAGGAATGAGTGGGAAACAATCAAGACAACAGATAGAAGCACTTGCATTTGAATGAGTTTCAAGCATGCTTCGGTACTCGTGTGATTTGAGTGACTCAGTTTTGGAATACAACTGTCGCGTGGTGCACCGCGACCTCCAGGCACCCCGGAGTTTCTGAAAAAAAATTTTCTGCGATTTTCACGAAACCACTTTTCTTCAACTTGAATTGGGCTAAAAATTCATACCTGAAAATAAAAATTCTCTGAGTAGTGTGGAAATGCTGATCCTTACCCTACCTGGGGTGTCCACTGAGCATTTCCGCGAACTCTATCTGAAGTTCTCTGGGCATGGGATTTTGACATGTTCCCCAAACCAAAAGGAATGAGTGGGAAACAATCAAGACAACAGATAGAAGCACTTGCATTTGAATGAGTTTCAAACATGCTTGGGTACTCGTGTGATCTGAGTGACTCAGTTTTGGAAAACAACTGTCGCGTGGTGCATCGTGACCTCCAGGCACCCCGGAGTTTCTGAAAAAAAATTTTCTGCGATTTTCACGAAACCACTTTTCTTCAACTTGAATTGGGCTAAAAATCCATCCCTGACAATAAATATTCTCTGAGTAGTGAGGAAATGCTGATCCTTACCCTACCTGGGGTGTCCACTGAGCATTTCCGCGAACTCTACTTGAAGTTCTCTGGGCATGGGATTTTGACATATTACCCAAACCAAAAGGAATGAGTGGGAAACAATCAAGACAACAGATAGAAGCACTTGCATTTGAATGAGTTTCAAGCATGCTTGGGTACTCGTGTGATCTGAGTGACTCAGTTTTGGAAAACAACTGTCGCGTGGTGCACCGCGACCTCCAGGCACCCCGGAGTTTCTGAAAAAAAATTTTCTGCGATTTTCACGAAACCACTTTTCTTCAACTTGAATTGGGCTAAAAATCCATCCCTGAAAATAAAAATTCTCTGAGTAGTGTGGAAATGCTCATCCTTACCCTACCTGGGGTGTCCACTTAGCATTTCCGCGACCTCTACTTGAAGTTCTCTGGGCATGGGATTTTGACATGTTAAGCAAACCAAAAGGAATGAGTGGGAAAAAATCAAGACAACAGATAGAAGCACTTGCATTTGAATGAGTTTCAAGCATGCTTGGGTACTCGTGTGATCTGAGTGACTCAGTTTTCGAATATAAGTGTTGCGTGGTGCACCGCGACCTCCAGGCACCTCGGAGTTTCTGAAAAAAAATTTTCTGCGATTTTCACGAAACCACTTTTCTTCAACTTGAATTGGGCTAAAAATCCATCCCTGAAAATAAAAAGTCTCTGAGTAGTGTGGAAATACTGATCCTTACCCTGCCTGGGTTGTCCACTGAGCATTTCCGCGAGCTCTACCTGAAGTTCTCTGGCATGGGATTTTGACATGTTCCCCAAACCAAAAGGAATGAGTGGGAAAAAATGAAGACAACTGATAGAAGCACTTGCATTTGAATGAGTTTCAAGCATGCTTGGGTACTCGTGTGATCTGAGTGACTCAGTTTTGGAATACAACTGTCGCGTGGTGCACCGCGACCTCCAGGCACCCCGGAGTTTCTGAAAAAAAATTTTCTGCGATTTTCACGAAACCACTTTTCTTCAACTTGAATTGGGCTAAAAATCCATCCCTGAAAATAAATATTCTCTGAGTAGTGTGGAAATGCTGATCCTTACCCTACCTGGGGTGTCCACTGAGCATTTCCGCGAACTCTACTTGAAGTTCTCTGGGAATGGGATTTTGACATGTTACCTAAACCAAAAGGAATGAGTGGGAAACAATCAAGACTACAGATAGAAGCACTTGCATTTGAATGAGTTTCAAGCATGCTTGGGTACTCGTGTGATCTGAGTGACTCAGTTTTGGAATACAACTGTCGCGTGGTGCACCGCGACCTCCAGGCACCCCGGAGTTTTTGAAAGAAAATTTTCTGCAATTTTCACGAAACCACTTTTCATCAACTTGAATTGGGCTAAAAATCCATCCCTGAAAATAAATATTCTCTGAGTAGTGTGGAAATGCTGATCCTTACCCTACCTGGGGTGTCCACTGAGCATTTCCGCGAACTCTACTTGAAGTTCTCTGGGAATGGGATTTTGACATGTTACCTAAACCAAAAGGAATGAGTGGGAAACAATCAAGACTACAGATAGAAGCACTTGCATTTGAATGAGTTTCAAGCATGCTTGGGTACTCGTGTGATCTGAGTGACTCAGTTTTGGAATACAACTGTCGCGTGGTGCACCGCGACCTCCAGGCACCCCGGAGTTTCTGAAAAAAAATTTTCTGCGATTTTCACGAAACCACTTTTCTTCAACTTGAATTGGGCTAAAAATCCATCACTGAAAATAAAAATTCTCTGAGTAGTGTGGAAATACTGATCCTTACCCTGCCTGGGTTGTCCACTGAGCATTTCCGCGAGCTCTACCTGAAGTTCTCTGGGCATGGGATTTTGACATGTTCCCCAAACCAAAAGGAATGAGTGGGAAACAATCAAGACAACAGATAGAAGCACTTGCATTTGAATGAGTTTCAAGCATGCTTGGGTACTCGTGTGATCTGAGTGACTCAGTTTTGGAATACAACTGTCGCGTGGTGAATCGCGACCTCAAGGCACCCCGGAGTTTTTGAAAAAAAATTTTCTGCAATTTTCACGAAACCACTTTTCATCAACTTGAATTGGGCTAAAAATCCATCCCTGAAAATAAATATTCTCTGAGTAGTGTGGAAATGCTGATCCTTACCCTACCTGGGGTGTCCACTGAGCATTTCCGCGAACTCTACTTGAAGTTCTCTGGGCATGGGATTTTGACATGTTACCCAAACCAAAAGGAATGAGTGGGAATCAATCAAGACAACAGATAGAAGCACTTGCATTTGAATGAGTTTCAAGCATGCTTCGGTACTCGTGTGATCTGAGTGACTCAGTTTTGGAAAACAACTGTCGCGTGGTGCACCGCGACCTCCAGGCACCCCGGAGTTTCTGAAAAAAAATTTTCTGCGATTTTCACGAAACCACTTTTCTTCAACTTGAATTGGGCTAAAAATCCATCCCTGAAAATAAAAATTCTCTGAGTAGTGTGGAAATGCTCATCCTTACCCTACCTGGGGTGTCCACTTAGCATTTCCGCGACCTCTACTTGAAGTTCTCTGGGCATGGGATTTTGACATGTTACGCAAACCAAAAGGAATGAGTGGGAAAAAATCAAGACAACAGATAGAAGCACTTGCATTTGAATGAGTTTCAAGCATGCTTGGGTACTCGTGTGATCTGAGTGACTCAGTTTTCGTATACAAGTGTTGCGTGGTGCACCGCGACCTCCAGGCACCTCGGAGTTTCTGAAAAAAAATTTTCTGCGATTTTCACGAAACCACTTTTCTTCAATTTGAATTGGGCTAAAAATCCATCACTGAAAATAAAAAGTCTCTGAGTAGTGTGGAAATACTGATCCTTACCCTGCCTGGGTTGTCCACTGAGCATTTCCGCGAGCTCTACCTGAAGTTCTCTGGGCATGGGATTTTGACATGTTCCCCAAACCAAAAGGAATGAGTGGGAAACAATCAAGAAAAGAGATAGAGGCACTTGCATTTGAATGAGTTTCAAGCATGCCTGGGTACTCGTGTGATCTGAGTGACTCAGTTTTGGTATACAACTGTCGCGTGGTGCATCGCGACCTCAAGGCACCCCGGAGTTTCTGAAAAAAAATTTTCTGCAATTTTCACGAAACCACTTTTCATCAACTTGAATTGGGCTAAAAATCCATCCCTGAAAATAAATATTCTCTGAGTAGTGTGGAAATGCTGATCCTTACCCTACCTGGGGTGTCCACTGAGCATTTCCGCGAACTCTACTTGAAGTTCTCTGGGCATGGGATTTTGACATGTTACCTAAACCAAAAGGAATGAGTGGGAAACAATCAAGACAACAGATAGAAGCACTTGCATTTGAATGAGTTTCAAGCATGCTTGGGTACTCGTGTGATCTGAGTGACTCAGTTTTGGAATACAACTGTCGCGTGGTGCATCGCGACCTCAAGGCACCCCGGAGTTTTTGAAAGAAAATTATCTGCAATTTTCACGAAACCACTTTTCTTCAACTTGAATTGGGCTAAAAATCCATCACTGAAAATAAAAATTCTCTGAGTAGTGTGGAAATGCTGATCCTTACCCTACCTTGGGTGTCCACTGAGCATTTCTGCGAACTCTACTTGAAGTTCTCTGGGCATGGGATTTTGACATGTTACCCAAACCAAAAGGAATGAGTGGGAAACAATCAAGACAACAGATAGAAGCACTTGCATTTGAATGAGTTTCAAGCATGCTTCGGTACTCGTGTGATTTGAGTGACTCAGTTTTGGAATACAACTGTCGCGTGGTGCACCGCGACCTCCAGGCACCCCGGAGTTTCTGAAAAAAAATTTTCTGCGATTTTCACGAAACCACTTTTCTTCAACTTGAATTGGGCTAAAAATCCATCACTGAAAATAAAAATTCTCTGAGTAGTGTGGAAATACTGATCCTTACCCTGCCTGGGTTGTCCACTGAGCATTTCCGCGAGCTCTACCTGAAGTTCTCTGGGCATGGGATTTTGACATGTTCCCCAAACCAAAAGGAATGAGTGGGAAACAATCAAGACAACAGATAGAAGCACTTGCATTTGAATGAGTTTCAAGTATGCTTGGGTACTCGTGTGATCTGAGTGACTCAGTTTTGGAATACAACTGTCGCGTGGTGCACTGCGACCTCCAGGCACCCCGGAGTTTCTGAATAAAAATTTTCTGCGATTTTCACGAAACCACTTTTCTTCAACTTGAATTGGGCTAAAAATTCATACCTGAAAATAAAAATTCTCTGAGTAGTGTGGAAATGCTGATCCTTCCCCTGCCTGGGTTGTCCACTGAGCATTTCCGCGACCTCTATCTGAAGTTCTCTGGGCATGGGATTTTGACATGTTCCCCAAACCAAAAGGAATGAGTGGGAAACAATCAAGACAACAGATAGAAGCACTTGCATTTGAATGAGTTTCAAGAATGCTTGGGTACTCGTGTGATCTGAGTGACTCAGTTTTGGAATACAACTGTCGCGTGGTGCATCGTGACCTCAAGGCACCCCGGAGTTTCTGAAAAAAAAATTTCTGCAATTTTCACGAATCCACTTTTCATCAACTTGAATTGGGCTAAAAATCCATCCCGGAAAATAAATATTCTCTGAGTAGTGAGGAAATGCTGATCCTTACCCTACCTGGGGTGTCCACTGAGCATTTCCGCGAACTCTACTTGAAGTTCTCTGGGCATGGGATTTTGACATATTACCCAAACCAAAAGGAATGAGTGGGAAAAAATCAAGACAACAGATAGAAGCACTTGCATTTGAATGAGTTTCAAGCATGCTTGGGTACTCGTGTGATCTGAGTGACTCAGTTTTGGAAAACAACTGTCGCGTGGTGCACCGCGACCTCCAGGCACCCCGGAGTTTCTGAAAAAAAATTTTCTGCGATTTTCACGAAACCACTTTTCTTCAACTTGAATTGGGCTAAAAATCCATCCCTGAAAATAAAAATTCTCTGAGTAGTGTGGAAATGCTCATCCTTACCCTACCTGGGGTGTCCACTTAGCATTTTAGCGACCTCTACTTGAAGTTCTCTGGGCATGGGATTTTGACATGTTAAGCAAACCAAAAGGAATGAGTGGGAAAAAATCAAGACAACAGATAGAAGCACTTGCATTTGAATGAGTTTCAAGCATGCTTGGGTACTCGTGTGATCTGAGTGACTCAGTTTTCGAATATAAGTGTTGCGTGGTGCACCGCGACCTCCAGGCACCTCGGAGTTTCTGAAAAAAAATTTTCTGCGATTTTCACGAAACCACTTTTCTTCAACTTGAATTGGGCTAAAAATCCATCCCTGAAAATAAAAAGTCTCTGAGTAGTGTGGAAATACTGATCCTTACCCTGCCTGGGTTGTCCACTGAGCATTTCCGCGAGCTCTACCTGAAGTTCTCTGGCATGGGATTTTGACATGTTCCCCAAACCAAAAGGAATGAGTGGGAAACAATCAAGACAACTGATAGAAGCACTTGCATTTGAATGAGTTTCAAGCATGCTTGGGTACTCGTGTGATCTGAGTGACTCAGTTTTGGAATACAACTGTCGCGTGGTGCACCGCGACCTCCAGGCACCCCGGAGTTTCTGAAAAAAAATTTTCTGCGATTTTCACGAAACCACTTTTCTTCAACTTGAATTGGGCTAAAAATCCATCCCTGAAAATAAAAATTCTCTGAGTAGTGTGTAAATGCTGATCCTTACCCTACCTGGGGTGTCCACTGAGCATTTCCGCGAACTCTACTTGAAGTTCTCTGGGCATGGGATTTTGACATGTTACCCAAACCAAAAGGAATGAGTGGGAAACAATCAAGACAACAGATAGAAGCACTTGCATTTGAATGAGTTTCAAGCATGCTTGGGTAGTCGTGTGATCTGAGTGACTCAGTTTTGGAATACAACTGTCGCGTGGTGCACCGCGACCTCCAGGCACCCCGGAGTTTCTGAAAAAAAAATTTCTGCGATTTTCACGAAACCACTTTTCTTCAACTTGAATTGGGCTAAAAATCCATCACTGAAAATAAAAATTCTCTGAGTAGTGTGGAAATACTGATCCTTACCCTGCCTGGGTTGTCCACTGAACATTTCCGCGAGCTCTACCTGAAGTTCTCTGGGCATGGGATTTTGACATGTTCCCCAAACCAAAAGGAATGAGTGGGAAACAATCAAGACAACAGATAGAAGCACTTGCATTTGAATGAGTTTCAAGCATGCTTGGGTACTCGTGTGATCTGAGTGACTCAGTTTTGGAATACAACTGTCGCGTGGTGCACCGCGACCTCCAGGCACCCCGGAGTTTCTGAAAAAAAATTTTCTGCGATTTTCACGAAACCACTTTTCTTCAACTTGAATTGGGCTAAAAATCCATCCCTGAAAATAAAAATTCTCTGAGTAGTGTGTAAATGCTCATCCTTACCCTGCCTGGGTTGTCCACTGAGCATTTCCGCGAACTCTACCTGAAGTTCTCTGGGCATGGGATTCTGACATGTTCCCCAAACCAAAAGGAATGAGTGAGAAACAATCAAGAAAAGAGATAGAGGCACTTGCATTTGAATAAGTTTCAAGCATGCCTGGGTACTCGTGTGATCTGAGTGACTCAGTTTTGGAATACAACTGTCGCGTGGTGCATCGCAACCTCAAGGCACCCCGGAGTTTTTGAAAGAAAATTTTCTGCAATTTTCACGAAACCACTTTTCATCAACTTGAATTGGGCTAAAAATCCATCCCTGAAAATAAATATTCTCTGAGTAGTGTGGAAATGCTGATCCTTACCCTACCTGGGGTGTCCACTGAGCATTTCCGCGAACTCTACTTGAAGTTCTCTGGGAATGGGATTTTGACATGTTACCTAAACCAAAAGGAATGAGTGGGAAACAATCAAGACTACAGATAGAAGCACTTGCATTTGAATGAGTTTCAAGCATGCTTGGGTACTCGTGTGATCTGAGTGACTCAGTTTTGGAATACAACTGTCGCGTGGTGCACCGCGACCTCCAGGCACCCCGGAGTTTTTGAAAGAAAATTTTCTGCAATTTTCACGAAACCACTTTTCATCAACTTGAATTGGGCTAAAAATCCATCCCTGAAAATAAATATTCTCTGAGTAGTGTGGAAATGCTGATCCTTACCCTACCTGGGGTGTCCACTGAGCATTTCCGCGAACTCTACTTGAAGTTCTCTGGGAATGGGATTTTGACATGTTACCTAAACCAAAAGGAATGAGTGGGAAACAATCAAGACTACAGATAGAAGCACTTGCATTTGAATGAGTTTCAAGCATGCTTGGGTACTCGTGTGATCTGAGTGACTCAGTTTTGGAATACAACTGTCGCGTGGTGCACCGCGACCTCCAGGCACCCCGGAGTTTCTGAAAAAAAATTTTCTGCGATTTTCACGAAACCACTTTTCTTCAACTTGAATTGGGCTAAAAATCCATCACTGAAAATAAAAATTCTCTGAGTAGTGTGGAAATGCTGATCCTTACCCTACCTGGGGTGTCCACTGAGCATTTCCGCGAACTCTACTTGAAGTTCTCTGGGCATGGGATTTTGACATGTTCCCCAAACCAAAAGGAATGAGTGGGAAACAATCAAGACAACAGATAGAAGCACTTGCATTTGAATGAGTTTCAAGCATGCTTCGGTACTCGTGTGATCTGAGTGACTCAGTTTTGGAAAACAACTATCGCGTGGTGCACCGCGACCTCCAGGCACCCCGGAGTTTCTGAAAAAAAATTTTCTGCGATTTTCACGAAACCACTTTTCTTCAACTTGAATTGGGCTAAAAATCCATCCCTGAAAATAAAAATTCTCTGAGTAGTGTGGAAATGCTCATCCTTACCCTACCTGGGGTGTCCACTTAGCATTTCCGCGACCTCTACTTGAAGTTCTCTGGGCATGGGATTTTGACATGTTACGCAAACCAAAAGGAATGAGTGGGAAAAAATCAAGACAACAGATAGAAGCACTTGCATTTGAATGAGTTTCAAGCATGCTTGGGTACTCGTGTGATCTGAGTGACTCAGTTTTCGTATACAAGTGTTGCGTGGTGCACCGCGACCTCCAGGCACCTCGGAGTTTCTGAAAAAAAATTTTCTGCGATTTTCACGAAACCACTTTTCTTCAATTTGAATTGGGCTAAAAATCCATCACTGAAAATAAAAAGTCTCTGAGTAGTGTGGAAATACTGATCCTTACCCTGCCTGGGTTGTCCACTGAGCATTTCCGCGAGCTCTACCTGAAGTTCTCTGGGCATGGGATTTTGACATGTTCCCCAAACCAAAAGGAATGAGTGGGAAACAATCAAGAAAAGAGATAGAGGCACTTGCATTTGAATGAGTTTCAAGCATGCCTGGGTACTCGTGTGATCTGAGTGACTCAGTTTTGGTATACAACTGTCGCGTGGTGCATCGCGACCTCAAGGCACCCCGGAGTTTCTGAAAAAAAATTTTCTGCAATTTTCACGAAACCACTTTTCATCAACTTGAATTGGGCTAAAAATCCATCCCTGAAAATAAATATTCTCTGAGTAGTGTGGAAATGCTGATCCTTACCCTACCTGGGGTGTCCACTGAGCATTTCCGCGAACTCTACTTGAAGTTCTCTGGGCATGGGATTTTGACATGTTACCTAAACCAAAAGGAATGAGTGGGAAACAATCAAGACAACAGATAGAAGCACTTGCATTTGAATGAGTTTCAAGCATGCTTGGGTACTCGTGTGATCTGAATGACTCAGTTTTGGAATACAACTGTCGCGTGGTGCATCGCGACCTCAAGGCACCCCGGAGTTTTTGAAAGAAAATTTTCTGCAATTTTCACGAAACCACTTTTCTTCAACTTGAATTGGGCTAAAAATCCATCACTGAAAATAAAAATTCTCTGAGTAGTGTGGAAATGCTGATCCTTACCCTACCTTGGGTGTCCACTGAGCATTTCTGCGAACTCTACTTGAAGTTCTCTGGGCATGGGATTTTGACATGTTACCCAAACCAAAAGGAATGAGTGGGAAACAATCAAGACAACAGATAGAAGCACTTGCATTTGAATGAGTTTCAAGCATGCTTCGGTACTCGTGTGATCTGAGTGACTCAGTTTTGGAAAACAACTGTCGCGTGGTGCACCGCGACCTCCAGGCACCCCGGAGTTTCTGAAAAAAAATTTTCTGCGATTTTCACGAAACCACTTTTCTTCAACTTGAATTGGGCTAAAAATCCATCCCTGAAAATAAAAATTCTCTGAGTAGTGTGGAAATGCTCATCCTTACCCTACCTGGGGTGTCCACTTAGCATTTCCGCGACCTCTACTTGAAGTTCTCTGGGCATGGGATTTTGACATGTTACGCAAACCAAAAGGAATGAGTGGGAAAAAATCAAGACAACAGATAGAAGCACTTGCATTTGAATGAGTTTCAAGCATGCTTGGGTACTCGTGTGATCTGAGTGACTCAGTTTTCGTATACAAGTGTTGCGTGGTGCACCGCGACCTCCAGGCACCTCGGAGTTTCTGAAAAAAAATTTTCTGCGATTTTCACGAAACCACTTTTCTTCAATTTGAATTGGGCTAAAAATCCATCACTGAAAATAAAAAGTCTCTGAGTAGTGTGGAAATACTGATCCTTACCCTGCCTGGGTTGTCCACTGAGCATTTCCGCGAGCTCTACCTGAAGTTCTCTGGGCATGGGATTTTGACATGTTCCCCAAACCAAAAGGAATGAGTGGGAAACAATCAAGAAAAGAGATAGAGGCACTTGCATTTGAATGAGTTTCAAGCATGCCTGGGTACTCGTGTGATCTGAGTGACTCAGTTTTGGTATACAACTGTCGCGTGGTGCATCGCGACCTCAAGGCACCCCGGAGTTTCTGAAAAAAAATTTTCTGCAATTTTCACGAAACCACTTTTCATCAACTTGAATTGGGCTAAAAATCCATCCCTGAAAATAAATATTCTCTGAGTAGTGTGGAAATGCTGATCCTTACCCTACCTGGGGTGTCCACTGAGCATTTCCGCGAACTCTACTTGAAGTTCTCTGGGCATGGGATTTTGACATGTTACCCAAACCAAAAGGAATGAGTGGGAAACAATCAAGACAACAGATAGAAGCACTTGCATTTGAATGAGTTTCAAGCATGCTTGGGTACTCGTGTGATCTGAATGACTCAGTTTTGGAATACAACTGTCGCGTGGTGCATCGCGACCTCAAGGCACCCCGGAGTTTTTGAAAGAAAATTTTCTGCAATTTTCACGAAACCACTTTTCTTCAACTTGATTTGGGCTAAAAATCCATCACTGAAAATAAAAATTCTCTGAGTAGTGTGGAAATGCTGATCCTTACCCTACCTTGGGTGTCCACTGAGCATTTCCGCGAGCTCTACCTGAAGTTCTCTGGGCATGGGATTTTGACATGTTCCCCAAACCAAAAGGAATGAGTGGGAAACAATCAAGACAACAGATAGAAGCACTTGCATTTGAATGAGTTTCAAGTATGCTTGGGTACTCGTGTGATCTGAGTGACTCAGTTTTGGAATACAACTGTCGCGTGGTGCACTGCGACCTCCAGGCACCCCGGAGTTTCTGAATAAAAATTTTCTGCGATTTTCACGAAACCACTTTTCTTCAACTTGAATTGGGCTAAAAATTCATACCTGAAAATAAAAATTCTCTGAGTAGTGTGGAAATGCTGATCCTTCCCCTGCCTGGGTTGTCCACTGAGCATTTCCGCGACCTCTATCTGAAGTTCTCTGGGCATGGGATTTTGACATGTTCCCCAAACCAAAAGGAATGAGTGGGAAACAATCAAGACAACAGATAGAAGCACTTGCATTTGAATGAGTTTCAAGAATGCTTGGGTACTCGTGTGATCTGAGTGACTCAGTTTTGGAATACAACTGTCGCGTGGTGCATCGTGACCTCAAGGCACCCCGGAGTTTCTGAAAAAAAATTTTCTGCAATTTTCACGAATCCACTTTTCATCAACTTGAATTGGGCTAAAAATCCATCCCTGAAAATAAATATTCTCTGAGTAGTGAGGAAATGCTGATCCTTACCCTACCTGGGGTGTCCACTGAGCATTTCCGCGAACTCTACTTGAAGTTCTCTGGGCATGGGATTTTGACATATTACCCAAACCAAAAGGAATGAGTGGGAAAAAATCAAGACAACAGATAGAAGCACTTGCATTTGAATGAGTTTCAAGCATGCTTGGGTACTCGTGTGATCTGAGTGACTCAGTTTTGGAAAACAACTGTCGCGTGGTGCACCGCGACCTCCAGGCACCCCGGACTTTCTGAAAAAAAATTTTCTGCGATTTTCACGAAACCACATTTCTTCAACTTGAATTGGGCTAAAAATCCATCCCTGAAAATAAAAATTCTCTGAGTAGTGTGGAAATGCTCATCCTTACCCTACCTGGGGTGTCCACTTAGCATTTCCGCGACCTCTACTTGAAGTTCTCTGGGCATGGGATTTTGACATGTTAAGCAAACCAAAAGGAATGAGTGGGAAAAAATCAAGACAACAGATAGAAGCACTTGCATTTGAATGAGTTTCAAGCATGCTTGGGTACTCGTGTGATCTGAGTGACTCAGTTTTCGAATATAAGTGTTGCGTGGTGCACCGCGACCTCCAGGCACCTCGGAGTTTCTGAAAAAAAATTTTCTGCGATTTTCACGAAACCACTTTTCTTCAACTTGAATTGGGCTAAAAATCCATCCCTGAAAATAAAAAGTCTCTGAGTAGTGTGGAAATACTGATCCTTACCCTGCCTGGGTTGTCCACTGAGCATTTCCGCGAGCTCTACCTGAAGTTCTCTGGGCATGGGATTTTGACATGTTCCCCAAACCAAAAGGAATGAGTGGGAAACAATCAAGACAACTGATAGAAGCACTTGCATTTGAATGAGTTTCAAGCATGCTTGGGTACTCGTGTGATCTGAGTGACTCAGTTTTGGAATACAACTGTCGCGTGGTGCACCGCGACCTCCAGGCACCCCGGAGTTTCTGAAAAAAAATTTTCTGCGATTTTCACGAAACCACTTTTCTTCAACTTGAATTGGGCTAAAAATCCATCCCTGAAAATAAAAATTCTCTGAGTAGTGTGTAAATGCTGATCCTTACCCTACCTGGGGTGTCCACTGAGCATTTCCGCGAACTCTACTTGAAGTTCTCTGGGCATGGGATTTTGACATGTTACCCAAACCAAAAGGAATGAGTGGGAAACAATCAAGACAACAGATAGAAGCACTTGCATTTGAATGAGTTTCAAGCATGCTTGGGTAGTCGTGTGATCTGAGTGACTCAGTTTTGGAATACAACTGTCGCGTGGTGCACCGCGACCTCCAGGCACCCCGGAGTTTCTGAAAAAAAAATTTCTGCGATTTTCACGAAACCACTTTTCTTCAACTTGAATTGGGCTAAAAATCCATCACTGAAAATAAAAATTCTCTGAGTAGTGTGGAAATACTGATCCTTACCCTGCCTGGGTTGTCCACTGAACATTTCCGCGAGCTCTACCTGAAGTTCTCTGGGCATGGGATTTTGACATGTTCCCCAAACCAAAAGGAATGAGTGGGAAACAATCAAGACAACAGATAGAAGCACTTGCATTTGAATGAGTTTCAAGCATGCTTGGGTACTCGTGTGATCTGAGTGACTCAGTTTTGGAATACAACTGTCGCGTGGTGCACCGCGACCTCCAGGCACCCCGGAGTTTCTGAAAAAAAATTTTCTGCGATTTTCACGAAACCACTTTTCTTCAACTTGAATTGGGCTAAAAATCCATCCCTGAAAATAAAAATTCTCTGAGTAGTGTGTAAATGCTCATCCTTACCCTGCCTGGGTTGTCCACTGAGCATTTCCGCGAACTCTACCTGAAGTTCTCTGGGCATGGGATTTTGACATGTTCCCCAAACCAAAAGGAATGAGTGAGAAACAATCAAGAAAAGAGATAGAGGCACTTGCATTTGAATAAGTTTCAAGCATGCCTGGGTACTCGTGTGATCTGAGTGACTCAGTTTTGGAATACAACTGTCGCGTGGTGCATCGCAACCTCAAGGCACCCCGGAGTTTCTGAAAAAAAATTTTCTGCAATTTTCACGAAACCACTTTTCATCAACTTGAATTGGGCTAAAAATCCATCCCTGAAAATAAATATTCTCTGAGTTGTGTGGAAATGCTGATCCTTACCCCACCTGGGGTGTCCACTGAGCATTTCCGCGAACTCTACTTGAAGTTCTCTGGGCATGGGATTTTGACATGTTACCTAAACCAAAAGGAATGAGTGGGAAACAATCAAGACAACAGATAGAAGCACTTGCATTTGAATGAGTTTCAAGCATGCTTGGGTACTCGTGTGATCTGAATGACTCAGTTTTGGAATACAACTGTCGCGTGGTGCATCGCGACCTCAAGGCACCCCGGAGTTTTTGAAAGAAAATTTTCTGCAATTTTCAAGAAACCACTTTTCATCAACTTGAATTGGGCTAAAAATCCATCCCTGAAAATAAATATTCTCTGAGTAGTGTGGAAATGCTGATCCTTACCCTACCTGGGGTGTCCACTGAGCATTTCCGCGAACTCTACTTGAAGTTCTCTGGGCATGGGATTTTGACATGTTACCTAAGCCAAAAGGAATGAGTGGGAAACAATCAAGACTACAGATAGAAGCACTTGCATTTGAATGAGTTTCAAGCATGCTTGGGTACTCGTGTGATCTGAGTGACTCAGTTTTGGAATACAACTGTCGCGTGGTGCACCGCGACCTCCAGGCACCCCGGAGTTTCTGAAAAACAATTTTCTGCGATTTTCACGAAACCACTTTTCTTCAACTTGAATTGGGCTAAAAATCCATCCCTGAAAATAAAAATTCTCTGAGTAGTGTGTAAATGCTCATCCTTACCCTACCTGGGGTGTCCACTGAGCATTTCCGCTACCTCTACTTGAAGTTCTCTGGGCATGGGATTTTGACATGTTACGCAAACCAAAAGGAATGAGTGGGAAACAATCAAGACAACAGATAGAAGCACTTGCATTTGAATGAGTTTCAAGCATGCTTGGGTACTCGTGTGATCTGAATGACTCAGTTTTAGAATACAACTGTCGCGTGGTGCACCGCGACCTCCAGGCACCCCGGAGTTTCTGAAAAAAAATTTTCTGCGATTTTCACGAAACCACTTTTCTTCAACTTGAATTGGGCTAAAAATCCATCACTGAAAATAAAAATTCTCTGAGTAGTGTGGAAATACTGATCCTTACCCTACCTGGGGTGTCCACTGAGCAATTCCGCGAACTCTACTTGAAGTTCTCTGGGCATGGGATTTTGACATGTTCCCCAAACCAAAAGGAATGAGTGGGAAACAATCAAGAAAAGAGATAGAGGCACTTGCATTTGAATGAGTTTCAAGCATGCCTGGGTACTCGTGTGATCTGAGTGACTCAGTTTTGGAATACAACTGTCGCGTGGTGCATCGCGACCTCAAGGCACCCCGGAGTTTCTGAAAATAAATTTTCTGCAATTTTCACGAAACCACTTTTCATCAACTTGAATTGGGCTAAAAATCCATCCCTGAAAATAAATATTCTCTGAGTAGTGTGGAAATGCTGATCCTTACCCTACCTGGGGTGTCCACTGAGCATTTCCGCGAACTCTACTTGAAGTTCTCTGGGCATGGGATTTTGACATGTTACCTAAACCAAAAGGAATGAGTGGGAAACAATCAAGACAACAGATAGAAGCACTTGCATTTGAATGAGTTTCAAGCATGCTTGGGTACTCGTGTGATCTGAATGACTCAGTTTTGGAATACAACTGTCGCGTGGTGCATCGCGACCTCAAGGCACCCCGGAGTTTTTGAAAGAAAATTTTCTGCAATTTTCACGAAACCACTTTTCATCAACTTGAATTGGGCTAAAAATCCATCCCTGAAAATAAATATTCTCTGAGTAGTGTGGAAATGCTGATCCTTACCCTACCTGGGGTGTCCACTGAGCATTTCCGCGAACTCTACTTGAAGTTCTCTGGGCATGGGATTTTGACATGTTACCTAAGCCAAAAGGAATGAGTGGGAAACAATCAAGACTACAGATAGAAGCACTTGCATTTGAATGAGTTTCAAGCATGCTTGGGTACTCGTGTGATCTGAGTGACTCAGTTTTGGAATACAACTGTCGCGTGGTGCACCGCGACCTCCAGGCACCCCGGAGTTTCTGAAAAAAAATTTTCTGCGATTTTCACGAAACCACTTTTCTTCAACTTGAATTGGGCTAAAAATCCATCACTGAAAATAAAAATTCTCTGAGTAGTGTGGAAATACTGATCCTTACCCTGCCTGGGTTGTCCACTGAGCATTTCCGCGAGCTCTACCTGAAGTTCTCTGGGCATGGGATTTTGACATGTTCCCCAAACCAAAAGGAATGAGTGGGAAACAATCAAGACAACAGATAGAAGTACTTGCATTTGAATGAGTTTCAAGCATGCTTGGGTACTCGTGTGATCTGAGTGACTCAGTTTTGGAATACAACTGTCGCGTGGTGCACCGCGACCTCCAGGCACCCCGGAGTTTCTGAAAAAAAATTTTCTGCGATTTTCATGAAACCACTTTTCTTCAACTTGAATTGGGCTAAAAATCCATCCCTGAAAATAAAAATTCTCTGAGTAGTGTGTAAATGCTCATCCTTACCCTACCTGGGGTGTCCACTGAGCATTTCCGCTACCTCTACTTGAAGTTCTCTGGGCATGGGATTTTGACCTGTTACGCAAACCAAAAGGAATGAGTGGGAAACAATCAAGACAACAGATAGAAGCACTTGCATTTGAATGAGTTTCAAGCATGCTTGGGTACTCGTGTGATCTGAGTGACTCAGTTTTGGAATACAACTGTCGCGTGGTGCATCGCGACCTCAAGGCACCCCGGAGTTTCTGAAAAAAAATTTTCTGCGATTTTCACGAAACCACTTTTCATCAACTTGAATTGGGCTAAAAATCCATCCCTGAAAATAAATATTCTCTGAGTAGTGTGGAAATGCTGATCCTTACCCTGCCTGGGTTGTCCACTGAGCATTTCCGCGAACTCTACCTGAAGTTCTCTGGGCATGGGATTTTGATATGTTCCCCAAACCAAAAGGAATGAGTGGGAAACAATCAAGACAACAGATACAAGCACTTGCATTTGAATGAGTTTCAAGCATGCTTGGGTACTCGTGTGATCTGAGTGACTCAGTTTTGGAATACAACTGTCGCGTGGTGCATCGCGACCTCAAGGCACTCCGGAGTTTTTGAAAAAAAATTTTCTGCAATTTTCACGAAACCACTTTTCATCAACTTGAATTGGGCTAAAAATCCATCACTGAAAATGAAAATTCTCTGAGTAGTGTGGAAATACTGATCCTTACCCTGTCTGGGTTGTCCACTGAGCATTTCCGCGAGCTCTACCTGAAGTTCTCTGGGCATGGGATTTTGACATGTTCCCCAAACCAAAAGGAATGAGTGGGAAACAATCAAGACAACAGATAGAAGCACTTGCATTTGAATGAGTTTCAAGCATGCTTGGGTACTCGTGTGATCTGAGTGACTCAGTTTTGGAATACAACTGTCGCGTGGTGCACCGCGACCTCCAGGCACCCCGGAGTTTCTGAAAAAAAATTTTCTGCGATTTTCACGAAACCACTTTTCTTCAACTTGAATTGGGCTAAAAATCCATCCCTGAAAATAAAAATTCTCTGAGTAGTGTGTAAATGCTCATCCTTACCCTACCTGGGGTGTCCACTGAGCATTTCCGCGACCTCTACTTGAAGTTCTCTGGGCATGGGATTTTGACATGTTACGCAAACCAAAAGGAATGAGTGGGAAACAATCAAGACAACAGATAGAAGCACTTGCATTTGAATGAGTTTCAAGCATGCTTGGGTACTCGTGTGATCTGAGTGACTCAGTTTTGGAATACAACTGTCGCGTGGTGCACCGCAACCTCCAGGCACCCCGGAGTTTCTGAAAAAAAATTTTCTGCGATTTTCACGAAACCACTTTTCTTCAACTTGAATTGGGCTAAAAATCCATCCCTGAAAATAAAAATTCTCTGAGTAGTGTGTAAATGCTCATCCTTACCCTACCTGGGGTGTCCACTGAGCATTTCCGCGAGCTCTACTTGAAGTTCTCTGGGCATGGGATTTTGACATGTTACGCAAACCAAAAGGAATGAGTGGGAAACAATCAAGAAAAGAGATAGAGGCACTTGCATTTGAATGAGTTTCAAGCATGCCTGGGTATTCGTGTGATCTGAGTGACTCAGTTTTGGAATACAACTGTCGCATGGTGCACCGCGACCTCAAGGCACCCCGGAGTTTCTGAAAAAAAATTTCTGCAATTTTCACAAAACCACTTTTCATCAACTTGAATTGGGCTAAAAATCCATCCCTGAAAATAAATATTCTCTGAGTATTGTGGAAATGCTGATCCTTACCCTACCTGGGGTGTCCACTGAGCATTTCCGCGAACTCTACTTGAAGTTCTCTGGGCATGGGATTTTGACATGTTACCCAAACCAAAAGGAATGAGTGGGAAATAATCAAGACAACAGATAGAAGCACTTGCATTTGAATGAGTTTCAAGCATGCTTGGGTACTCGTGTGATCTGAGTGACTCAGTTTTGGAATACAACTGTCGCGTGGTGCATCGCGACCTCAAGGCACCCCGGAGTTTGTGAAAAAAAATTTTCTGCGATTTTCACGAAACCACTTTTCATCAACTTGAATTGGGCTAAAAATCCATCCCTGAAAATAAATATTCTCTGAGTAGTGTGGAAATGCTGATCCTTACCCTACCTGGGGTGTCCACTGAGCAATTCCGCGAACTCTACTTGAAGTTCTCTGGGCATGGGATTTTGACATGTTCCCCAAACCAAAAGGAATGAGTGGGAAACAATCAAGACAACTGATAGAAGCACTTGCATTTGAATGAGTTTCAAGCATGCTTGGGTACTCGTGTGATCTGAGTGACTCAGTTTTGGAATACAACTGTCGCGTGGTGCACCGCGACCTCCAGGCACCCCGGAGTTTCTGAAAAAAAAATTTCTGCGATTTTCACGAAACCACTTTTCTTCAACTTGAATTGGTCTAAAAATCCATCCCTGAAAATAAAAATTATCTGAGTAGTGTGTAAATGCTGATCCTTACCCTGCCAGGGTTGTCCACTGAGCATTTCCGCGAACTCTACCTGAAGTTCTCTGGGCATGGGATTTTGACATGTTCCCCAAACCAAAAGGAATGAGTGGGAAACAATCAAGACAACAGATACAAGCACTTGCATTTGAATGAGTTTCAAGCATGCTTGGGTACTCGTGTGATCTGAGTGACTCAGTTTTGGAATACAACTGTCGCGTGGTGCATCGCCACCACAAGGCACTCCGGAGTTTTTGAAAAAAAATTTTCTGCAATTTTCACGAAACCACTTTTCATCAACTTGAATTGGGCTAAAAATCCATCCCTGAAAATAAATATTCTCTGAGTAGTGTGGAAATGCTGATCCTTACCCTACCTGGGGTGTCCACTGAGCATTTCCGCGAACTCTACTTGAATTTCTCTGGGCATGGGATTTTGACATGTTACCCAAACCAAAAGGAATGAGTGGGAAACAATCAAGACAAGAGATAGAAGCACTTGCATTTGAATGAGTTTCAAGCATGCTTGGGTACTCGTGTGATCTGAGTGACTCAGTTTTGGAATACAACTGTCGCGTGGTGCACCGCGACCTCCAGGCACCCCGGAGTTTCTGAAAAAAAATTTTCTGCGATTTTCACGAAACCACTTTTCTTCAATTTGAATTGGGCTAAAAATCCATACCTGAAAATAAAAATTCTCTGAGTAGTGTGTAAATGCTGATCCTTACCCTGCTTGTGTTGTCCACTGAGCATTTCCGCGACCTCTACCTGAAGTTCTCTGGGCATGGGATTTTGACATGTTCCCCAAACCAAAAGGAATGAGTGGGAAACAATCAAGACAACAGATACAAGCACTTGCATTTGAATGAGTTTCAAGCATGCTTGGGTACTCGTGTGATCTGAGTGACTCAGTTTTGGAATACAACTGTCGCGTGGTGCACCGCGACCTCCAGGCACCCCGGAGTTTCTGAAAAAAAATTTTCTGCGATTTTCACGAAACCACTTTTCTTCAACTTGAATTGGGCTAAAAATACATCACTGAAAATAAAAATTCTCTGAGTAGTGTGGAAATACTGATCCTTACCCTGCCTGGGTTGTCCACTGAGCATTTCCGCGAGCTCTACCTGAAGTTCTCTGGGCATGGGATTTTGACATGTTCCCCAAACCAAAAGGAATGAGTGGGAAACAATCAAGACAACAGATAGAAGCACTTGCATTTGAATGAGTTTCAAGCATGCTTGGGTACTCGTGTGATCTGAGTGACTCAGTTTTGGAATACAACTGTCGCGTGGTGCACCGCGACCTCCAGGCACCCCGGAGTTTCTGAAAAAAAATTTTCTGCGATTTTCACGAAACCACTTTTCTTCAACTTGAATTGGGCTAGAAATCCATCCCTGAAAATAAAAATTCTCTGAGTAGTGTGGAAATGCTGATCCTTACCCTACCTGGGGTGTCCACTGAGCATTTCCGCGAACTCTACTTGAAGTTCTCTGGGCATGGGATTTTGACATGTTACCTAAGCCAAAAGGAATGAGTGGGAAACAATCAAGACTACAGATAGAAGCACTTGCATTTGAATGAGTTTCAAGCATGCTTGGGTACTCGTGTGATCTGAGTGACTCAGTTTTGGAATACAACTGTCGCGTGGTGCACCGCGACCTCCAGGCACCCCGGAGTTTCTGAAAAAAAATTTTCTGCGATTTTCACGAAACCACTTTTCTTCAACTTGAATTGGGCTAAAAATCCATCACTGAAAATAAAAATTCTCTGAGTAGTGTGGAAATACTGATCCTTACCCTGCCTGGGTTGTCCACTGAGCATTTCCGCGAGCTCTACCTGAAGTTCTCTGGGCATGGGATTTTGACATGTTCCCCAAACCAAAAGGAATGAGTGGGAAACAATCAAGACAACAGATAGAAGTACTTGCATTTGAATGAGTTTCAAGCATGCTTGGGTACTCGTGTGATCTGAGTGACTCAGTTTTGGAATACAACTGTCGCGTGGTGCACCGCGACCTCCAGGCACCCCGGAGTTTCTGAAAAAAAATTTTCTGCGATTTTCACGAAACCACTTTTCTTCAACTTGAATTGGGCTAAAAATCCATCCCTGAAAATAAAAATTCTCTGAGTAGTGTGTAAATGCTCATCCTTACCCTACCTGGGGTGTCCACTGAGCATTTCCGCTACCTCTACTTGAAGTTCTCTGGGCATGGGATTTTGACATGTTACGCAAACCAAAAGGAATGAGTGGGAAACAATCAAGACAACAGATAGAAGCACTTGCATTTGAATGAGTTTCAAGCATGCTTGGGTACTCGTGTGATCTGAATGACTCAGTTTTGGAATACAACTGTCGCGTGGTGCACCGCGACCTCCAGGCACCCCGGAGTTTCTGAAAAAAAATTTTCTGCGATTTTCACGAAACCACTTTTCTTCAACTTGAATTGGGCTAAAAATCCATCACTGAAAATAAAAATTCTCTGAGTAGTGTGGAAATACTGATCCTTACCCTGCCTGGGTTGTCCACTGAGCATTTCCGCGAACTCTACTTGAAGTTCTCTGGGCATGGGATTTTGACATGTTCCCCAAACCAAAAGGAATGAGTGGGAAACAATCAAGACAACAGATAGAAGCACTTGCATTTGAATGAGTTTCAAGCATGCTTGGGTACTCGTGTGATCTGAGTGACTCAGTTTTGGAATACAACTGTCGCATGGTGCACCGCGACCTCCAGGCACCCCGGAGTTTCTGAAAAAAAATTTTCTGCGATTTTCACGAAACCACTTTTCTTCAACTTGAATTGGTCTAAAAATCCATCCCTGAAAATAAAAATTCTCTGAGTAGTGTGTAAATGCTGATCCTTACCCTGCCAGGGTTGTCCACTGAGCATTTCCGCGAACTCTACCTGAAGTTCTCTGGGCATGGGATTTTGACATGTTCCCCAAACCAAAAGGAATGAGTGGGAAACAATCAAGACAACAGATACAAGCACTTGCATTTGAATGAGTTTCAAGCATGCTTGGGTACTCGTGTGATCTGAGTGACTCAGTTTTGGAATACAACTGTCGCGTGGTGCACCGCGACCTCCAGGCACCCCGGAGTTTCTGAAAAAAAATTTTCTGCGATTTTCACGAAACCACTTTTCTTCAACTTGAATTGGGCTAAAAATACATCACTGAAAATAAAAATTCTCTGAGTAGTGTGGAAATACTGATCCTTACCCTGCCTGGGTTGTCCACTGAGCATTTCCGCGAGCTCTACCTGAAGTTCTCTGGGCATGGGATTTTGACATGTTCCCAAAACCAAAAGGAATGAGTGGGAAACAATCAAGACAACAGATAGAAGCACTTGCATTTGAATGAGTTTCAAGCATGCTTGGGTACTCGTGTGATCTGAGTGACTCAGTTTTGGAATACAACTGTCGCGTGGTGCACCGCGACCTCCAGGCACCCCGGAGTTTCTGAAAAAAAATTTTCTGCAATTTTCACGAAACCACTTTTCTTCAACTTGAATTGGGCTAGAAATCCATCCCTGAAAATAAAAATTCTCTGAGTAGTGTGGAAATGCTGATCCTTACCCTACCTGGGGTGTCCACTGAGCATTTCCGCGAACTCTACTTGAAGTTCTCTGGGCATGGGATTTTGACATGTTACCTAAGCCAAAAGGAATGAGTGGGAAACAATCAAGACTACAGATAGAAGCACTTGCATTTGAATGAGTTTCAAGCATGCTTGGGTACTCGTGTGATCTGAGTGACTCAGTTTTGGAATACAACTGTCGCGTGGTGCACCGCAACCTCCAGGCACCCCGGAGTTTCTGAAAAAAAATTTTCTGCGATTTTCACGAAACCACTTTTCTTCAACTTGAATTGGGCTAAAAATCCATCCCTGAAAATAAAAATTCTCTGAGTAGTGTGTAAATGCTCATCCTTACCCTACCTGGGGTGTCCACTGAGCATTTCCGCGAGCTCTACTTGAAGTTCTCTGGGCATGGGATTTTGACATGTTACGCAAACCAAAAGGAATGAGTGGGAAACAATCAAGAAAAGAGATAGAGGCACTTGCATTTGAATGAGTTTCAAGCATGCCTAGGTACTCGTGTGATCTGAGTGACTCAGTTTTGGAATACAACTGTCGCATGGTGCACCGCGACCTCAAGGCACCCCGGAGTTTCTGAAAAAAAATTTTCTGCAATTTTCACGAAACCACTTTTCATCAACTTGAATTGGGCTAAAAATCCATCCCTGAAAATAAATATTCTCTGAGTATTGTGGAAATGCTGATCCTTACCCTACCTGGGGTGTCCACTGAGCATTTCCGCGAACTCTACTTGAAGTTCTCTGGGCATGGGATTTTGACATGTTACCCAAACCAAAAGGAATGAGTGGGAAACAATCAAGACAACAGATAGAAGCACTTGCATTTGAATGAGTTTCAATCATGCTTGGGAACTCGTGTGATCTGAGTGACTCAGTTTTGGAATACAACTGTCGCGTGGTGCACCGCGACCTCCAGGCACCCCGGAGTTTCTGAAAAAAAATTTTCTGCGATTTTCACGAAACCACTTTTCTTCAACTTGAATTGGGCTAAAAATCCATCACTGAAAATAAATATTCTCTGAGTAGTGTGGAAATGCTGATCCTTACCCTACCTGGGGTGTCCACTGAGCATTTCCGCGAACTCTACTTGAAGTTCTCTGGGCATGGGATTTTGACATGTTACCTAAGCCAAAAGGAATGAGTGGGAAACAATCAAGACTACAGATAGAAGCACTTGCATTTGAATGAGTTTCAAGCATGCTTGGGTACTCGTGTGATCTGAGTGACTCAGTTTTGGAATACAACTGTCGCGTGGTGCACCGCGACCTCCAGGCACCCCGGAGTTTCTGAAAAAAAATTTTCTGCGATTTTCACGAAACCACTTTTCTTCAACTTGAATTGGGCTAAAAATCCATCACTGAAAATAAAAATTCTCTGAGTAGTGTGGAAATACTGATCCTTACCCTGCCTGGGTTGTCCACTGAGCATTTCCGCGAGCTCTACCTGAAGTTCTCTGGGCATGGGATTTTGACATGTTCCCCAAACCAAAAGGAATGAGTGGGAAACAATCAAGACAACAGATAGAAGTACTTGCATTTGAATGAGTTTCAAGCATGCTTGGGTACTCGTGTGATCTGAGTGACTCAGTTTTGGAATACAACTGTCGCGTGGTGCACCGCGACCTCCAGGCACCCCGGAGTTTCTGAAAAAAAATTTTCTGCGATTTTCACGAAACCACTTTTCTTCAACTTGAATTGGGCTAAAAATCCATCCCTGAAAATAAAAATTCTCTGAGTAGTGTGTAAATGCTCATCCTTACCCTACCTGGGGTGTCCACTGAGCATTTCCGCTACCTCTACTTGAAGTTCTCTGGGCATGGGATTTTGACATGTTACGCAAACCAAAAGGAATGAGTGGGAAACAATCAAGACAACAGATAGAAGCACTTGCATTTGAATGAGTTTCAAGCATGCTTGGGTACTCGTGTGATCTGAATGACTCAGTTTTGGAATACAACTGTCGCGTGGTGCACCGCGACCTCCAGGCACCCCGGAGTTTCTGAAAAAAAATTTTCTGCGATTTTCACGAAACCACTTTTCTTCAACTTGAATTGGGCTAAAAATCCATCACTGAAAATAAAAATTCTCTGAGTAGTGTGGAAATACTGATCCTTACCCTGCCTGGGTTGTCCACTGAGCATTTCCGCGAGCTCTACCTGAAGTTCTCTGGGCATGGGATTTTGACATGTTCCCCAAACCAAAAGGAATGAGTGGGAAACAATCAAGACAACAGATAGAACTACTTGCATTTAAATGAGTTTCAAGCATGCTTGGGTACTCGGGTGATCTGAGTGACTCAGTTTTGGAATACAACTGTCGCGTGGTGCACAGCGACCTCCAGGCACCCCGGAGTTTCTGAAAAGAAATTTTCTGCGATTTTCACGAAACCACTTTTCTTCAATTTGAATTGGGCTAAAAATCCATACCTGAAAATAAAAATTCTCTGAGTAGTGTGTAAATGCTGATCCTTACCCTGCTTGTGTTGTCCACTGAGCATTTCCGCGACCTCTACCTGAAGTTCTCTGGGCATGGGATTTTGACATGTTCCCCAAACCAAAAAGAATGAGTGGGAAACAATCAAGACAACAGATAGAAGCACTTGCATTTGAATGAGTTTCAAGCATGCTTGGGTACTCGTGTGATCTGAGTGACTCAGTTTTGGAATACAACTGTCGCGTGGTGCATCGCGACCTCAAGGCACCCCGGAGTTTCTGAAAAAAAATTTTCTGCGATTTTCACGAAACCACTTTTCATCAACTTGAATTGGGCTAAAAATCCATCCCTGAAAATAAATATTCTCTGAGTAGTGTGGAAATGCTGATCCTTACCCTACCTGGGGTGTCCACTGAGCATTTCCGCGAACTCTACTTGAAGTTCTCTGGGCATGGGATTTTGACATGTTCCCCAAACCAAAAGGAATGAGTGGGAAACAATCAAGACAACAGATAGAAGCACTTGCATTTGAATGAGTTTCAAGCATGCTTGGGTACTCGTGTGATCTGAGTGACTCAGTTTTGGAATACAACTGTCGCATGGTGCACCGCGACCTCCAGGCACCCCGGAGTTTCTGAAAAAAAATTTTCTGCGATTTTCACGAAACCACTTTTCTTCAACTTGAATTGGTCTAAAAATCCATCCCTGAAAATAAAAATTCTCTGAGTAGTGTGTAAATGCTGATCCTTACCCTGCCAGGGTTGTCCACTGAGCATTTCCGCGAACTCTACCTGAAGTTCTCTGGGCATGGGATTTTGACATGTTCCCCAAACCAAAAGGAATGAGTGGGAAACAATCAAGACAACAGATACAAGCACTTGCATTTGAATGAGTTTCAAGCATGCTTGGGTACTCGTGTGATCTGAGTGACTCAGTTTTGGAATACAACTGTCGCGTGGTGCACCGCGACCTCCAGGCACCCCGGAGTTTCTGAAAAAAAATTTTCTGCGATTTTCACGAAACCACTTTTCTTCAACTTGAATTGGGCTAAAAATCCATCACTGAAAATAAAAATTCTCTGAGTAGTGTGGAAATACTGATCCTTACCCTGCCTGGGTTGTCCACTGAGCATTTCCGCGAGCTCTACCTGAAGTTCTCTGGGCATGGGATTTTGACATGTTCCCCAAACCAAAAGGAATGAGTGGGAAACAATCAAGACAACAGATAGAAGCACTTGCATTTGAATGAGTTTCAAGCATGCTTGGGTACTCGTGTGATCTGAGTGACTCAGTTTTGGAATACAACTGTCGCGTGGTGCACCGCGACCTCCAGGCACCCCGGAGTTTCTGAAAAAAAATTTTCTGCGATTTTCACGAAACCACTTTTCTTCAACTTGAATTGGGCTAGAAATCCATCCCTGAAAATAAAAATTCTCTGAGTAGTGTGTAAATGCTCATCCTTACTCTACCTGGGGTGTCCACTGAGCATTTCCGCGACCTCTACTTGAAGTTCTCTGGGCATGGGATTTTGACATGTTACGCAAACCAAAAGGAATGAGTGGGAAACAATCAAGACAACAGATAGAAGCACTTGCATTTGAATGAGTTTCAAGCATGCTTGGGTACTCGTGTGATCTGAGTGACTCAGTTTTGGAATACAACTGTCGCGTGGTGCACCGCAACCTCCAGGCACCCCGGAGTTTCTGAAAAAAAATTTTCTGCGATTTTCACGAAACCACTTTTCTTCAACTTGAATTGGGCTAAAAATCCATCCCTGAAAATAAAAATTCTCTGAGTAGTGTGTAAATGCTGATCCTTACCCTACCTGGGGTGTCCACTGAGCATTTCCGCGAACTCTACTTGAAGTTCTCTGGGCATGGGATTTTGACATGTTACCCAAACTAAAAGGAATGAGTGGGAAACAATCAAGACAACAGATAGAAGCACTTGCATTTGAATGAGTTTCAAGCATGCTTGGGTAGTCGTGTGATCTGAGTGACTCAGTTTTGGAATACAACTGTCGCGTGGTGCACCGCGACCTCCAGGCACCCCGGAGTTTCTGAAAAAAAATTTTCTGCGATTTTCACGAAACCACTTTTCTTCAACTTGAATTGGGCTAAAAATCCATCACTGAAAATAAAAATTCTCTGAGTAGTGTGGAAATACTGATCCTTACCCTGCCTGGGTTGTCTACTGAGCATTTCCGCGAGCTCTACCTGAAGTTCTCTGGGCATGGGATTTTGACATGTTCCCCAAACCAAAAGGAATGAGTGGGAAACAATCAAGACAACAGATAGAAGCACTTGCATTTGAATGAGTTTCAAGCATGCTTGGGTACTCGTGTGATCTGAGTGACTCAGTTTTGGAATACAACTGTCGCGTGGTGCACCGCGACCTCCAGGCACCCTGGAGTTTCTGAAAAAAAATTTTCTGCGATTTTCACGAAACCACTTTTCTTCAACTTGAATTGGGCTAAAAATCCATCCCTGAAAATAAAAATTCTCTGAGTAGTGTGTAAATGCTCATCCTTACCCTGCCTGGGTTGTCCACTGAGCATTTCCGCGAGCTCTACCTGAAGTTCTCTGGGCATGGGATTTTGACATGTTCCCCAAACCAAAAGGAATGAGTGGGAAACAATCAAGACAACAGATAGAAGTACTTGCATTTGAATGAGTTTCAAGCATGCTTGGGTACTCGTGTGATCTGAGTGACTCAGTTTTGGAATACAACTGTCGCGTGGTGCACCGCGACCTCCAGGCACCCCGGAGTTTCTGAAAAAAAATTTTCTGCGATTTTCACGAAACCACTTTTCTTCAACTTGAATTGGGCTAAAAATCCATCCCTGAAAATAAAAATTCTCTGAGTAGTGTGTAAATGCTCATCCTTACCCTACCTGGGGTGTCCACTGAGCATTTCCGCTACCTCTACTTGAAGTTCTCTGGGCATGGGATTTTGACATGTTACGCAAACCAAAAGGAATGAGTGGGAAACAATCAAGACAACAGATAGAAGCACTTGCATTTGAATGAGTTTCAAGCATGCTTGGGTACTCGTGTGATCTGAATGACTCAGTTTTGGAATACAACTGTCGCGTGGTGCACCGCGACCTCCAGGCACCCCGGAGTTTCTGAAAAAAAATTTTCTGCGATTTTCACGAAACCACTTTTCTTCAACTTGAATTGGGCTAAAAATCCATCACTGAAAATAAAAATTCTCTGAGTAGTGTGGAAATACTGATCCTTACCCTGCCTGGGTTGTCCACTGAGCATTTCCGCGAACTCTACTTGAAGTTCTCTGGGCATGGGATTTTGACATGTTCCCCAAACCAAAAGGAATGAGTGGGAAACAATCAAGACAACAGATAGAAGCACTTGCATTTGAATGAGTTTCAAGCATGCTTGGGTACTCGTGTGATCTGAGTGACTCAGTTTTGGAATACAACTGTCGCATGGTGCACCGCGACCTCCAGGCACCCCGGAGTTTCTGAAAAAAAATTTTCTGCGATTTTCACGAAACCACTTTTCTTCAACTTGAATTGGTCTAAAAATCCATCCCTGAAAATAAAAATTCTCTGAGTAGTGTGTAAATGCTGATCCTTACCCTGCCAGGGTTGTCCACTGAGCATTTCCGCGAACTCTACCTGAAGTTCTCTGGGCATGGGATTTTGACATGTTCCCCAAACCAAAAGGAATGAGTGGGAAACAATCAAGACAACAGATACAAGCACTTGCATTTGAATGAGTTTCAAGCATGCTTGGGTACTCGTGTGATCTGAGTGACTCAGTTTTGGAATACAACTGTCGCGTGGTGCACCGCGACCTCCAGGCACCCCGGAGTTTCTGAAAAAAAATTTTCTGCGATTTTCACGAAACCACTTTTCTTCAACTTGAATTGGGCTAAAAATACATCACTGAAAATAAAAATTCTCTGAGTAGTGTGGAAATACTGATCCTTACCCTGCCTGGGTTGTCCACTGAGCATTTCCGCGAGCTCTACCTGAAGTTCTCTGGGCATGGGATTTTGACATGTTCCCAAAACCAAAAGGAATGAGTGGGAAACAATCAAGACAACAGATAGAAGCACTTGCATTTGAATGAGTTTCAAGCATGCTTGGGTACTCGTGTGATCTGAGTGACTCAGTTTTGGAATACAACTGTCGCGTGGTGCACCGCGACCTCCAGGCACCCCGGAGTTTCTGAAAAAAAATTTTCTGCGATTTTCACGAAACCACTTTTCTTCAACTTGAATTGGGCTAGAAATCCATCCCTGAAAATAAAAATTCTCTGAGTAGTGTGGAAATGCTGATCCTTACCCTACCTGGGGTGTCCACTGAGCATTTCCGCGAACTCTACTTGAAGTTCTCTGGGCATGGGATTTTGACATGTTACCTAAGCCAAAAGGAATGAGTGGGAAACAATCAAGACTACAGATAGAAGCACTTGCATTTGAATGAGTTTCAAGCATGCTTGGGTACTCGTGTGATCTGAGTGACTCAGTTTTGGAATACAACTGTCGCGTGGTGCACCGCAACCTCCAGGCACCCCGGAGTTTCTGAAAAAAAATTTTCTGCGATTTTCACGAAACCACTTTTCTTCAACTTGAATTGGGCTAAAAATCCATCCCTGAAAATAAAAATTCTCTGAGTAGTGTGTAAATGCTCATCCTTACCCTACCTGGGGTGTCCACTGAGCATTTCCGCGAGCTCTACTTGAAGTTCTCTGGGCATGGGATTTTGACATGTTACGCAAACCAAAAGGAATGAGTGGGAAACAATCAAGAAAAGAGATAGAGGCACTTGCATTTGAATGAGTTTCAAGCATGCCTAGGTACTCGTGTGATCTGAGTGACTCAGTTTTGGAATACAACTGTCGCATGGTGCACCGCGACCTCAAGGCACCCCGGAGTTTCTGAAAAAAAATTTTCTGCAATTTTCACGAAACCACTTTTCATCAACTTGAATTGGGCTAAAAATCCATCCCTGAAAATAAATATTCTCTGAGTATTGTGGAAATGCTGATCCTTACCCTACCTGGGGTGTCCACTGAGCATTTCCGCGAACTCTACTTGAAGTTCTCTGGGCATGGGATTTTGACATGTTACCCAAACCAAAAGGAATGAGTGGGAAACAATCAAGACAACAGATAGAAGCACTTGCATTTGAATGAGTTTCAATCATGCTTGGGAACTCGTGTGATCTGAGTGACTCAGTTTTGGAATACAACTGTCGCGTGGTGCACCGCGACCTCCAGGCACCCCGGAGTTTCTGAAAAAAAATTTTCTGCGATTTTCACGAAACCACTTTTCTTCAACTTGAATTGGGCTAAAAATCCATCACTGAAAATAAATATTCTCTGAGTAGTGTGGAAATGCTGATCCTTACCCTACCTGGGGTGTCCACTGAGCATTTCCGCGAACTCTACTTGAAGTTCTCTGGGCATGGGATTTTGACATGTTACCTAAGCCAAAAGGAATGAGTGGGAAACAATCAAGACTACAGATAGAAGCACTTGCATTTGAATGAGTTTCAAGCATGCTTGGGTACTCGTGTGATCTGAGTGACTCAGTTTTGGAATACAACTGTCGCGTGGTGCACCGCGACCTCCAGGCACCCCGGAGTTTCTGAAAAAAAATTTTCTGCGATTTTCACGAAACCACTTTTCTTCAACTTGAATTGGGCTAAAAATCCATCACTGAAAATAAAAATTCTCTGAGTAGTGTGGAAATACTGATCCTTACCCTGCCTGGGTTGTCCACTGAGCATTTCCGCGAGCTCTACCTGAAGTTCTCTGGGCATGGGATTTTGACATGTTCCCCAAACCAAAAGGAATGAGTGGGAAACAATCAAGACAACAGATAGAAGTACTTGCATTTGAATGAGTTTCAAGCATGCTTGGGTACTCGTGTGATCTGAGTGACTCAGTTTTGGAATACAACTGTCGCGTGGTGCACCGCGACCTCCAGGCACCCCGGAGTTTCTGAAAAAAAATTTTCTGCGATTTTCACGAAACCACTTTTCTTCAACTTGAATTGGGCTAAAAATCCATCCCTGAAAATAAAAATTCTCTGAGTAGTGTGTAAATGCTCATCCTTACCCTACCTGGGGTGTCCACTGAGCATTTCCGCTACCTCTACTTGAAGTTCTCTGGGCATGGGATTTTGACATGTTACGCAAACCAAAAGGAATGAGTGGGAAACAATCAAGACAACAGATAGAAGCACTTGCATTTGAATGAGTTTCAAGCATGCTTGGGTACTCGTGTGATCTGAATGACTCAGTTTTGGAATACAACTGTCGCGTGGTGCACCGCGACCTCCAGGCACCCCGGAGTTTCTGAAAAAAAATTTTCTGCGATTTTCACGAAACCACTTTTCTTCAACTTGAATTGGGCTAAAAATCCATCACTGAAAATAAAAATTCTCTGAGTAGTGTGGAAATACTGATCCTTACCCTGCCTGGGTTGTCCACTGAGCATTTCCGCGAGCTCTACCTGAAGTTCTCTGGGCATGGGATTTTGACATGTTCCCCAAACCAAAAGGAATGAGTGGGAAACAATCAAGACAACAGATAGAACTACTTGCATTTAAATGAGTTTCAAGCATGCTTGGGTACTCGGGTGATCTGAGTGACTCAGTTTTGGAATACAACTGTCGCGTGGTGCACAGCGACCTCCAGGCACCCCGGAGTTTCTGAAAAGAAATTTTCTGCGATTTTCACGAAACCACTTTTCTTCAATTTGAATTGGGCTAAAAATCCATACCTGAAAATAAAAATTCTCTGAGTAGTGTGTAAATGCTGATCCTTACCCTGCTTGTGTTGTCCACTGAGCATTTCCGCGACCTCTACCTGAAGTTCTCTGGGCATGGGATTTTGACATGTTCCCCAAACCAAAAAGAATGAGTGGGAAACAATCAAGACAACAGATAGAAGCACTTGCATTTGAATGAGTTTCAAGCATGCTTGGGTACTCGTGTGATCTGAGTGACTCAGTTTTGGAATACAACTGTCGCGTGGTGCATCGCGACCTCAAGGCACCCCGGAGTTTCTGAAAAAAAATTTTCTGCGATTTTCACGAAACCACTTTTCATCAACTTGAATTGGGCTAAAAATCCATCCCTGAAAATAAATATTCTCTGAGTAGTGTGGAAATGCTGATCCTTACCCTGCCAGGGTTGTCCACTGAGCATTTCCGCGAACTCTACCTGAAGTTCTCTGGGCATGGGATTTTGACATGTTCCCCAAACCAAAAGGAATGAGTGGGAAACAATCAAGACAACAGATACAAGCACTTGCATTTGAATGAGTTTCAAGCATGCTTGGGTACTCGTGTGATCTGAGTGACTCAGTTTTGGAATACAACTGTCGCGTGGTGCACCGCGACCTCCAGGCACCCCGGAGTTTCTGAAAAAAAATTTTCTGCGATTTTCACGAAACCACTTTTCTTCAACTTGAATTGGGCTAAAAATCCATCACTGAAAATAAAAATTCTCTGAGTAGTGTGGAAATACTGATCCTTACCCTGCCTGGGTTGTCCACTGAGCATTTCCGCGAGCTCTACCTGAAGTTCTCTGGGCATGGGATTTTGACATGTTCCCCAAACCAAAAGGAATGAGTGGGAAACAATCAAGACAACAGATAGAAGCACTTGCATTTGAATGAGTTTCAAGCATGCTTGGGTACTCGTGTGATCTGAGTGACTCAGTTTTGGAATACAACTGTCGCGTGGTGCACCGCGACCTCCAGGCACCCCGGAGTTTCTGAAAAAAAATTTTCTGCGATTTTCACGAAACCACTTTTCTTCAACTTGAATTGGGCTAGAAATCCATCCCTGAAAATAAAAATTCTCTGAGTAGTGTGTAAATGCTCATCCTTACTCTACCTGGGGTGTCCACTGAGCATTTCCGCGACCTCTACTTGAAGTTCTCTGGGCATGGGATTTTGACATGTTACGCAAACCAAAAGGAATGAGTGGGAAACAATCAAGACAACAGATAGAAGCACTTGCATTTGAATGAGTTTCAAGCATGCTTGGGTACTCGTGTGATCTGAGTGACTCAGTTTTGGAATACAACTGTCGCGTGGTGCACCGCAACCTCCAGGCACCCCGGAGTTTCTGAAAAAAAATTTTCTGCGATTTTCACGAAACCACTTTTCTTCAACTTGAATTGGGCTAAAAATCCATCCCTGAAAATAAAAATTCTCTGAGTAGTGTGTAAATGCTGATCCTTACCCTACCTGGGGTGTCCACTGAGCATTTCCGCGAACTCTACTTGAAGTTCTCTGGGCATGGGATTTTGACATGTTACCCAAACTAAAAGGAATGAGTGGGAAACAATCAAGACAACAGATAGAAGCACTTGCATTTGAATGAGTTTCAAGCATGCTTGGGTAGTCGTGTGATCTGAGTGACTCAGTTTTGGAATACAACTGTCGCGTGGTGCACCGCGACCTCCAGGCACCCCGGAGTTTCTGAAAAAAAATTTTCTGCGATTTTCACGAAACCACTTTTCTTCAACTTGAATTGGGCTAAAAATCCATCACTGAAAATAAAAATTCTCTGAGTAGTGTGGAAATACTGATCCTTACCCTGCCTGGGTTGTCTACTGAGCATTTCCGCGAGCTCTACCTGAAGTTCTCTGGGCATGGGATTTTGACATGTTCCCCAAACCAAAAGGAATGAGTGGGAAACAATCAAGACAACAGATAGAAGCACTTGCATTTGAATGAGTTTCAAGCATGCTTGGGTACTCGTGTGATCTGAGTGACTCAGTTTTGGAATACAACTGTCGCGTGGTGCACCGCGACCTCCAGGCACCCTGGAGTTTCTGAAAAAAAATTTTCTGCGATTTTCACGAAACCACTTTTCTTCAACTTGAATTGGGCTAAAAATCCATCCCTGAAAATAAAAATTCTCTGAGTAGTGTGTAAATGCTCATCCTTACCCTGCCTGGGTTGTCCACTGAGCATTTCCGCGAACTCTACCTGAAGTTCTCTGGGCATGGGATTTTGACATGTTCCCCAAACCAAAAGGAATGAGTGGGAAACAATCAAGAAAAGAGATAGAGGCACTTGCATTTGAATGAGTTTCAAGCATGCCTGGGTACTCGTGTGATCTGAGTGACTCAGTTTTGGAATACAACTGTCGCGTGGTGCATCGCGACCTCAAGGCACCCCGGAGTTTCTGAAAAAAAATTTTCTGCAATTTTCACGAAACCACTTTTCATCAACTTGAATTGGGCTAAAAATCCATCCCTGAAAATAAATATTCTCTGAGTAGTGTGGAAATGCTGATCCTTACCCTACCTGGGTTGTCCACTGAGCATTTCCGCGAACTCTACCTGAAGTTCTCTGGGCATGGGATTTTGACATGTTCCCCAAACCAAAAGGAATGAGTGGGAAACAATCAAGAAAAGAGATAGAGGCACTTGCATTTGAATGAGTTTCAAGCATGCCTGGGTACTCGTGTGATCTGAGTGACTCAGTTTTGGAATACAACTGTCGCGTGGTGCACCGCGACCTCCAGGCACCCCGGAGTTTCTGAAAAAAAATTTTCTGCGATTTTCACGAAACCACTTTTCTTCAACTTGAATTGGGCTAAAAATGCATACCTGAAAATAAAAATTCTCTGAGTAGTGTGGAAATGCTGATCCTTACCCTGCCTGGGTTGTCCACTGAGCATTTCCGCGAACTCTACCTGAAGTTCTCTGGGCATGGGATTTTGACATGTTCCCCAAACCAAAAGGAATGAGTGGGAAACAATCAAGAAAAGAGATAGAGGCACTTGCATTTGAATGAGTTTCAAGCATGCCTGGGTACTCGTGTGATCTGAGTGACTCAGTTTTGGAATACAACTGTCGCGTGGTGCATCGCGACCTCAAGGCACCCCGGAGTTTCTGAAAAAAAATTTTCTGCAATTTTCACGAATCCACTTTTCATCAACTTGAATTGGGCTAAAAATCCATCCCTGAAAATAAATATTCTCTGAGTAATGTGGAAATGCTGATCCTTACCCTACCTGGGGTGTCCACTGAGCATTTCCGCGAACTCTACTTGAAGTTCTCTGGGCATGGGATTTTGACATGTTACCCAAACCAAAAGGAATGAGTGGGAAACAATCAAGACAACAGATAGAAGCACTTGCATTTGAATGAGTTTCAAGCATGCTTGGGTACTCGTGTGATTTGAGTGACTCAGTTTTGGAATACAACTGTCGCGTGGTGCACCGCGACCTCCAGGCACCCCGGAGTTTCTGAAAAAAAATTTTCTGCGATTTTCACGAAACCACTTTTCTTCAACTTGAATTGGGCTAAAAATCCATCACTGAAAATAAAAATTCTCTGAGTAGTGTGGAAATACTGATCCTTACCCTGCCTGGGTTGTCCACTGAGCATTTCCGCGAGCTCTACCTGAAGTTCTCTGGGCATGGGATTTTGACATGTTCCACAAACCAAAAGGAATGAGTGGGAAACAATCAAGACAACAGATAGAAGCACTTGCATTTGAATGAGTTTCAAGCATGCTTGGGTACTCGTGTGATCTGAGTGACTCAGTGTTGGAATACAACTGTCGCGTGGTGCACCGCGACCTCCAGGCACCCCGGAGTTTCTGAAAAAAAATTTTCTGCGATTTTCACGAAACCACTTTTCTTCAACTTGAATTGGGCTAAAAATCCATCCCTGAAAATAAAAATTCTCTGAGTAGTGTGGAAATACTGATCCTTACCCTACCTGGGGTGTCCACTGAGCATTTCCGCGACCTCTACTTGAAGTTCTCTGGGCATGGGATTTTGACATGTTACGCAAACCAAAAGGAATGAGTGGGAAACAATCAAGACAACAGATAGAAGCACTTGCATTTGAATGAGTTTCAAGCATGCTTGGGTACTCGTGTGATCTGAGTGACTCAGTTTTCGAATACAACTGTTGCGTGGTGCACCGCGACCTCCAAGCACCCCGGAGTTTCTGAAAAAAAATTTTCTGCGATTTTCACGAAACCACTTTTCTTCAACTTGAATTGGGCTAAAAATCCATCACTGAAAATAAAAATTCTCTGAGTAGTGTGGAAATACTGATCCTTACCCTGCCTGGGTTATCCACTGAGCATTTCCGCAAGCTCTACCTGAAGTTCTCTGGGCATGGGATTTTGACATGTTCCCCAAACCAAAAGGAATGAGTGGGAAACAATCAAGACAACAGATAGAAGCACTTGCATTTGAATGAGTTTCAAGCATGCTTGGGTACTCGTGTGATCTGAGTGACTCAGTTTTGGAATACAACTGTCGCGTGGTGCACCGCGACCTCCAGGCACCCTGGAGTTTCTGAAAAAAAATTTTCTGCGATTTTCACGAAACCACTTTTCTTCAACTTGAATTGGGCTAAAAATCCATCCCTGAAAATAAAAATTCTCTGAGTAGTGTGTAAATGCTCATCCTTACCCTGCCTGGGTTGTCCACTGAGCATTTCCGCGAACTCTACCTGAAGTTCTCTGGGCATGGGATTTTGACATGTTCCCCAAACCAAAAGGAATGAGTGGGAAACAATCAAGAAAAGAGATAGAGGCACTTGCATTTGAATGAGTTTCAAGCATGCCTGGGTACTCGTGTGATCTGAGTGACTCAGTTTTGGAATACAACTGTCGCGTGGTGCATCGCGACCTCAAGGCACCCCGGAGTTTCTGAAAAAAAATTTTCTGCAATTTTCACGAAACCACTTTTCATCAACTTGAATTGGGCTAAAAATCCATCCCTGAAAATAAATATTCTCTGAGTAGTGTGGAAATGCTGATCCTTACCCTACCTGGGTTGTCCACTGAGCATTTCCGCGAACTCTACCTGAAGTTCTCTGGGCATGGGATTTTGACATGTTCCCCAAACCAAAAGGAATGAGTGGGAAACAATCAAGAAAAGAGATAGAGGCACTTGCATTTGAATGAGTTTCAAGCATGCCTGGGTACTCGTGTGATCTGAGTGACTCAGTTTTGGAATACAACTGTCGCGTGGTGCACCGCGACCTCCAGGCACCCCGGAGTTTCTGAAAAAAAATTTTCTGCGATTTTCACGAAACCACTTTTCTTCAACTTGAATTGGGCTAAAAATGCATACCTGAAAATAAAAATTCTCTGAGTAGTGTGGAAATGCTGATCCTTACCCTGCCTGGGTTGTCCACTGAGCATTTCCGCGAACTCTACCTGAAGTTCTCTGGGCATGGGATTTTGACATGTTCCCCAAACCAAAAGGAATGAGTGGGAAACAATCAAGAAAAGAGATAGAGGCACTTGCATTTGAATGAGTTTCAAGCATGCCTGGGTACTCGTGTGATCTGAGTGACTCAGTTTTGGAATACAACTGTCGCGTGGTGCATCGCGACCTCAAGGCACCCCGGAGTTTCTGAAAAAAAATTTTCTGCAATTTTCACGAATCCACTTTTCATCAACTTGAATTGGGCTAAAAATCCATCCCTGAAAATAAATATTCTCTGAGTAATGTGGAAATGCTGATCCTTACCCTACCTGGGGTGTCCACTGAGCATTTCCGCGAACTCTACTTGAAGTTCTCTGGGCATGGGATTTTGACATGTTACCCAAACCAAAAGGAATGAGTGGGAAACAATCAAGACAACAGATAGAAGCACTTGCATTTGAATGAGTTTCAAGCATGCTTGGGTACTCGTGTGATTTGAGTGACTCAGTTTTGGAATACAACTGTCGCGTGGTGCACCGCGACCTCCAGGCACCCCGGAGTTTCTGAAAAAAAATTTTCTGCGATTTTCACGAAACCACTTTTCTTCAACTTGAATTGGGCTAAAAATCCATCACTGAAAATAAAAATTCTCTGAGTAGTGTGGAAATACTGATCCTTACCCTGCCTGGGTTGTCCACTGAGCATTTCCGCGAGCTCTACCTGAAGTTCTCTGGGCATGGGATTTTGACATGTTCCACAAACCAAAAGGAATGAGTGGGAAACAATCAAGACAACAGATAGAAGCACTTGCATTTGAATGAGTTTCAAGCATGCTTGGGTACTCGTGTGATCTGAGTGACTCAGTTTTCGAATACAACTGTTGCGTGGTGCACCGCGACCTCCAAGCACCCCGGAGTTTCTGAAAAAAAATTTTCTGCGATTTTCACGAAACCACTTTTCTTCAACTTGAATTGGGCTAAAAATCCATCACTGAAAATAAAAATTCTCTGAGTAGTGTGGAAATACTGATCCTTACCCTGCCTGGGTTATCCACTGAGCATTTCCGCAAGCTCTACCTGAAGTTCTCTGGGCATGGGATTTTGACATGTTCCCCAAACCAAAAGGAATGAGTGGAAAACAATCAAGACAACAGATAGAAGCACTTGCATTTGAATTAGTTTCAAGAATGCTTAGGTACTCGTGTGATCTGAGTGACTCAGTTTTGGAATACAACTGTTGCGTGGTGCACCGCGACCTCCAGGCACCCCGGAGTTTCTGAAAAAAAATTTTCTGCGATTTTCACGAAACCACTTTTCTTCAACTTGAATTGGGCTAAAAATCCATACCTGAAAATAAAAATTCTCTGAGTAGTGTGTAAATGCTGATCCTTACCCTGCCTGGGTTGTCCACTGAGCATTTCCGCGACCTCTACCTGAAGTTCTCTGGGCATGGGATTTTGACATGTTCCCCAAACCAAAAGGAATGAGTGGGAAACAATCAAGACAACAGATAGAAGCACTTGCATTTGAATGAGTTTCAAGCATGCTTGGGTACTCGTGTGATCTGAGTGACTCAGTGTTGGAATACAACTGTCGCGTGGTGCACCGCGACCTCCAGGCACCCCGGAGTTTCTGAAAAAAAATTTTCTGCGATTTTCACGAAACCACTTTTCTTCAACTTGAATTGGGCTAAAAATCCATCCCTGAAAATAAAAATTCTCTGAGTAGTGTGGAAATACTGATCCTTACCCTACCTGGGGTGTCCACTGAGCATTTCCGCGACCTCTACTTGAAGTTCTCTGGGCATGGGATTTTGACATGTTACGCAAACCAAAAGGAATGAGTGGGAAACAATCAAGACAACAGATAGAAGCACTTGCATTTGAATGAGTTTCAAGCATGCTTGGGTACTCGTGTGATCTGAGTGACTCAGTTTTCGAATACAACTGTTGCGTGGTGCACCGCGACCTCCAAGCACCCCGGAGTTTCTGAAAAAAAATTTTCTGCGATTTTCACGAAACCACTTTTCTTCAACTTGAATTGGGCTAAAAATCCATCACTGAAAATAAAAATTCTCTGAGTAGTGTGGAAATACTGATCCTTACCCTGCCTGGGTTATCCACTGAGCATTTCCGCAAGCTCTACCTGAAGTTCTCTGGGCATGGGATTTTGACATGTTCCCCAAACCAAAAGGAATGAGTGGAAAACAATCAAGACAACAGATAGAAGCACTTGCATTTGAATTAGTTTCAAGAATGCTTGGGTACTCGTGTGATCTGAGTGACTCAGTTTTGGAATACAACTGTTGCGTGGTGCACCGCGACCTCCAGGCACCCCGGAGTTTCTGAAAAAAAATTTTCTGCGATTTTCACGAAACCACTTTTCTTCAACTTGAATTGGGCTAAAAATCCATACCTGAAAATAAAAATTCTCTGAGTAGTGTGTAAATGCTGATCCTTACCCTGCCTGGGTTGTCCACTGAGCATTTCCGCGACCTCTACCTGAAGTTCTCTGGGCATGGGATTTTGACATGTTCCCCAAACCAAAAGGAATGAGTGGGAAACAATCAAGACAACAGATAGAAGCACTTGCATTTGAATGAGTTTCAAGCATGCTTGGGTACTCGTGTGATCTGAGTGACTCAGTTTTGGAAAACAACTGTCGCGTGGTGCACCGCGACCTCCAGGCACCCCGGAGTTTCTGAAAAAAAATTTTCTGCGATTTTCACGAAACCACTTTTCTTCAACTTGAATTGGGCTAAAAATCCTTCCCTGAAAATAAAAATTCTCTGAGTAGTGTGTAAATGCTCATCCTTACCCTGCCTGGGTTGTCCACTGAGCATTTCCGCGAACTCTACCTGAAGTTCTCTGGGCATGGGATTTTGACATGTTCCCCAAACCAAAAGAAATGAGTGGGAAACAATCAAGAAAAGAGATAGAGGCACTTGCATTTGAATGAGTTTCAAGCATGCCTGGGTACTCGTGTGATCTGAGTGACTCAGTTTTGGAATACAACTGTCGCGTGGTGCATCGCGACCTCAAGGCACCCCGGAGTTTCTGAAAAAAAATTTTCTGCAATTTTCACGAAACCACTTTTCATCAACTTGAATTGGGCTAAAAATCCATTCCTGAAAATAAATATTCTCTGAGTAGTGTGGAAATGCTGATCCTTACCCTACCTGGGTTGTCCACTGAGCATTTCCGCGAACTCTACCTGAAGTTCTCTGGGCATGGGATTTTGACATGTTCCCCAAACCAAAAGGAATGAGTGGGAAACAATCAAGAAAAGAGATAGAGGCACTTGCATTTTAATGAGTTTCAAGCATGCCTGGGTACTCGTGTGATCTGAGTGACTCAGTTTTGGAATACAACTGTCGCGTGGTGCACCGCGAACTCCAGGCACCCCGGAGTTTCTGAAAAAAAATTTTCTGCGATTTTCACGAAACCACTTTTCTTCAACTTGAATTGGGCTAAAAATGCATACCTGAAAATAAAAATTCTCTGAGTAGTGTGGAAATGCTGATCCTTACCCTGCCTGGGTTGTCCACTGAGCATTTCCGCGAACTCTACCTGAAGTTCTCTGGGCATGGGATTTTGACATGTTCCCCAAACCAAAAGGAATGAGTGGGAAACAATCAAGAAAAGAGATAGAGGCACTTGCATTTGAATGAGTTTCAAGCATGCCTGGGTACTCGTGTGATCTGAGTGACTCAGTTTTGGAATACAACTGTCGCGTGGTGCATCGCGACCTCAAGGCACCCCGGAGTTTCTGAAAAAAAATTTTCTGCAATTTTCACGAATCCACTTTTCATCAACTTGAATTGGGCTAAAAATCCATCCCTGAAAATAAATATTCTCTGAGTAGTGTGGAAATGCTGATCCTTACCCTACCTGGGGTGTCCACTGAGCATTTCCGCGAACTCTACTTGAAGTTCTCTGGGCATGGGATTTTGACATGTTACCCAAACCAAAAGGAATGAGTGGGAAACAATCAAGACAACAGATAGAAGCACTTGCATTTGAATGAGTTTCAAGCATGCTTGGGTACTCGTGTGATCTGAGTGACTCAGTTTTGGAATACAACTGTCGCGTGGTGCACCGCAACCTCCAGGCACCCCGGAGTTTCTGAAAAAAAATTTTCTGCGATTTTCACGAAACCACTTTTCTTCAACTTGAATTGGGCTAAAAATCCATCCCTGAAAATAAAAATTCTCTGAGTAGTGTGGAAATACTGATCCTTACCCTGCCTGGGTTGTCCACTGAGCATTTCCGCGAGCTCTACCTGAAGTTCTCTGGGCATGGGATTTTGACATGTTCCACAAACCAAAAGGAATGAGTGGGAAACAATCAAGACAACAGATAGAAGCACTTGCATTTGAATGAGTTTCAAGCATGCTTGGGTACTCGTGTGATCTGAGTGACTCAGTGTTGGAATACAACTGTCGCGTGGTGCACCGCGACCTCCAGGCACCCCGGAGTTTCTGAAAAAAAATTTTCTGCGATTTTCACGAAACCACTTTTCTTCAACTTGAATTGGGCTAAAAATCCATCCCTGAAAATAAAAATTCTCTGAGTAGTGTGGAAATACTGATCCTTACCCTACCTGGGGTGTCCACTGAGCATTTCCGCGACCTCTACTTGAAGTTCTCTGGGCATGGGATTTTGACATGTTACCCAAACCAAAAGGAATGAGTGGGAAACAATCAAGACAACAGATAGAAGCACTTGCATTTGAATGAGTTTCAAGAATGCTTGGGTACTCGTGTGATCTGAGTGACTCAGTTTTGGAATACAACTGTCGCGTGGTGCACCGCGACCTCCAGGCACCCCGGAGTTTCTGAAAAAAAATGTTCTGCAATTTTCACGAAACCACTTTTCTTCAACTTGAATTGGGCTAAAAATCCATCCCTGAAAATAAAAATTCTCTGAGTAGTGTGTAAATGCTCATCCTTACCCTGCCTGGGTTGTCCACTGAGCATTTCCGCGAACTCTACCTGAAGTTCTCTGGGCATGGGATTTTGACATGTTCCCCAAACCAAAAGGAATGAGTGGGAAACAATCAAGAAAAGAGATAGAGGCACTTGCATTTGAATGAGTTTCAAGCATGCCTGGGTACTCGTGTGATCTGAGTGACTCAGTTTTGGAATACAACTGTCGCGTGGTGCATCGCGACCTCAAGGCACCCCGGAGTTTCTGAAAAAAATTTTTCTGCAATTTTCACGAAACCACTTTTCATCAACTTGAATTGGGCTAAAAATCCATCCCTGAAAATAAATATTCTCTGAGTAGTGTGGAAATGCTGATCCTTACCCTACCTGGGTTGTCCACTGAGCATTTCCGCGAACTCTACCTGAAGTTCTCTGGGCATGGGATTTTGACATGTTCCCCAAACCAAAAGGAATGAGTGGGAAACAATCAAGAAAAGAGATAGAGGCACTTGCATTTGAATGAGTTTCAAGCATGCCTGGGTACTCGTGTGATCTGAGTGACTCAGTTTTGGAATACAACTGTCGCGTGGTGCACCGCGACCTCCAGGCACCCCGGAGTTTCTGAAAAAAAATTTTCTGCGATTTTCACGAAACCACTTTTCTTCAACTTGAATTGGGCTAAAAATGCATACCTGAAAATAAAAATTCTCTGAGTAGTGTGGAAATGCTGATCCTTACCCTGCCTGGGTTGTCCACTGAGCATTTCCGCGAACTCTACCTGAAGTTCTCTGGGCATGGGATTTTGACATGTTCCCCAAACCAAAAGGAATGAGTGGGAAACAATCAAGAAAAGAGATAGAGGCACTTGCATTTGAATGAGTTTCAAGCATGCCTGGGTACTCGTGTGATCTGAGTGACTCAGTTTTGGAATACAACTGTCGCGTGGTGCATCGCGACCTCAAGGCACCCCGGAGTTTCTGAAAAAAAATTTTCTGCAATTTTCACGAATCCACTTTTCATCAACTTGAATTGGGCTAAAAATCCATCCCTGAAAATAAATATTCTCTGAGTAATGTGGAAATGCTGATCCTTACCCTACCTGGGGTGTCCACTGAGCATTTCCGCGAACTCTACTTGAAGTTCTCTGGGCATGGGATTTTGACATGTTACCCAAAACCAAAAGGAATGAGTGGGAAACAATCAAGACAACAGATAGAAGCACTTGCATTTGAATGAGTTTCAAGCATGCTTGGGTACTCGTGTGATTTGAGTGACTCAGTTTTGGAATACAACTGTCGCGTGGTGCACCGCGACCTCCAGGCACCCCGGAGTTTCTGAAAAAAAATTTTCTGCGATTTTCACGAAACCACTTTTCTTCAACTTGAATTGGGCTAAAAATCCATCACTGAAAATAAAAATTCTCTGAGTAGTGTGGAAATACTGATCCTTACCCTGCCTGGGTTGTCCACTGAGCATTTCCGCGAGCTCTACCTGAAGTTCTCTGGGCATGGGATTTTGACATGTTCCACAAACCAAAAGGAATGAGTGGGAAACAATCAAGACAACAGATAGAAGCACTTGCATTTGAATGAGTTTCAAGCATGCTTGGGTACTCGTGTGATCTGAGTGACTCAGTGTTGGAATACAACTGTCGCGTGGTGCACCGCGACCTCCAGGCACCCCGGAGTTTCTGAAAAAAAATTTTCTGCGATTTTCACGAAACCACTTTTCTTCAACTTGAATTGGGCTAAAAATCCATCCCTGAAAATAAAAATTCTCTGAGTAGTGTGGAAATACTGATCCTTACCCTACCTGGGGTGTCCACTGAGCATTTCCGCGACCTCTACTTGAAGTTCTCTGGGCATGGGATTTTGACATGTTACGCAAACCAAAAGGAATGAGTGGGAAACAATCAAGACAACAGATAGAAGCACTTGCATTTGAATGAGTTTCAAGCATGCTTGGGTACTCGTGTGATCTGAGTGACTCAGTTTTCGAATACAACTGTTGCGTGGTGCACCGCGACCTCCAAGCACCCCGGAGTTTCTGAAAAAAAATTTTCTGCGATTTTCACGAAACCACTTTTCTTCAACTTGAATTGGGCTAAAAATCCATCACTGAAAATAAAAATTCTCTGAGTAGTGTGGAAATACTGATCCTTACCCTGCCTGGGTTGTCCACTGAGCATTTCCGCGACCTCTACCTGAAGTTCTCTGGGCATGGGATTTTGACATGTTCCCCAAACCAAAAGGAATGAGTGGGAAACAATCAAGACAACAGATAGAAGCACTTGCATTTGAATGAGTTTCAAGCATGCTTGGGTACTCGTGTGATCTGAGTGACTCAGTTTTGGAATACAACTGTCGCGTGGTGCACCGCGACCTCCAGGCACCCCGGAGTTTCTGAAAAAAAATTTTCTGCGATTTTCACGAAACCACTTTTCTTCAACTTGAATTGGGCTAAAAATCCATCCCTGAAAATAAAAATTCTCTGAGTAGTGTGTAAATGCTCATCCTTACCCTGCCTGGGTTGTCCACTGAGCATTTCCGCGAACTCTACCTGAAGTTCTCTGGGCATGGGATTTTGACATGTTCCCCAAACCAAAAGAAATGAGTGGGAAACAATCAAGAAAAGAGATAGAGGCACTTGCATTTGAATGAGTTTCAAGCATGCCTGGGTACTCGTGTGATCTGAGTGACTCAGTTTTGGAATACAACTGTCGCGTGGTGCATCGCGACCTCAAGGCACCCCGGAGTTTCTGAAAAAAAATTTTCTGCAATTTTCATGAAACCACTTTTCATCAACTTGAATTGGGCTAAAAATCCATTCCTGAAAATAAATATTCTCTGAGTAGTGTGGAAATGCTGATCCTTACCCTACCTGGGTTGTCCACTGAGCATTTCCGCGAACTCTACCTGAAGTTCTCTGGGCATGGGATTTTGACATGTTCCCCAAACCAAAAGGAATGAGTGGGAAACAATCAAGAAAAGAGATAGAGGCACTTGCATTTTAATGAGTTTCAAGCATGCCTGGGTACTCGTGTGATCTGAGTGACTCAGTTTTGGAATACAACTGTCGCGTGGTGCACCGCGAACTCCAGGCACCCCGGAGTTTCTGAAAAAAAATTTTCTGCGTTTTTTACGAAACCACTTTTCTTCAACTTGAATTGGGCTAAAAATGCATACCTGAAAATAAAAATTCTCTGAGTAGTGTGGAAATGCTGATCCTTACCCTGCCTGGGTTGTCCACTGAGCATTTCCGCGAACTCTACCTGAAGTTCTCTGGGCATGGGATTTTGACATGTTCCCCAAACCAAAAGGAATGAGTGGGAAACAATCAAGAAAAGAGATAGAGGCACTTGCATTTGAATGAGTTTCAAGCATGCCTGGGTACTCGTGTGATCTGAGTGACTCAGTTTTGGAATACAACTGTCGCGTGGTGCATCGCGACCTCAAGGCACCCCGGAGTTTCTGAAAAAAAATTTTCTGCAATTTTCACGAATCCACTTTTCATCAACTTGAATTGGGCTAAAAATCCATCCCTGAAAATAAATATTCTCTGAGTAGTGTGGAAATGCTGATCCTTACCCTACCTGGGGTGTCCACTGAGCATTTCCGCGAACTCTACTTGAAGTTCTCTGGGCATGGGATTTTGACATGTTACCCAAACCAAAAGGAATGAGTGGGAAACAATCAAGACAACAGATAGAAGCACTTGCATTTGAATGAGTTTCAAGCATGCTTGGGTACTCGTGTGATCTGAGTGACTCAGTTTTGGAATACAACTGTCGCGTGGTGCACCGCAACCTCCAGGCACCCCGGAGTTTCTGAAAAAAAATTTTCTGCGATTTTCACGAAACCACTTTTCTTCAACTTGAATTGGGCTAAAAATGCATACCTGAAAATAAAAATTCTCTGAGTAGTGTGGAAATGCTGATCCTTACCCTGCCTGGGTTGTCCACTGAGCATTTCCGCGAACTCTACCTGAAGTTCTCTGGGCATGGGATTTTGACATGTTCCCCAAACCAAAAGGAATGAGTGGGAAACAATCAAGAAAAGAGATAGAGGCACTTGCATTTGAATGAGTTTCAAGCATGCCTGGGTACTCGTGTGATCTGAGTGACTCAGTTTTGGAATACAACTGTCGCGTGGTGCATCGCGACCTCAAGGCACCCCGGAGTTTCTGAAAAATAATTTTCTGCAATTTTCACGAATCCACTTTTCATCAACTTGAATTGGGCTAAAAATCCATCCCTGAAAATAAATATTCTCTGAGTAGTGTGGAAATGCTGATCCTTACCCTACCTGGGGTGTCCACTGAGCATTTCCGCGAACTCTACTTGAAGTTCTCTGGGCATGGGATTTTGACATGTTACCCAAACCAAAAGGAATGAGTGGGAAACAATCAAGACAACAGATAGAAGCACTTGCATTTGAATGAGTTTCAAGCATGCTTGGGTACTCGTGTGATCTGAGTGACTCAGTTTTGGAATACAACTGTCGCGTGGTGCACCGCAACCTCCAGGCACCCCGGAGTTTCTGAAAAAAAATTTTCTGCGATTTTCACGAAACCACTTTTCTTCAACTTGAATTGGGCTAAAAATCCATCCCTGAAAATAAAAATTCTCTGAGTAGTGTGGAAATACTGATCCTTACCCTGCCTGGGTTGTCCACTGAGCATTTCCGCGAGCTCTACCTGAAGTTCTCTGGGCATGGGATTTTGACATGTTCCACAAACCAAAAGGAATGAGTGGGAAACAATCAAGACAACAGATAGAAGCACTTGCATTTGAATGAGTTTCAAGCATGCTTGGGTACTCGTGTGATCTGAGTGACTCAGTGTTGGAATACAACTGTCGCGTGGTGCACCGCGACCTCCAGGCACCCCGGAGTTTCTGAAAAAAAATTTTCTGCGATTTTCACGAAACCACTTTTCTTCAACTTGAATTGGGCTAAAAATCCATCCCTGAAAATAAAAATTCTCTGAGTAGTGTGGAAATACTGATCCTTACCCTGCCTGGGTTGTCCACTGAGCATTTCCGCAAGCTCTACCTGAAGTTCTCTGGGCATGGGATTTTGACATGTTCCCCAAACCAAAAGGAATGAGTGGAAAACAATCAAGACAACAGATAGAAGCACTTGCATTTGAATGAGTTTCAAGCATGCTTGGGTACTCGTGTGATCTGAGTGACTCAGTTTTGGAATACAACTGTCGCGTGGTGCACTGCGACCTCCAGGCACCCCGGAGTTTCTGAAAAAAAATTTTCTGCGATTTTCACGAAACCACTTTTCTTCAACTTGAATTGGGCTAAAAATCCATACCTGAAAATAAAAATTCTCTGAGTAGTGTGTAAATGCTGATCCTTACCCTGCCTGGGTTGTCCACTGAGCATTTCCGCGACCTCTATCTGAAGTTCTCTGGGCATGGGATTTTGACATGTTCCCCAAACCAAAAGGAATGAGTGAGAAACAATCAAGACAACAGATAGAAGCACTTGCATTTGAATGAGTTTCAAGAATGCTTGGGTACTCGTGTGATCTGAGTGACTCAGTTTTGGAATACAACTGTTGCGTGGTGCACCGCGACCTCCAGGCACCCCGGAGTTTCTGAAAAAAAATTTTCTGCGATTTTCACGAAACCACTTTTCTTCAACTTGAATTGGGCTAAAAATCCATACCTGAAAATAAAAATTCTCTGAGTAGTGTGTAAATGCTGATCCTTACCCTGCCTGGGTTGTCCACTGAGCATTTCCGCGACCTCTACCTGAAGTTCTCTGGGCATGGGATTTTGACATGTTCCCCAAACCAAAAGGAATGAGTGGGAAACAATCAAGACAACAGATAGAAGCACTTGCATTTGAATGAGTTTCAAGCATGCTTGGGTACTCGTGTGATCTGAGTGACTCAGTTTTGGAAAACAACTGTCGCGTGGTGCACCACGACCTCCAGGCACCCCGGAGTTTCTGAAAAAAAATTTTCTGCGATTTTCACGAAACCACTTTTCTTCAACTTGAATTGGGCTAAAAATCCATCCCTGAAAATAAAAATTCTCTGAGTAGTGTGTAAATGCTGATCCTTACCCTACCTGGGGTGTCCACTGAGCATTTCCGCGAACTCTACTTGAAGTTCTCTGGGCATGGGATTTTGACATGTTACCCAAACCAAAAGGAATGAGTGGGAAACAATCAAGACAACAGATAGAAGCACTTGCATTTGAATGAGTTTCAAGCATGCTTGGGTAGTCGTGTGATCTGAGTGACTCAGTTTTGGAATACAACTGTCGCGTGGTGCACCGCGACCTCCAGGCACCCCGGAGTTTCTGAAAAAAAATTTTCTGCGATTTTCACGAAACCACTTTTCTTCAACTTGAATTGGGCTAAAAATCCATCACTGAAAATAAAAATTCTCTGAGTAGTGTGGAAATACTCATCCTTACCCTGCCTGGGTTGTCTACTGAGCATTTCCGCGAGCTCTACCTGAAGTTCTCTGGGCATGGGATTTTGACATGTTCCCCAAACCAAAAGGAATGAGTGGGAAACAATCAAGACAACAGATAGAAGCACTTGCATTTGAATGAGTTTCAAGCATGCTTGGGTACTCGTGTGATCTGAGTGACTCAGTTTTGGAATACAACTGTCGCGTGGTGCACCGCGACCTCCAGGCACCCCGGAGTTTCTGAAAAAAAATTTTCTGCGATTTTCACGAAACCACTTTTCTTCAACTTGAATTGGGCTAAAAATCCATCCCTGAAAATAAAAATTCTCTGAGTAGTGTGTAAATGCTCATCCTTACCCTGCCTGGGTTGTCCACTGAGCATTTCCGCGAACTCTACCTGAAGTTCTCTGGGCATGGGATTTTGACATGTTCCCCAAACCAAAAGGAATGAGTGGGAAACAATCAAGAAAAGAGATAGAGGCACTTGCATTTGAATGAGTTTCAAGCATGGCTGGGTACTCGTGTGATCTGAGTGACTCAGTTTTGGAATACAACTGTCGCGTGGTGCATCGCGACCTCAAGGCACCCCGGAGTTTCTGAAAAAAAATTTTCTGCAATTTTCACGAAACCACTTTTCATCAACTTGAATTGGGCTAAAAATCCATCCCTGAAAATAAATATTCTCTGAGTAGTGTGGAAATGCTGATCCTTACCCTACCTGGGTTGTCCACTGAGCATTTCCGCGAACTCTACCTGAAGTTCTCTGGGCATGGGATTTTGACATGTTCCCCAAACCAAAAGGAATGAGTGGGAAACAATCAAGAAAAGAGATAGAGGCACTTGCATTTGAATGAGTTTCAAGCATGCCTGGGTACTCGTGTGATCTGAGTGACTCAGTTTTGGAATACAACTGTCGCGTGGTGCACCGCGAACTCCAGGCACCCCGGAGTTTCTGAAAAAAAATTTTCTGCGATTTTCACGAAACCACTTTTCTTCAACTTGAATTGGGCTAAAAATGCATACCTGAAAATAAAAATTCTCTGAGTAGTGTGGAAATGCTGATCCTTACCCTGCCTGGGTTGTCCACTGAGCATTTCCGCGAACTCTACCTGAAGTTCTCTGGGCATGGGATTTTGACATGTTCCCCAAACCAAAAGGAATGAGTGGGAAACAATCAAGAAAAGAGATAGAGGCACTTGCATTTGAATGAGTTTCAAGCATGCCTGGGTACTCGTGTGATCTGAGTGACTCAGTTTTGGAATACAACTGTCGCGTGGTGCACCGCGAACTCCAGGCACCCCGGAGTTTCTGAAAAAAAATTTTCTGCGATTTTCACGAAACCACTTTTCTTCAACTTGAATTGGGCTAAAAATGCATACCTGAAAATAAAAATTCTCTGAGTAGTGTGGAAATGCTGATCCTTACCCTGCCTGGGTTGTCCACTGAGCATTTCCGCGAACTCTACCTGAAGTTCTCTGGGCATGGGATTTTGACATGTTCCCCAAACCAAAAGGAATGAGTGGGAAACAATCAAGAAAAGAGATAGAGGCACTTGCATTTGAATGAGTTTCAAGCATGCCTGGGTACTCGTGTGATCTGAGTGACTCAGTTTTGGAATACAACTGTCGCGTGGTGCATCGCGACCTCAAGGCACCCCGGAGTTTCTGAAAAAAAAATTTCTGCAATTTTCACGAATCCACTTTTCATCAACTTGAATTGGGCTAAAAATCCATCCCTGAAAATAAATATTCTCTGAGTAGTGTGGAAATGCTGATCCTTACCCTACCTGGGGTGTCCACTGAGCATTTCCGCGAACTCTACTTGAAGTTCTCTGGGCATGGGATTTTGACATGTTACCCAAACCAAAAGGAATGAGTGGGAAACAATCAAGACAACAGATAGAAGCACTTGCATTTGAATGAGTTTCAAGCATGCTTGGGTACTCGTGTGATCTGAGTGACTCAGTTTTGGAATACAACTGTCGCGTGGTGCACCGCAACCTCCAGGCACCCCGGAGTTTCTGAAAAAAAATTATCTGCGATTTTCACGAAACCACTTTTCTTCAACTTGAATTGGGCTAAAAATGCATACCTGAAAATAAAAATTCTCTGAGTAGTGTGGAAATGCTGATCCTTACCCTGCCTGGGTTGTCCACTGAGCATTTCCGCGAACTCTACCTGAAGTTCTCTGGGCATGGGATTTTGACATGTTCCCCAAACCAAAAGGAATGAGTGGGAAACAATCAAGAAAAGAGATAGAGGCACTTGCATTTGAATGAGTTTCAAGCATGCCTGGGTACTCGTGTGATCTGAGTGACTCAGTTTTGGAATACAACTGTCGCGTGGTGCATCGTGACCTCAAGGCACCACGGAGTTTCTGAAAAAAAATTTTCTGCAATTTTCACGAAACCACTTTTCATCAACTTGAATTGGGCTAAAAATCCATCCCTGAAAATAAATATTCTCTGAGTAGTGTGGAAATGCTGATCCTTACCCTACCTGGGGTGTCCACTGAGCATTTCCGCGAACTCTACTTGAAGTTCTCTGGGCATGGGATTTTGAGATATTACCCAAACCAAAAGGAATGAGTGGGAAACAATCAAGACAACAGATAGAAGCACTTGCATTTGAATGAGTTTCAAGCATGCTTGGGTACTCGTGTGATCTGAGTGACTCAGTTTTGGAAAACAACTGTCGCGTGGTGCACCGCGACCTCCAGGCACCCCGGAGTTTCTGAAAAAAAATTTTCTGCGATTTTCACGAAACCACTTTTCTTCAACTTGAATTGGGCTAAAAATCCATCCCTGAAAATAAAAATTCTCTGAGTAGTGTGGAAATGCTCATCCTTACCCTGCCTGGGTTGTCCACTGAGCATTTCCGCGAACTCTACCTGAAGTTCTCTGGGCATGGGATTTTGACATGTTCCCCAAACCAAAAGGAATGAGTGGGAAACAATCAAGAAAAGAGATAGAGGCACTTGCATTTGAATGAGTTTCAAGCATGGCTGGGTACTCGTGTGATCTGAGTGACTCAGTTTTGGAATACAACTGTCGCGTGGTGCATCGCGACCTCAAGGCACCCCGGAGTTTCTGAAAAAAAATTTTCTGCAATTTTCACGAAACCACTTTTCATCAACTTGAATTGGGCTAAAAATCCATCCCTGAAAATAAATATTCTCTGAGTAGTGTGGAAATGCTGATCCTTACCCTACCTGGGTTGTCCACTGAGCATTTCCGCGAACTCTACCTGAAGTTCTCTGGGCATGGGATTTTGACATGTTCCCCAAACCAAAAGGAATGAGTGGGAAACAATCAAGAAAAGAGATAGAGGCACTTGCATTTGAATGAGTTTCAAGCATGCCTGGGTACTCGTGTGATCTGAGTGACTCAGTTTTGGAATACAACTGTCGCGTGGTGCACCGCGAACTCCAGGCACCCCGGAGTTTCTGAAAAAAAATTTTCTGCGATTTTCACGAAACCACTTTTCTTCAACTTGAATTGGGCTAAAAATGCATACCTGAAAATAAAAATTCTCTGAGTAGTGTGGAAATGCTGATCCTTACCCTGCCTGGGTTGTCCACTGAGCATTTCCGCGAACTCTACCTGAAGTTCTCTGGGCATGGGATTTTGACATGTTCCCCAAACCAAAAGGAATGAGTGGGAAACAATCAAGAAAAGAGATAGAGGCACTTGCATTTGAATGAGTTTCAAGCATGCCTGGGTACTCGTGTGATCTGAGTGACTCAGTTTTGGAATACAACTGTCGCGTGGTGCACCGCGAACTCCAGGCACCCCGGAGTTTCTGAAAAAAAATTTTCTGCGATTTTCACGAAACCACTTTTCTTCAACTTGAATTGGGCTAAAAATGCATACCTGAAAATAAAAATTCTCTGAGTAGTGTGGAAATGCTGATCCTTACCCTGCCTGGGTTGTCCACTGAGCATTTCCGCGAACTCTACCTGAAGTTCTCTGGGCATGGGATTTTGACATGTTCCCCAAACCAAAAGGAATGAGTGGGAAACAATCAAGAAAAGAGATAGAGGCACTTGCATTTGAATGAGTTTCAAGCATGCCTGGGTACTCGTGTGATCTGAGTGACTCAGTTTTGGAATACAACTGTCGCGTGGTGCATCGTGACCTCAAGGCACCACGGAGTTTCTGAAAAAAAATTTTCTGCAATTTTCACGAAACCACTTTTCATCAACTTGAATTGGGCTAAAAATCCATCCCTGAAAATAAATATTCTCTGAGTAGTGTGGAAATGCTGATCCTTACCCTACCTGGGGTGTCCACTGAGCATTTCCGCGAACTCTACTTGAAGTTCTCTGGGCATGGGATTTTGAGATATTACCCAAACCAAAAGGAATGAGTGGGAAACAATCAAGACAACAGATAGAAGCACTTGCATTTGAATGAGTTTCAAGCATGCTTGGGTACTCGTGTGATCTGAGTGACTCAGTTTTGGAAAACAACTGTCGCGTGGTGCACCGCGACCTCCAGGCACCCCGGAGTTTCTGAAAAAAAATTTTCTGCGATTTTCACGAAACCACTTTTCTTCAACTTGAATTGGGCTAAAAATCCATCCCTGAAAATAAAAATTCTCTGAGTAGTGTGGAAATGCTCATCCTTACCCTACCTGGGGTGTCCACTTAGCATTTCCGCGACCTCTACTTGAAGTTCTCTGGGCATGGGATTTTGACATGTTACGCAAACCAAAAGGAATGAGTGGGAAAAAATCAAGACAACAGATAGAAGCACTTGCATTTGAATGAGTTTCAAGCATGCTTGGGTAGTCGTGTGATCTGAGTGACTCAGTTTTCGTATACAAGTGTTGTGTGGTGCACCGCGACCTCCAGGCACCTCGGAGTTTCTGAAAAAAAATTTTCTGCGATTTTCACGAAACCACTTTTCTTCAATTTGAATTGGGCTAAAAATCCATCACTGAAAATAAAAAGTCTCTGAGTAGTGTGGAAATACTGATCCTTACCCTGCCTGGGTTGTCCACTGAGCATTTCCGCGAGCTCTACCTGAAGTTCTCTGGGCATGGGATTTTGACATGTTCCCCAAACCAAAAGGAATGAGTGGGAAACAATCAAGAAAAGAGATAGAGGCACTTGCATTTGAATGAGTTTCAAGCATGCCTGGGTACTCGTGTGATCTGAGTGACTCAGTTTTGGAATACAACTGTCGCGTGGTGCATCGCGACCTCAAGGCACCCCGGAGTTTCTGAAAAAAAATTTTCTGCAATTTTCACGAAACCACTTTTCTTCAACTTGAATTGGGCTAAAAATCCATCCCTGAAAATAAATATTCTCTGAGTAGTGTGGAAATGCTGATCCTTACCTTACCTGGGGTGTCCACTGAGCATTTCCGCGAACTCTACTTGAAGTTCTCTGGGCATGGGATTTTGACATGTTACCTAAACCAAAAGGAATGAGTGGGAAACAATCAAGACAACAGATAGAAGCACTTGCATTTGAATGAGTTTCAAGCATGCTTGGGTACTCGTGTGATCTGAATGACTCAGTTTTGGAATACAACTGTCGCGTGGTGCATCGCGACCTCAAAGCACCCCGGAGTTTTTGAAAGAAAATTTTCTGCAATTTTCACGAAACCACTTTTCATCAACTTGAATTGGGCTAAAAATCCATCCCTGAAAATAAATATTCTCTGAGTAGTGTGGAAATGCTGATCCTTACCCTACCTGGGGTGTCCACTGAGCATTTCCGCGAACTCTACTTGAAGTTCTCTGGGAATGGGATTTTGACATGTTACCTAAACCAAAAGGAATGAGTGGGAAACAATCAAGACTACAGATAGAAGCACTTGCATTTGAATGAGTTTCAAGCATGCTTGGGTACTCGTGTGATCTGAGTGACTCAGTTTTGGAAAACAACTGTCGCGTGGTGCACCGCGACCTCCAGGCACCCCGGAGTTTCTGAAAAAAAATTTTCTGCGATTTTCACGAAACCACTTTTCTTCAACTTAAATTGGGCTAAAAATCCATCCCTGAAAATAAAAATTCTCTGAGTAGTGTGGAAATACTGATCCTTACCCTGCCTGGGTTGTCTACTGAGCATTTCCGCGAGCTCTACCTGAAGTTCTCTGGGCATGGGATTTTGACATGTTCCCCAAACCAAAAGGAATGAGTGGGAAACAATCAAGACAACAGATAGAAGCACTTGCATTTGAATGAGTTTCAAGCATGCTTGGGTACTCGTGTGATCTGAGTGACTCAGTTTTGGAATACAACTGTCGCGTGGTGCACCGCGACCTCCAGGCACCCCGGAGTTTCTGAAAAAAAATTTTCTGCGATTTTCACGAAACCACTTTTCTTCAACTTGAATTGGGCTAAAAATCCATCCCTGAAAATAAAAATTCTCTGAGTAGTGTGGAAATGCTCATCCTTACCCTGCCTGGGTTGTCCACTGAGCATTTCCGCGAACTCTACCTGAAGTTCTCTGGGCATGGGATTTTGACATGTTCCCCAAACCAAAAGGAATGAGTGGGAAACAATCAAGAAAAGAGATAGAGGCACTTGCATTTGAATGAGTTTCAAGCATGGCTGGGTACTCGTGTGATCTGAGTGACTCAGTTTTGGAATACAACTGTCGCGTGGTGCATCGCGACCTCAAGGCACCCCGGAGTTTCTGAAAAAAAATTTTCTGCAATTTTCACGAAACCACTTTTCATCAACTTGAATTGGGCTAAAAATCCATCCCTGAAAATAAATATTCTCTGAGTAGTGTGGAAATGCTGATCCTTACCCTACCTGGGTTGTCCACTGAGCATTTCCGCGAACTCTACCTGAAGTTCTCTGGGCATGGGATTTTGACATGTTCCCCAAACCAAAAGGAATGAGTGGGAAACAATCAAGAAAAGAGATAGAGGCACTTGCATTTGAATGAGTTTCAAGCATGCCTGGGTACTCGTGTGATCTGAGTGACTCAGTTTTGGAATACAACTGTCGCGTGGTGCACCGCGAACTCCAGGCACCCCGGAGTTTCTGAAAAAAAATTTTCTGCGATTTTCACGAAACCACTTTTCTTCAACTTGAATTGGGCTAAAAATGCATACCTGAAAATAAAAATTCTCTGAGTAGTGTGGAAATGCTGATCCTTACCCTGCCTGGGTTGTCCACTGAGCATTTCCGCGAACTCTACCTGAAGTTCTCTGGGCATGGGATTTTGACATGTTCCCCAAACCAAAAGGAATGAGTGGGAAACAATCAAGAAAAGAGATAGAGGCACTTGCATTTGAATGAGTTTCAAGCATGCCTGGGTACTCGTGTGATCTGAGTGACTCAGTTTTGGAATACAACTGTCGCGTGGTGCACCGCGAACTCCAGGCACCCCGGAGTTTCTGAAAAAAAATTTTCTGCGATTTTCACGAAACCACTTTTCTTCAACTTGAATTGGGCTAAAAATGCATACCTGAAAATAAAAATTCTCTGAGTAGTGTGGAAATGCTGATCCTTACCCTGCCTGGGTTGTCCACTGAGCATTTCCGCGAACTCTACCTGAAGTTCTCTGGGCATGGGATTTTGACATGTTCCCCAAACCAAAAGGAATGAGTGGGAAACAATCAAGAAAAGAGATAGAGGCACTTGCATTTGAATGAGTTTCAAGCATGCCTGGGTACTCGTGTGATCTGAGTGACTCAGTTTTGGAATACAACTGTCGCGTGGTGCATCGCGACCTCAAGGCACCCCGGAGTTTCTGAAAAAAAAATTTCTGCAATTTTCACGAATCCACTTTTCATCAACTTGAATTGGGCTAAAAATCCATCCCTGAAAATAAATATTCTCTGAGTAGTGTGGAAATGCTGATCCTTACCCTACCTGGGGTGTCCACTGAGCATTTCCGCGAACTCTACTTGAAGTTCTCTGGGCATGGGATTTTGAAATGTTACCCAAACCAAAAGGAATGAGTGGGAAACAATCAAGACAACAGATAGAAGCACTTGCATTTGAATGAGTTTCAAGCATGCTTGGGTACTCGTGTGATCTGAGTGACTCAGTTTTGGAATACAACTGTCGCGTGGTGCACCGCAACCTCCAGGCACCCCGGAGTTTCTGAAAAAAAATTATCTGCGATTTTCACGAAACCACTTTTCTTCAACTTGAATTGGGCTAAAAATGCATACCTGAAAATAAAAATTCTCTGAGTAGTGTGGAAATGCTGATCCTTACCCTGCCTGGGTTGTCCACTGAGCATTTCCGCGAACTCTACCTGAAGTTCTCTGGGCATGGGATTTTGACATGTTCCCCAAACCAAAAGGAATGAGTGGGAAACAATCAAGAAAAGAGATAGAGGCACTTGCATTTGAATGAGTTTCAAGCATGCCTGGGTACTCGTGTGATCTGAGTGACTCAGTTTTGGAATACAACTGTCGCGTGGTGCATCGTGACCTCAAGGCACCACGGAGTTTCTGAAAAAAAATTTTCTGCAATTTTCACGAAACCACTTTTCATCAACTTGAATTGGGCTAAAAATCCATCCCTGAAAATAAATATTCTCTGAGTAGTGTGGAAATGCTGATCCTTACCCTACCTGGGGTGTCCACTGAGCATTTCCGCGAACTCTACTTGAAGTTCTCTGGGCATGGGATTTTGAGATATTACCCAAACCAAAAGGAATGAGTGGGAAACAATCAAGACAACAGATAGAAGCACTTGCATTTGAATGAGTTTCAAGCATGCTTGGGTACTCGTGTGATCTGAGTGACTCAGTTTTGGAAAACAACTGTCGCGTGGTGCACCGCGACCTCCAGGCACCCCGGAGTTTCTGAAAAAAAATTTTCTGCGATTTTCACGAAACCACTTTTCTTCAACTTGAATTGGGCTAAAAATCCATCCCTGAAAATAAAAATTCTCTGAGTAGTGTGGAAATGCTCATCCTTACCCTGCCTGGGTTGTCCACTGAGCATTTCCGCGAACTCTACCTGAAGTTCTCTGGGCATGGGATTTTGACATGTTCCCCAAACCAAAAGGAATGAGTGGGAAACAATCAAGAAAAGAGATAGAGGCACTTGCATTTGAATGAGTTTCAAGCATGGCTGGGTACTCGTGTGATCTGAGTGACTCAGTTTTGGAATACAACTGTCGCGTGGTGCATCGCGACCTCAAGGCACCCCGGAGTTTCTGAAAAAAAATTTTCTGCAATTTTCACGAAACCACTTTTCATCAACTTGAATTGGGCTAAAAATCCATCCCTGAAAATAAATATTCTCTGAGTAGTGTGGAAATGCTGATCCTTACCCTACCTGGGTTGTCCACTGAGCATTTCCGCGAACTCTACCTGAAGTTCTCTGGGCATGGGATTTTGACATGTTCCCCAAACCAAAAGGAATGAGTGGGAAACAATCAAGAAAAGAGATAGAGGCACTTGCATTTGAATGAGTTTCAAGCATGCCTGGGTACTCGTGTGATCTGAGTGACTCAGTTTTGGAATACAACTGTCGCGTGGTGCACCGCGAACTCCAGGCACCCCGGAGTTTCTGAAAAAAAATTTTCTGCGATTTTCACGAAACCACTTTTCTTCAACTTGAATTGGGCTAAAAATGCATACCTGAAAATAAAAATTCTCTGAGTAGTGTGGAAATGCTGATCCTTACCCTGCCTGGGTTGTCCACTGAGCATTTCCGCGAACTCTACCTGAAGTTCTCTGGGCATGGGATTTTGACATGTTCCCCAAACCAAAAGGAATGAGTGGGAAACAATCAAGAAAAGAGATAGAGGCACTTGCATTTGAATGAGTTTCAAGCATGCCTGGGTACTCGTGTGATCTGAGTGACTCAGTTTTGGAATACAACTGTCGCGTGGTGCACCGCGAACTCCAGGCACCCCGGAGTTTCTGAAAAAAAATTTTCTGCGATTTTCACGAAACCACTTTTCTTCAACTTGAATTGGGCTAAAAATGCATACCTGAAAATAAAAATTCTCTGAGTAGTGTGGAAATGCTGATCCTTACCCTGCCTGGGTTGTCCACTGAGCATTTCCGCGAACTCTACCTGAAGTTCTCTGGGCATGGGATTTTGACATGTTCCCCAAACCAAAAGGAATGAGTGGGAAACAATCAAGAAAAGAGATAGAGGCACTTGCATTTGAATGAGTTTCAAGCATGCCTGGGTACTCGTGTGATCTGAGTGACTCAGTTTTGGAATACAACTGTCGCGTGGTGCATCGTGACCTCAAGGCACCACGGAGTTTCTGAAAAAAAATTTTCTGCAATTTTCACGAAACCACTTTTCATCAACTTGAATTGGGCTAAAAATCCATCCCTGAAAATAAATATTCTCTGAGTAGTGTGGAAATGCTGATCCTTACCCTACCTGGGGTGTCCACTGAGCATTTCCGCGAACTCTACTTGAAGTTCTCTGGGCATGGGATTTTGAGATATTACCCAAACCAAAAGGAATGAGTGGGAAACAATCAAGACAACAGATAGAAGCACTTGCATTTGAATGAGTTTCAAGCATGCTTGGGTACTCGTGTGATCTGAGTGACTCAGTTTTGGAAAACAACTGTCGCGTGGTGCACCGCGACCTCCAGGCACCCCGGAGTTTCTGAAAAAAAATTTTCTGCGATTTTCACGAAACCACTTTTCTTCAACTTGAATTGGGCTAAAAATCCATCCCTGAAAATAAAAATTCTCTGAGTAGTGTGGAAATGCTCATCCTTACCCTACCTGGGGTGTCCACTTAGCATTTCCGCGACCTCTACTTGAAGTTCTCTGGGCATGGGATTTTGACATGTTACGCAAACCAAAAGGAATGAGTGGGAAAAAATCAAGACAACAGATAGAAGCACTTGCATTTGAATGAGTTTCAAGCATGCTTGGGTAGTCGTGTGATCTGAGTGACTCAGTTTTCGTATACAAGTGTTGTGTGGTGCACCGCGACCTCCAGGCACCTCGGAGTTTCTGAAAAAAAATTTTCTGCGATTTTCACGAAACCACTTTTCTTCAATTTGAATTGGGCTAAAAATCCATCACTGAAAATAAAAAGTCTCTGAGTAGTGTGGAAATACTGATCCTTACCCTGCCTGGGTTGTCCACTGAGCATTTCCGCGAGCTCTACCTGAAGTTCTCTGGGCATGGGATTTTGACATGTTCCCCAAACCAAAAGGAATGAGTGGGAAACAATCAAGAAAAGAGATAGAGGCACTTGCATTTGAATGAGTTTCAAGCATGCCTGGGTACTCGTGTGATCTGAGTGACTCAGTTTTGGAATACAACTGTCGCGTGGTGCATCGCGACCTCAAGGCACCCCGGAGTTTCTGAAAAAAAATTTTCTGCAATTTTCACGAAACCACTTTTCTTCAACTTGAATTGGGCTAAAAATCCATCCCTGAAAATAAATATTCTCTGAGTAGTGTGGAAATGCTGATCCTTACCTTACCTGGGGTGTCCACTGAGCATTTCCGCGAACTCTACTTGAAGTTCTCTGGGCATGGGATTTTGACATGTTACCTAAACCAAAAGGAATGAGTGGGAAACAATCAAGACAACAGATAGAAGCACTTGCATTTGAATGAGTTTCAAGCATGCTTGGGTACTCGTGTGATCTGAATGACTCAGTTTTGGAATACAACTGTCGCGTGGTGCATCGCGACCTCAAAGCACCCCGGAGTTTTTGAAAGAAAATTTTCTGCAATTTTCACGAAACCACTTTTCATCAACTTGAATTGGGCTAAAAATCCATCCCTGAAAATAAATATTCTCTGAGTAGTGTGGAAATGCTGATCCTTACCCTACCTGGGGTGTCCACTGAGCATTTCCGCGAACTCTACTTGAAGTTCTCTGGGAATGGGATTTTGACATGTTACCTAAACCAAAAGGAATGAGTGGGAAACAATCAAGACTACAGATAGAAGCACTTGCATTTGAATGAGTTTCAAGCATGCTTGGGTACTCGTGTGATCTGAGTGACTCAGTTTTGGAAAACAACTGTCGCGTGGTGCACCGCGACCTCCAGGCACCCCGGAGTTTCTGAAAAAAAATTTTCTGCGATTTTCACGAAACCACTTTTCTTCAACTTAAATTGGGCTAAAAATCCATCCCTGAAAATAAAAATTCTCTGAGTAGTGTGGAAATGCTCATCCTTACCCTACCTGGGGTGTCCACTGAGCATTTCCGCGACCTCTACTTGAAGTTCTCTGGGCATGGGATTTTGACATGTTACGCAAACCAAAAGGAATGAGTGGGAAAAAATCAAGACAACAGATAGAAGCACTTGCATTTGAATGAGTTTCAAGCATGCTTGGGTACTCGTGTGATCTGAGTGACTCAGTTTTCGTATACAAGTGTTGCGTGGTGCACCGCGACCTCCAGGCACCTCGGAGTTTCTGAAAAAAAATTTTCTGCGATTTTCACGAAACCACTTTTCTTCAATTTGAATTGGGCTAAAAATCCATCACTGAAAATAAAAAGTCTCTGAGTAGTGTGGAAATACTGATCCTTACCCTGCCTGGGTTGTCCACTGAGCATTTCCGCGAGCTCTACCTGAAGTTCTCTGGGCATGGGATTTTGACATGTTCCCCAAACCAAAAGGAATGAGTGGGAAACAATCAAGAAAAGAGATAGAGGCACTTGCATTTGAATGAGTTTCAAGCATGCCTGGGTACTCGTGTGATCTGAGTGACTCAGTTTTGGTATACAACTGTCGCGTGGTGCATCGCGACCTCAAGGCACCCCGGAGTTTCTGAAAAAAATTTTTCTGCAATTTTCACGAAACCACTTTTCATCAACTTGAATTGGGCTAAAAATCCATCCCTGAAAATAAATATTCTCTGAGTAGTGTGGAAATGCTGATCCTTACCCTACCTGGGGTGTCCACTGAGGATTTCCGCGAACTCTACTTGAAGTTCTCTGGGCATGGGATTTTGACATGTTACCTAAACCAAAAGGAATGAGTGGGAAACAATCAAGACAACAGATAGAAGCACTTGCATTTGAATGAGTTTCAAGCATGCTTGGGTACTCGTGTGATCTGAATGACTCAGTTTTGGAATACAACTGTCGCGTGGTGCATCGCGACCTCAAGGCACCCCGGAGTTTTTGAAAGAAAATTTTCTGCAATTTTCACGAAACCACTTTTCTTCAACTTGAATTGGGCTAAAAATCCATCACTGAAAATAAAAATTCTCTGAGTAGTGTGGAAATGCTGATCCTTACCCTACCTTGGGTGTCCACTGAGCATTTCCGCGAACTCTACTAGAAGTTCTCTGGGCATGGGATTTTGACATGTTACCCAAACCAAAAGGAATGAGTGGGAAACAATCAAGACAACAGATAGAAGCACTTGCATTTGAATGAGTTTCAAGCATGCTTCGGTACTCGTGTGATTTGAGTGACTCAGTTTTGGAATACAACTGTCGCGTGGTGCACCGCGACCTCCAGGCACCCCGGAGTTTCTGAAAAAAAATTTTCTGCGATTTTCACGAAACCACTTTTCTTCAACTTGAATTGGGCTAAAAATCCATCACTGAAAATAAAAATTCTCTGAGTAGTGTGGAAATACTGATCCTTACCCTGCCTGGGTTGTCCACTGAGCATTTCCGCGAGCTCTACCTGAAGTTCTCTGGGCATGGGATTTTGACATGTTCCCCAAACCAAAAGGAATGAGTGGGAAACAATCAAGACAACAGATAGAAGCACTTGCATTTGAATGAGTTTCAAGCATGCTTGGGTACTCGTGTGATCTGAGTGACTCAGTTTTGGAATACAACTGTCGCGTGGTGCACCGCGACCTCCAGGCACCCCGGAGTTTCTGAAAAAAAATTTTCTGCGATTTTCACGAAACCACTTTTCTTCAACTTGAATTGGGCTAAAAATGCATACCTGAAAATAAAAATTCTCTGAGTAGTGTGGAAATGCTGATCCTTACCCTGCCTGGGTTGTCCACTGAGCATTTCCGCGAACTCTACCTGAAGTTCTCTGGGCATGGGATTTTGACATGTTCCCCAAACCAAAAGGAATGAGTGGGAAACAATCAAGAAAAGAGATAGAGGCACTTGCATTTGAATGAGTTTCAAGCATGCCTGGGTACTTGTGTGATCTGAGTGACTCAGTTTTGGAATACAACTGTCGCGTGGTGCATCGCGACCTCAAGGCACTCCGGAGTTTCTGAAAAAAAATTTTCTGCAATTTTCACGAAACCACTTTTCATCAACTTGAATTGGGCTAAAAATCCATCCCTGAAAATAAATATTCTCTGAGTAGTGTGGAAATGCTGATCCTTACCCTACCTGGGGTGTCAACTGAGCATTTCCGCGAACTCTACTTGAAGTTCTCTGGGCATGGGATTTTGACTTGTTCCCCAAACCAAAAGGAATGAGTGGGAAACAATCAAGACAACAGATAGAAGCACTTGCATTTGAATGAGTTTCAAGCATGCTTGGGTACTCGTGTGATCTGAGTGACTCAGTTTTGGAATACAACTGTTGCGTGGTGCACCGCGACCTCCAGGCACCCCGGAGTTTCTGAAAAAAAATTTTCTGCGATTTTCACGAAACCACTTTTCTTCAACTTGAATTGGGCTAAAAATCCATCACTGAAAATAAAAATTCTCTGAGTAGTGTGGAAATACTGATCCTTACCCTGCCTGGGTTGTCCACTGAGCATTTCCGCGAGCTCTACCTGAAGTTCTCTGGGCATGGGATTTTGACATGTTCCCCAAACCAAAAGGAATGAGTGGGAAACAATCAAGACAACAGATAGAAGCACTTGCATTTGAATGAGTTTCAAGCATGCTTGGGTACTCGTGTGATCTGAGTGACTCAGTTTTGGAATACAACTGTCGCGTGGTGCACTGCGACCTCCAGGCACCCAGGAGTTTCTGAATAAAAATTTTCTGCGATTTTCACGAAACCACTTTTCTTCAACTTGAATTGGGCTAAAAATTCATTCCTGAAAATAAAAATTCTCTGAGTAGTGTGGAAATGCTGATCCTTCCCCTGCCTGGGTTGTCCACTGAGCATTTCCGCGACCTCTATCTGAAGTTCTCTGGGCATGGGATTTTGACATGTTCCCCAAACCAAAAGGAATGAGTGGGAAACAATCAAGACAACAGATAGAAGCACTTGCATTTGAATGAGTTTCAAGAATGCTTGGGTACTCGTGTGATCTGAGTGACTCAGTTTTGGAATACAACTGTCGCGTGGTGCATCGTGACCTCAAGGCACCCCGGAGTTTCTGAAAAAAAATTTTCTGCAATTTTCACGAAACCACTTTTCTTCAACTTGAATTGGGCTAAAAATCCATCCCTGAAAATAAAAATTCTCTGAGTAGTGTGTAAATGCTCATCCTTACCCTGCCTGGGTTGTCCACTGAGCATTTCCGCGAACTCTACCTGAAGTTCTCTGGGCATGGGATTTTGACATGTTCCCCAAACCAAAAGGAATGAGTGGGAAACAATCAAGAAAAGAGATAGAGGCACTTGCATTTGAATGAGTTTCAAGCATGGCTGGGTACTCGTGTGATCTGAGTGACTCAGTTTTGGAATACAACTGTCGCGTGGTGCATCGCGACCTCAAGGCACCCCGGAGTTTCTGAAAAAAAATTTTCTGCAATTTTCACGAAACCACTTTTCATCAACTTGAATTGGGCTAAAAATCCATCCCTGAAAATAAATATTCTCTGAGTAGTGTGGAAATGCTGATCCTTACCCTACCTGGGTTGTCCACTGAGCATTTCCGCGAACTCTACCTGAAGTTCTCTGGGCATGGGATTTTGACATGTTCCCCAAACCAAAAGGAATGAGTGGGAAACAATCAAGAAAAGAGATAGAGGCACTTGCATTTGAATGAGTTTCAAGCATGCCTGGGTACTCGTGTGATCTGAGTGACTCAGTTTTGGAATACAACTGTCGCGTGGTGCACCGCGAACTCCAGGCACCCCGGAGTTTCTGAAAAAAAAATTTCTGCGATTTTCACGAAACCACTTTTCTTCAACTTGAATTGGGCTAAAAATGCATACCTGAAAATAAAAATTCTCTGAGTAGTGTGGAAATGCTGATCCTTACCCTGCCTGGGTTGTCCACTGAGCATTTCCGCGAACTCTACCTGAAGTTCTCTGGGCATGGGATTTTGACATGTTCCCCAAACCAAAAGGAATGAGTGGGAAACAATCAAGAAAAGAGATAGAGGCACTTGCATTTGAATGAGTTTCAAGCATGCCTGGGTACTCGTGTGATCTGAGTGACTCAGTTTTGGAATACAACTGTCGCGTGGTGCATCGCGACCTCAAGGCACCCCGGAGTTTCTGAAAAAAAAATTTCTGCAATTTTCACGAATCCACTTTTCATCAACTTGAATTGGGCTAAAAATCCATCCCTGAAAATAAATATTCTCTGAGTAGTGTGGAAATGCTGATCCTTACCCTACCTGGGGTGTCCACTGAGCATTTCCGCGAACTCTACTTGAAGTTCTCTGGGCATGGGATTTTGACATGTTACCCAAACCAAAAGGAATGAGTGGGAAACAATCAAGACAACAGATAGAAGCACTTGCATTTGAATGAGTTTCAAGCATGCTTTGGTACTCGTGTGATCTGAGTGACTCAGTTTTGGAATACAACTGTCGCGTGGTGCACCGCAACCTCCAGGCACCCCGGAGTTTCTGAAAAAAAATTTTCTGCGATTTTCACGAAACCACTTTTCTTCAACTTGAATTGGGCTAAAAATGCATACCTGAAAATAAAAATTCTCTGAGTAGTGTGGAAATGCTGATCCTTACCCTGCCTGGGTTGTCCACTGAGCATTTCCGCGAACTCTACCTGAAGTTCTCTGGGCATGGGATTTTGACATGTTCCCCAAACCAAAAGGAATGAGTGGGAAACAATCAAGAAAAGAGATAGAGGCACTTGCATTTGAATGAGTTTCAAGCATGCTTGGGTACTCGTGTGATCTGAGTGACTCAGTTTTGGAAAACAACTGTCGCGTGGTGCACCGCGACCTCCAGGCACCCCGGAGTTTCTGAAAAAAAATTTTCTGCGATTTTCACGAAACCACTTTTCTTCAACTTGAATTGGGCTAAGAATCCATCCCTGAAAATAAAAATTCTCTGAGTAGTGTGGAAATGCTCATCCTTACCCTACCTGGGGTGTCCACTTAGCATTTCCGCGACCTCTACTTGAAGTTCTCTGGGCATGGGATTTTGACATGTTACGCAAACCAAAAGGAATGAGTGGGAAAAAATCAAGACAACAGATAGAAGCACTTGCATTTGAATGAGTTTCAAGCATGCTTGGGTAGTCGTGTGATCTGAGTGACTCAGTTTTCGTATACAAGTGTTGTGTGGTGCACCGCGACCTCCAGGCACCTCGGAGTTTCTGAAAAAAAATTTTCTGCGATTTTCACGAAACCACTTTTCTTCAATTTGAATTGGGCTAAAAATCCATCACTGAAAATAAAAAGTCTCTGAGTAGTGTGGAAATACTGATCCTTACCCTGCCTGGGTTGTCCACTGAGCATTTCCGCGAGCTCTACCTGAAGTTCTCTGGGCATGGGATTTTGACATGTTCCCCAAACCAAAAGGAATGAGTGGGAAACAATCAAGAAAAGAGATAGAGGCACTTGCATTTGAATGAGTTTCAAGCATGCCTGGGTACTCGTGTGATCTGAGTGACTCAGTTTTGGAATACAACTGTCGCGTGGTGCATCGCGACCTCAAGGCACCCCGGAGTTTCTGAAAAAAAATTTTCTGCAATTTTCACGAAACCACTTTTCTTCAACTTGAATTGGGCTAAAAATCCATCCCTGAAAATAAATATTCTCTGAGTAGTGTGGAAATGCTGATCCTTACCCTACCTGGGGTGTCCACTGAGCATTTCCGCGAACTCTACTTGAAGTTCTCTGGGCATGGGATTTTGACATGTTACCTAAACCAAAAGGAATGAGTGGGAAACAATCAAGACAACAGATAGAAGCACTTGCATTTGAATGAGTTTCAAGCATGCTTGGGTACTCGTGTGATCTGAATGACTCAGTTTTGGAATACAACTGTCGCGTGGTGCAACGCGACCTCAAAGCACCCCGGAGTTTTTGAAAGAAAATTTTCTGCAATTTTCACGAAACCACTTTTCATCAACTTGAATTGGGCTAAAAATCCATCCCTGAAAATAAATATTCTCTGAGTAGTGTGGAAATGCTGATCCTTACCCTACCTGGGGTGTCCACTGAGCATTTCCGCGACCTCTACTTGAAGTTCTCTGGGCATGGGATTTTGACATGTTACGCAAACCAAAAGGAATGAGTGGGAAAAAATCAAGACAACAGATAGAAGCACTTGCATTTGAATGAGTTTCAAGCATGCTTGGGTACTCGTGTGATCTGAGTGACTCAGTTTTCGTATACAAGTGTTGCGTGGTGCACCGCGACCTCCAGGCACCTCGGAGTTTCTGAAAAAAAATTTTCTGCGATTTTCACGAAACCACTTTTCTTCAATTTGAATTGGGCTAAAAATCCATCACTGAAAATAAAAAGTCTCTGAGTAGTGTGGAAATACTGATCCTTACCCTGCCTGGGTTGTCCACTGAGCATTTCCGCGAGCTCTACCTGAAGTTCTCTGGGCATGGGATTTTGACATGTTCCCCAAACCAAAAGGAATGAGTGGGAAACAATCAAGAAAAGAGATAGAGGCACTTGCATTTGAATGAGTTTCAAGCATGCCTGGGTACTCGTGTGATCTGAGTGACTCAGTTTTGGTATACAACTGTCGCGTGGTGCATCGCGACCTCAAGGCACCCCGGAGTTTCTGAAAAAAATTTTTCTGCAATTTTCACGAAACCACTTTTCATCAACTTGAATTGGGCTAAAAATCCATCCCTGAAAATAAATATTCTCTGAGTAGTGTGGAAATGCTGATCCTTACCCTACCTGGGGTGTCCACTGAGGATTTCCGCGAACTCTACTTGAAGTTCTCTGGGCATGGGATTTTGACATGTTACCTAAACCAAAAGGAATGAGTGGGAAACAATCAAGACAACAGATAGAAGCACTTGCATTTGAATGAGTTTCAAGCATGCTTGGGTACTCGTGTGATCTGAATGACTCAGTTTTGGAATACAACTGTCGCGTGGTGCATCGCGACCTCAAGGCACCCCGGAGTTTTTGAAAGAAAATTTTCTGCAATTTTCACGAAACCACTTTTCTTCAACTTGAATTGGGCTAAAAATCCATCACTGAAAATAAAAATTCTCTGAGTAGTGTGGAAATGCTGATCCTTACCCTACCTTGGGTGTCCACTGAGCATTTCCGCGAACTCTACTAGAAGTTCTCTGGGCATGGGATTTTGACATGTTACCCAAACCAAAAGGAATGAGTGGGAAACAATCAAGACAACAGATAGAAGCACTTGCATTTGAATGAGTTTCAAGCATGCTTCGGTACTCGTGTGATTTGAGTGACTCAGTTTTGGAATACAACTGTCGCGTGGTGCACCGCGACCTCCAGGCACCCCGGAGTTTCTGAAAAAAAATTTTCTGCGATTTTCACGAAACCACTTTTCTTCAACTTGAATTGGGCTAAAAATCCATCACTGAAAATAAAAATTCTCTGAGTAGTGTGGAAATACTGATCCTTACCCTGCCTGGGTTGTCCACTGAGCATTTCCGCGAGCTCTACCTGAAGTTCTCTGGGCATGGGATTTTGACATGTTCCCCAAACCAAAAGGAATGAGTGGGAAACAATCAAGACAACAGATAGAAGCACTTGCATTTGAATGAGTTTCAAGCATGCTTGGGTACTCGTGTGATCTGAGTGACTCAGTTTTGGAATACAACTGTCGCGTGGTGCACCGCGACCTCCAGGCACCCCGGAGTTTCTGAAAAAAAATTTTCTGCGATTTTCACGAAACCACTTTTCTTCAACTTGAATTGGGCTAAAAATGCATACCTGAAAATAAAAATTCTCTGAGTAGTGTGTAAATGCTGATCCTTACCCTGCCTGGGTTGTCCACTGAGCATTTCCGCGAACTCTACCTGAAGTTCTCTGGGCATGGGATTTTGACATGTTCCCCAAACCAAAAGGAATGAGTGGGAAACAATCAAGAAAAGAGATAGAGGCACTTGCATTTGAATGAGTTTCAAGCATGCCTGGGTACTCGTGTGATCTGAGTGACTCAGTTTTGGAATACAACTGTCGCGTGGTGCATCGCGACCTCAAGGCACCCCGGAGTTTCTGAAAAAAAATTTTCTGCAATTTTCACGAAACCACTTTTCATCAACTTGAATTGGGCTAAAAATCCATCCCTGAAAATAAATATTCTCTGAGTAGTGTGGAAATGCTGATCCTTACCCTACCTGGGGTGTCCACTGAGCATTTCCGCGAACTCTACTTGAAGTTCTCTGGGCATGGGATTTTGACTTGTTCCCCAAACCAAAAGGAATGAGTGGGAAACAATCAAGACAACAGATAGAAGCACTTGCATTTGAATGAGTTTCAAGCATGCTTGGGTACTCGTGTGATCTGAGTGACTCAGTTTTGGAATACAACTGTTGCGTGGTGCACCGCGACCTCCAGGCACCCCGGAGTTTCTGAAAAAAAATTTTCTGCGATTTTCACGAAACCACTTTTCTTCAACTTGAATTGGGCTAAAAATCCATCACTGAAAATAAAAATTCTCTGAGTAGTGTGGAAATACTGATCCTTACCCTGCCTGGGTTGTCCACTGAGCATTTCCGCGAGCTCTACCTGAAGTTCTCTGGGCATGGGATTTTGACATGTTCCCCAAACCAAAAGGAATGAGTGGGAAACAATCAAGACAACAGATAGAAGCACTTGCATTTGAATGAGTTTCAAGCATGCTTGGGTACTCGTGTGATCTGAGTGACTCAGTTTTGGAATACAACTGTCGCGTGGTGCACTGCGACCTCCAGGCACCCAGGAGTTTCTGAATAAAAATTTTCTGCGATTTTCACGAAACCACTTTTCTTCAACTTGAATTGGGCTAAAAATTCATTCCTGAAAATAAAAATTCTCTGAGTAGTGTGGAAATGCTGATCCTTCCCCTGCCTGGGTTGTCCACTGAGCATTTCCGCGACCTCTATCTGAAGTTCTCTGGGCATGGGATTTTGACATGTTCCCCAAACCAAAAGGAATGAGTGGGAAACAATCAAGACAACAGATAGAAGCACTTGCATTTGAATGAGTTTCAAGAATGCTTGGGTACTCGTGTGATCTGAGTGACTCAGTTTTGGAATACAACTGTCGCGTGGTGCATCGCGACCTCAAGGCACCCCGGAGTTTCTGAAAAAAAATTTTCTGCAATTTTCACGAAACCACTTTTCTTCAACTTGAATTGGGCTAAAAATCCATCCCTGAAAATAAAAATTCTCTGAGTAGTGTGTAAATGCTCATCCTTACCCTGCCTGGGTTGTCCACTGAGCATTTCCGCGAACTCTACCTGAAGTTCTCTGGGCATGGGATTTTGACATGTTCCCCAAACCAAAAGGAATGAGTGGGAAACAATCAAGAAAAGAGATAGAGGCACTTGCATTTGAATGAGTTTCAAGCATGGCTGGGTACTCGTGTGATCTGAGTGACTCAGTTTTGGAATACAACTGTCGCGTGGTGCATCGCGACCTCAAGGCACCCCGGAGTTTCTGAAAAAAAATTTTCTGCAATTTTCACGAAACCACTTTTCATCAACTTGAATTGGGCTAAAAATCCATCCCTGAAAATAAATATTCTCTGAGTAGTGTGGAAATGCTGATCCTTACCCTACCTGGGTTGTCCACTGAGCATTTCCGCGAACTCTACCTGAAGTTCTCTGGGCATGGGATTTTGACATGTTCCCCAAACCAAAAGGAATGAGTGGGAAACAATCAAGAAAAGAGATAGAGGCACTTGCATTTGAATGAGTTTCAAGCATGCCTGGGTACTCGTGTGATCTGAGTGACTCAGTTTTGGAATACAACTGTCGCGTGGTGCACCGCGAACTCCAGGCACCCCGGAGTTTCTGAAAAAAAATTTTCTGCGATTTTCACGAAACCACTTTTCTTCAACTTGAATTGTGCTAAAAATGCATACCTGAAAATAAAAATTCTCTGAGTAGTGTGGAAATGCTGA